>NC_051448.1:8615894-8712694 GCF_001649575.2 Kryptolebias marmoratus
ATCTAGTTATTTCCATGCAGTGTCCAGAAAGAGGTGTTGTTCAGCTTGTAGGGCACCACAACTGCTTCCACCCACCTCCATCATCATCATCATCATCATATGAAATAACTTTTTGTCACAACAAAAAAAAGTGGCTGGTAAAATATTTGAGTGGCCGGTAAAACAAAATTTTTAATTTCCACCCCTGCCATCAGATATTAGATTCAAATGGCAAAATAACTCCTTTGAAAAGAATGAAAAAGTATGTGATCTCTCTGTGCAAAACTGACTAATAAAAATATATTCATACATACATACATACATAAATAAATACCTTAAAAGTGCTTTTGGAGGGTTCAGGGAAAAAAAAACTTTGCATTGCTAAATTACGCAGCAGAGGGCGCGAAGAAACTTTATGACGAAATTTAGAACCAAGAAGAAGAGTAAAGGGAGCGGCGGGTTAGTGTGAGGCATGCTGGGATATGTAGTTTATCATGATTAACAAGGACAATCCTTCTTTTCCAGTTTGTTAAAACAACTGTTGTGACGTAGAACGTTGTTATTAAAGTATGTTTTAGGTGCAGCGTGTAGATCAACGCTCTAATGTTATATAATCGGTGATTTTTTTACTCGTTTTCTTCTGGAACCTTCTGAGGAGTACTCGTTTACCCATAGTGCACCACGGCGCTTCCTTTCTTCTTGGTTGTGTGGTGGTCCAAAATGTCGCTCTTAGAAGGTCCGTTAAACGTGCTCGGCCAGAGGACGACCGGCGAATCCGTTCGCACTCAAAATGGTGAGTTTTGCAGTCCGACTTTTTGCGTCACTTTGAGTCTCTGTGGATTTATTTAAAGCGTCAGAAATATGGACTAATTTGCTCAAACACGTGCGGCTCATGCTAAATGTTAGCTAACTTTATTGTTAACTTTCACTCATCGCTGCGTATTTTTATTAAAGTTCAGTGACGTGTATTATATTCTAAATAGCCATATGGTGGAAGAAACTGTATTTGTTAATGCATAACCCCACTTTAGTACCTTCCATTCAGTCTAAATGAATGGAGGGCTATGCTAATGGGGAAAAGAAACACTGTCATGGTCTGAAGGTGTGGCTAGCTGACTGTGCGCCCCGCTAAATAAAATGACAGAACACGTGAAACTAATTAGGACAACTGTGTACAAGTTGTAAATAAAACTGTACAGAAGATCACAGCCTTCTTTTTGCTTTTGCAGTCATGGCCGCAGCATCCATCGCCAACATCGTTAAGAGCTCCCTCGGACCTGTTGGCCTCGACAAGATGCTGGTGGACGATATAGGGGTTTGTGTCACATTAAAGAGTGTTTGCCAGGCCTTTGTTGGCTGTCTGAAATAATTGAAATCGTAGTTACACATCCCGGCTGCTTATCAGTGGGGTCATTGTCACTTTAAAACAGGATGTGACCATCACCAACGATGGAGCCACCATCCTGAAGCTGTTGGAAGTGGAGCACCCAGCTGCCAAGGTCCTCTGTGAGCTGGCTGACCTGCAGGACAAGGAGGTCGGAGACGGGACCACGTCTGTGGTGAGTCGCAGCCGTCAGAAGACAGAGAAAAACAAGCGTGATTGTGCCCTGGGACCATTTCCATCCATCCGTCAACGGCATCAAATCAAAACATGTTCAATGTTCAGCACTCATTGTCCAAATGGGTTCACTTCTGCTACTTTAATGATGTGCTCGCACAGATCAGAGTTGATGGTTCAAGATTTAAGTTTGTAACAGTTTTTCATGTTCGACTTTGTTTCCTTGTTAAAGGTCATTCTTGCTGCAGAGTTGCTGAAGAGTGCAGATGAGCTGGTGAAGCAGAAGATTCACCCCACTTCAGTCATCAGTGGATACCGTCTGGCGTGCAAGTAAGACCAGTCAAATAATAAAAAAGACATTCTTTGTTTAAATGTGATAAAAGACAATCTTAAAACCTAATGAGCTAATGTTTTTTTTCTTGATCTTTGTAGAGAAGCAGTGCGCTACATTAATGAGAATCTGACCATCGGGACAGATGACCTGGGCAGAGAATGTTTAATCAATGCAGCCAAGACCTCCATGTCCTCCAAAATCATTGGAGTGTATCCTGAATAAGTCTGGTTTTTGGATCAATGTAAGGGTTTTTTTCCTCTCTGCAGAAAGCAACTCTCTTCCATTTATCACCTTAACTTTGAGTCATCAGTGATGCAGACTTCTTTGCCAACATGGTGGTGGATGCTGCCATGGCTGTGAAGTTTACCGACAGCAAAGGAGTGGCCAAATATCCCATCAACTCGGTGAATGTGTTGAAAGCCCACGGCCGCAGCCAGAAAGAAAGTTTCTTGGTCAACGGATATGCCCTGAACTGCACAGTCGGTTCACAAGGTGCGGTTGTTGGAAAGCGTGGGACAAATTAATGCAATATGTCACAGTCTGGTGCTAAACTCCCATTTAATTTACTGCCACGTCTCGGCTGATGATGTGTGCAGTGATACGCGTGGGAGACAGGAAACTGACTCTGAAAGGAATAGAGTTGCAGTGATGTGTAAACTGTGACACTTCTTTGGGCCAGACAGTTAAAAAGAAATTGCTGAGGGGTGGGGAGGGGGATCTTTGTTTATATTTCCATTATTTAAAGCATGTTATGTTTGTAGGAATGGTGAAGCGCGTTGTAAATGCCAAGGTAGCTTGCCTGGACTTCAGCCTGCAAAAGACCAAAATGAAGCTGGGAGTCCAAGTCATCATCAACGATCCCGAAAAGCTCGACCAGATCAGACAGAGGTAGAGTATAGATTTTTATTATTATTATTATTATGTTTCTCTCTTAATTTCATGCATTTTTAAGAATCATCCCATTTAAATTTGCTGTGGTGCGAGCTGGATACATTTGGGGCAGAACATAACATAACATAATATTTGGTTGGTTCAGGGAGTCTGATATCACCAAGGAGAGGATCCAGAAGATTTTAGCATCAGGAGCAAATGTTGTTTTGACCACTGGTGGCATCGACGACATGTGTCTGAAGTACTTTGTGGATACCGGGGCTATGGCAGTTAGACGGGTTCTCAAGAGGGACCTCAAACGTATCGCCAAGGCAACAGGAGGTAAGAAAGAAGCGTGTTGTGCAATAACTTTGAGTCTGTGCATGTTTTCCTGTCAGTTAGCCTCTTATATTAACAACTTAAATAATAAATATCTGTAATTATCTTTTTTTGTGTGCTTGTAGCCACCGTCTGCTCCTCACTGTCCAATCTGGAAGGAGAGGAAACATTTGAAGCCACTATGCTCGGCCAGGCAGAGGAGGTTGTGCAGGAACGAGTCTGTGATGATGAGCTTATTCTTATCAAAAAGTAAGAGCAGCTTCTATTAAAGTTTTATTTATGTGCAGCTGTTCGGTCGCATAAAGTCAGCATAACTAATTTCAGACAGGGACTCTCTTCTGTGGTGCTTTGTCTGTGTTTAGGTTTTTATGACAACTGAAAACAAGTTCTGTATTTTATCTTTAGTTAAAAATAATATATATTCTGTACTGACTATTAAGATTTCAAACTTGATATGATACTCAGAATGGTTGTCTATAATTAACGTGGGAACTCTGTAGGTCTGAAGTTTTAACGGTGCAGTTCCGTTTCCCCTCAGTACCAAAGCTCGCACGTCAGCCTCCATCATTCTGCGCGGAGCCAACGACTTCATGTGCGATGAGATGGAGCGCTCGCTGCACGATGCTCTCTGTGTGGTCAAGAGAGTCCTCGAGTCAAAGTCTGTAGTACCAGGAGGTGGTGCTGTGGAGGCAGCTCTGTCCATTTACCTGGAAAACTATGCTACCAGCATGGTGAGTTTAGACGGAGATAACATTAATCTTCCATCTGTTGGGCTTTTCTTTATGAAAGTACCTGCTAAAGCTAATATTTTACATGTATTTTTTTCTCTTTCTTCAGGGTTCCAGAGAACAGTTGGCCATTGCTGAATTTGCACGGTCTCTTCTCGTCATCCCTAAGACGCTGGCTGTGAACGCAGCACAGGACTCCACTGACTTGGTGGCCAAACTTCGAGCCTTCCACAACGAGGCTCAGGTCAACCCAGAACGCAAGAATCTCAAATGGTGAGTTTAGCATCCTTGAACAAATATAACTAAATAAAAATGCCAGGTCATGGATAAGATCTCATTTATCTATACAGAACATTTTAATCTTCATGTATCATAAACGTACTGCAGATTTTTTTTCTTTTCCTCATTTAGAGAGTGTGGAATGAAGCTGTAATTTTACAGATAAAAACAAAGATTTTTTTTCTTTGAGTTTCACCTCCTCAGATGTTAGATAAAATAGGATGACCAAACCCTTTTGTCCTATAGGATCGGTCTGGACTTGGTGAACGGCAAACCCCGTGACAACCTGCAGGCTGGTGTGTACGAACCCACCATGGTCAAGACAAAAAGCCTCAAGTTTGCCACGGAGGCTGCCATCACCATCCTCCGCATCGACGACCTCATCAAACTGTTCCCAGAGCCGAAGGAAGGCGGCCATTCGTACAAAGATGCTGTGGAATCCGGCTCTCTAGAGAACTGAAAGGCTGATTGGTCCAGTTAGGTTCAATATCTGTATTTATAGGTTAACAAGCTTTTCATGGCTATTGCGTTTACTGTAGGCCGCACACGTCGCCTCTTCACTTTTCTCCCACTCCCCATCGTTTTCGAAGCTTATGCTTCCAAAGAATCTGTGAGTGTTTTGTTTATGGACACATAATAAAGCTTCAGTGGTTGTAAATGACTGTTTATTTGTTAAAGTTATTAGATGGATGTAAATTGATTGGATTACAGGAAAATGTCTACAGCAAACAAAGTTAAAGAAGACAAGCCTGTGAAATATTATGGCACTTTGATGAGATTTAAGCTTATCTATACACCTTGGAAAGAGGTTTAGTTTAGTCTACACAACAGTTTTGGAATGTTAACATAAACTTACTGTAAATACTGAAAGCTCAAGGCAATCACTCCGCAGAACTACGTCCTACAGTTTTTAGTGTTTGGTATATGCAGCTGTATTAGTAACTAAAGGTTAATTAAAAAAAAAAAAATAGAAATGTCTTCATAACAGCTAATGGCTGTAAACCATAATTACAAACAGAATTTTCCGTAATTGCTTCTGTAAAAGCTGCAAGTACACACATTTACATAATGTGCAACAGCAAGATATTTTAAAGTTTCCACATCTAAGACCTGAGGAATTTAAATAAAATTCACAGTGAAAATGGTAAGTTTTTTACAAAACAAGATAAAATATCTAATTTTTTACCTCAGCAGCTACAAGTTAAGTAAACTGCACCTTTGACGTTACTGTTCACTGTAAACTGATTTCATTATCCCTTATTCATTAAAAGAAATCAAGTACAATCTGTGAGGTATTCATCTCAAACCCTCTCCACACACATGGCGATGCCCATCCCACCTCCAATGCAGAGGGATGCCACTCCTTTACTTCCTCCAGTCCTCTGGAGTGCATGTAGCAGGGTTACCAGCACTCTGCAGCCTGACATACCAATGGGATGACCCAGAGAAATGGCCCCGCCGCTAACATTCACCTAAAAATACACAAAATACAGACAAGACTGATTACAGAGATGCACAATATTCATCCTCTTGTGATTCTTTAGGCAGAAGGTTGAGTGATGGCTCTGAAAGCCTTTTATTAAAACTTGAGCATTACCTTGTCTTCATTTAGTCCAAGCTCTTTGATCACAGCAACTGACTGTGCAGCAAATGCTTCATTGATCTCAAATAAATCAACCTGGTCCAGATTCCAGCCTGCCTTCTCAACCTGAAAGAAAGAAAAAAAAAAGTACAAAGTAAGACGAGGAAATAAAAAAGAAAAGTATCAGCATTCTGACATGTTACATTTGATTACTGTTGACTCCTCACCGCTTTCCTGATAGCTGGTATCGGCCCGGTTCCCATGATAGAAGGGTCAAGGCCTGCTTGAGCCCACGACATAATTTTAGCCATGGGTTTTAATCCCCGCCTCGCTGCCTCTGACTGGCTCATTAGAACAGTAGCTGCTGCGCCATCGTTTATACCTGTAAACAAAAGTAATACCGCATTAAATTTGTTTTTCAACACACTATGTTCTGATGGTCCCCGTGCTAACAACATGAATTATAAGCTACTGTGCAACCTGAAGCATTTCCAGCGGTGACAGTGCCACTGCCATCCTTGATGAAACATGGTTTGAGTTTGGACATGCTCTCAATGTTGCTTCCATGTCGAGGAAACTCATCCACTTTCACCTCAACTGGACCTGAAGGAAAGAAAAAATTATTATTTTACCTCACTGACGAGAGGCAAACTAGTTAAGGAACAAAAAAAGTCCATACCTTTTCTGGATGGCACTGAGATGGGAACAATCTCCTGATCGAAATGTCCTGCTTTCTGTGCAGCCTCCGTTTTGTTCTGAGATTTGACAGCAAACTGGTCCTGTTCCCCTCGACTGATGCCCCACTGCTTAGCTACATTCTCAGCTGACACAGATTCAGTTTAAAAAGAAATCCTGATTGGTACACGACAATGAACAGCCTTAATTGAGTTGATCTATTTCCTGCACATACCTGTAATTCCCATGTGGTAGCCATGGAAGGCGTCTGTCAGGCCATCAGCAACCATGCAGTCCTGCAGCGGGACATCGCCCATTTTCACCCCTGCTCTCATGTGCAGAGTGTGAGGAGCCTGAGTAGATGGAGAAAACAACTTAAGACTTTCGTCTTATATCCTTCTCAAACGCTCCTCTTTTTACTAACCCTGCTCATGCTCTCCATGCCCCCTGCCACAACCACGGTGGCCTCTCCAGCCTGGATAGACTGAGCTCCCAGACACACAGATTTCAGCCCAGAGCCACACACCATCTGGCAGCTCCACGCAGGGACAAGGTAGGGGATACCTGCCTCAACGCTGGCCTGTCGGGCTGCGTTCTGCCCTTGACCTGAAAGAAACAAATCACAGATTTTTTTATGTTGTGAGAGAGAGGTCAAAATAAGCTGTAATTGTGATCCATCAGTCTCTTAACAGATTTTCTCATATTTTACCCGCTGTTAGGACATGTCCAATGATAACTTCAGAGACCTCATCTGGCTTCACCCTGGCCCGCTTCAGGACATCTTTGATCACAGCTGAACAAAGGTCACGTAGAGGCACCGTGGACAAAGCACCATTCAAGCAACCTGTGTACAAATGAAACGTAATTATAGCTTAATCTGTAGAATTTCAAACGGATTTTAGTTTTTTCCAATAAGCAGACTTCTGCAGGTGACGACAGCCTACTTACATGTATTCAACTCAGAAAGAAAACGTTTTTTGAAAGAGTTTGTTTCAGTAAAGATAAACTTTTCTCCCCAGCATAAATGTAACATCACTCATAATGCATCTGTTGAAGTGGCAATTTCTTATATATATATATATATATATATATATATATATATATATATATATATATATATTTAATGTTGGAATATTTATAAATAATATGCAAAACAATCTCTTCAAGCTCTGAAACTAATTATTAAGTAAAATTAAACAAATACAGGTGAGTTAACTAAAAGGCTAAGTCAGTTAGCTTAAAAGCTAAATCAGTTAAAACAAGGTTAAAACATAATATTCTGTTCAAACTTTGTTTCGTTTCAACATAACTTTGAACATTTATATTTAGTTATTATTTCCTATTACTGTGTTTCTGACAAAATGTAAAACAATCAACTGAAAACGGTAGAAAACAGTTTGTGCAAAATTAATTTAATCACATATCGAAGATAAATAGATACAGACACACGCGTCATGTTATAAGTAGCCAATGGTAGCAGGCTCGTGCTCTGTGGCACTATGACTCCCAACCAATCAGTGGCCAGAGATTACTCCGCACACAGAAACCAGCCAATCAGAGCTCACTAACAACTCGGCGTGTTGAACTGGAAGGGATAGCCAGTTTAATGAAAAAATAAATCATTTTTAGGCATTTGTGTAATTATAAACGAAAAACCTTAAACTGAAAAGATGATTCCTTTCCTGTGCGGATATTTTCTTACAGAGGTTGCATGCTAGACTAAAACAAAAACAGAGTTGTAGCGTATAAAAACCCTTTTTAATTCATAAGAATGGCACTTTAAGGGTATTTGGCTTTACCTATTGGAGTCCGTGCGGCTGAAACGATGACAATAGGTTCGGTGTTCATCCTGAAGAGTGCAGGTTGAAGCTGCAGTTTCTGTTCAGTCCTGTTCCTGTCTGTCCACTGTTCTGTTGACACTGCGTGAAGACGGCATGTACAAATATACCTGATGGGAACAACAGCGCCACCACGTGTTTGGGAGGACGAACGACCGAAAGGAAGATAAGACCACTTCTTTTACATGTTTAACATATTCTAGTTTTATTCATAAAAATGTATAATCCACAATCCTGATCAAAATATATTTTCTACAGTTTGCTCTATAATCAGTAATAATAATAAGCCACCTATCAATAGTTACTATTTTATTTGTGTAACTATATTTTATCTTTGATCCATTTTAATTTTTTAAACACTACAATGATTCTTAAAAGTCCTAAAATTAATATCTGCACTGTTAGTTACAACACCACCTTATTTTAAGAGGCTATTTATGCATGTTTAAGTGAAATGTTTTAACTAAAATTATTATTGACTTTTAAAAATGGGTTTCACTTTGTAGTATTAAAAATGTTTTTATTGGTATTTGGTCAGTACATGAAAAGGGCTGAAGTCAGTATAATATGAACATCACATATGAACTACTCACATTTCAACAGAACTTTTCAAAACAAAATTTTTGCCAATGAAAAATAAAAACTGTACTAAAAAAAAAAAAATCCCACAGGCCAACATCTAAGAATGACCTCATCGAATATTGTGAAACTACTGTAATTTAGTGATTTTACTGACTTGACTTGGGTTACAACACCAGATGTCTGATTTCAGTGTGAAGAGCTCAAACAAACAGCATGGATGTGCTAAAAAAAACAGAGTGAAACGTACTAGTTTTAAATCCACACAATTCAAATTTAGCATGAACCCTTACTGTTTATATCCCCATTAAGCAACACAAATGTGACAAAGGCATCACAATAGGTAAAGGGACAAGGGTGTTGTATTACAGACTACGCATTTGCTGCCTTGTTTGTATAATTAAAAAAAAAGATAAGAAAAAGGAAAAAACGAAAAATACAGTACATGTTAAAGTACATTACAAAGCTGCACCGTCGCTCGTGCTCGAGTCCAGGCCGTTCTGAGCATGACGTGACCCTGCAGTCCTGGTGCCCTTGGTGACCAGGGCAGCCTTGTCCTCGTGGGGATCGGTGGTGGAGTCTGTGTCATTCGAGTGTTGAGTCAATGATGTCTCGCTGCCTGTCGGAGAGTCCACACTCTCATACCCAACACTCAGCCGGCTCCCGAAACCCCCAGGTCCTCCACCTCTCCCCGACGCAGTCTGACTACTTGGCGCCTCCTCTGAGTGGTTGGAGAGTTTGGTCTCGGCTTCACTGGGGCTGGAGGCAATGGGAGACATTGGAAAATCTTCCTCAGCACTGCTGACCTCCCGGTACAGCGTGGGTGTGGTGGTCTCACTCCTCTGGGATGAGTTGCCATTGCTTGGACCATTGGAGACCCTCCCGTAGTCTTTGCTGATTGGTTCAGAGGGAGCACTGGCCTGCTCTGGCTGAGCGAACGGTTCAACGGAGGAGCTGGAAGCAGCGGGTGAAGTCCTACTGGGTCCTGCTCCAGCCAAAGCACCCTGAGACTGAGAGAGAAGCTGACGGGACTCCTTCAGCTGCTGCTGCAGGACCAGGATGGTGCTCTGCATCCCCTCTACCTCCTCGTCTAGCTGGATAATAAAGTCATTTAGCTCTGGGGAAGGAATCCAGGAACAATGACAAGAACAGTTAAAATCCATTGGCAATGCAAAAATACCAAAGATACACAGATCTAATGTAGTCTTACCATCTTGACTGCTCTTGAGCTCCTCGCTGTACTTCTTCTGCAGGGCCAGCTCAGCCTCCAGCTGGGCGATGCGTCCCTGTGATAGCTGCCGTCCTAACTCCTGGTTCTCCTGAATCAGCATGCGACATTTGGCCATCAGCTTCTTCCCTGTTTGGCTGTAAGGGAAACAAGTCTCACATCACACAGTGAACTAAGAGACAAATCCAACAGGCAAGTAGATGTTACTGTTCCTACTGCCTGACCCATTTCCAATTTTTCCAAGTCAACAGAAGCTCTTTAAATAATAAAAAATTAGATTTGGAAGCATTGTGTAAATTAAAAGAAACTATCTGACAAAGATCCGTCAAATACAAATAAATAATTATGTCTAAATGACTTGAAGAATTGTCTTTTTTTTTTTAGGTAAATAAAAAAACAACACCATTATAACAAACTGAAGAATTACTGCCCCCAATGTGGCCAAAAGTCAAACATTTTAAACAGATTTCTATAAAACAAAGACCTACACCGTTTTACTTTAACTTACCATGATGCTTATGGAAGAACATTGTAAAAACACAAGCAAAGACTGTGTGTACCAAAAGAAGAAGAAGGAAAACAAATTAAATAACTATCTGTAAAGAATAACCATAAAGGGAAAATGTCACAGAGCAAAAAAAAAAACGTTCAGTCTAAATATCTGAGCATCAAACAGAAAAGGTGAACTGGAGGACGATGCACTGGTTTTAAAAAGTCCACCTTAAATACACAAAGATTAGGAGTTAACAGCATATTCAAATAGCTCCAGATGCCAGTTGCTCAATAATTAGTACAGCAGTTTGGTCCACATTTTAATTTTACATTAGCAGTTACTGTTGGTGTTTAAAGGCCTTAATCAAGAACAGAAATTAAATAATGTAGGACCAGAATTAACTGCCAAACCTTTGATTCACGTGTCCCAAGGACACAGAGATAATGAACATAGTAGCAACTACATAAAAAACCTACAATAAAACCCATAGTAGTCGAAAAAAATTGAATGACCAAGAATGTTTATCTAAGTTGTAAACAGAAGCAAATAAACTTTTGTTGGTTATTTCTATTTACTCCATATCTCCTAAAGTAAAGTTCTCTCTCTGCAGCAGGAAAGATGTGCATTTTAAGTCTGTATTAATACACATCCACTTTCTGTCCCACTTAGGTGACAGAAGTGAATATAAATCTAGTTTTGGAAAACTAAATCTACTTCATAACTGATTATTTAAACAGTAGATGAACATCTGTGCCACACAGGCAGTAAAGAAAAGCCTAATTTCCAAAGCTGTTAGGCTGTGGGAGAGATTGGTCAATCACAAAAAAACACAAAATACAAGAAATACATTCTCATCGTCTCAAAACATGACTTCTTAAGGACATTTGCACTCACAGTTTATAACAGGACTCTATACACCTACGGCAGTGTGTTTGACTACCTGAGAGGTTTAGTCAAATTAAATTCATCACCAAAGCGTGTGCAAATGTTTTCACAAGCGTGAATAACGAGGGCCAATCGTGCTTCTTTGCTTCACACACTGCAGTAAGTGTTTGTAGTAAAGGAACGAGAGATCAAATTAAATGCCAATAAAAAAGAAACATTTCACACAACAAAACATGTAAATACACTCTACCGTGTGTGGGCCCGTGTTCAAAGACACGAGCGAATGGACCCTCAAGTTCGTTTGTGGACTGAGGATCTGGCTCCGCTCACAGTCTTAATGTCATTTCTAGTGTTTCTTCCCCGAAAAAAAAAAGCGTCTTACTTTTAGTCTTAGAAATTTTCCTCATGTGACTGAAATGTATCTAGACTGTCCCAAAAGTCTTTACACTTCTCAGGGAGACTAGCAGGTTATTTGTGTGATGTGATCCACTGTTAAATGCCTTTATAAAGCAAGAATCGGAGTTGTCTTTGAAATGTTCAATTGCTGTTTTAGGCTAGGGATGGTCCCTGCCTGACGCAATGTCCCCCATAATCCCTTTATTTTATATGTGAACTGTCTGGTTTGAGCCGAGGGGGGCAGGGAGGGCACATCCACGGCAGAAAGTGAGTGACCACCTCTTCAGAACAGTCCGGACTCCTTCAGGCCCTTGGACGGTGAGGGGATATGAGGGGAGAAAGCTGAAACACAAGTGTCACCTGACCATATTGTCTTTTCTTTTCTTTTTTTTTTAGGTTATGTGATATGTAGCTGGCACAGTACAAGAGAACAAAAACACTTTTGTTTTTGCAGTGACTGGCTTTCTGTAAAGTCTGAGTCTCGTGATGAGTACAGCATTTTGTCAGCCTTTCCCCCCCACCATTGTTCCTGCATGCCTGCAGTGAGAGTGAGGGTGGGGGGGCGTGAGGAAGTCTTGCCTTTTTGAAGGGGGGAGTTATTTTTGATTGTCTTTACCTATCAGGTGTAAATTTCCAGGCACTCAGTTCATTTTGGGCCTGCTCCAGTTTGTCTTTAGTCTGTTCCAGTTCAGCCTTCATTTTGAGGAAAAACAAGTTGATGGCTGGATCCACCATGGACGACCGCAGTTGGGCCACGCTCGGCTGCTGGACTTGCTTGAGGTACTGAATCTGGGTCTGCAGGATGCGACAAAAATCAAAGTTAGTGACGGGTAAGGCGGTCTTGTTTTTGTGAAATCATTTGATCTGGTGGCTTAACCAGTTTCTAAAAAAAAATACAATTTCAGTTTATTAAAGTGAACTTTAAGCTGTCTCTAGAATCAACATTCAGATAATTTTAGAGGTAAATTGTTGTTCTGGGGGTTAAAAAATATTCTAAAGCTAAACTTACCTGCACGATCATAGCTGGCGCTCTTAGGGCAACTTTAGAAACATTCTCATAATGTGCAAATATATGCATAAAAACAACTAGCGTAGCATTTAGATGATCGACTTTCTTTTAAATTTTTTGGGGTTTCAAATTAAAGAAAGAGCCAAACCTTCAAACTTAAAACCCTTTTAAATATCCACCTTATGTTTTGAGCTCTGCTGCTTTTTTAAAAATGGCCACTGAATGATCCACCGATCTGCCAGTCTAGTAGAAGCAGAGGCTTCCCTCTGACACAACTACCTGTTGGCACAGTCTGAATGAAAGTAGCCTTTTCTGTTACTTATTCTGTTGACAGAAAATAACGTTGTTTTTTCCTAATCACACAATATTTGGCAAAACCTGCTGCATGCTTTTATGCAATTTCATGTCATCAGGTCACAGACCCGTTTCTTAATGTGCTTTTCATCTACAGCAGGCTTGATATAAGCGTTTTGTGCATGTCGAAGCAGCATTTATTGGCACACAGAAGAGGTGTGACCTTACAGAAATAAAACAGAATTTGACTACAGCAGCCACACAGTGACCAGGCTTCATGCACTACAGATGTTTGCATTCAACACTCAAACCAAAACAATTTTAGAGCAGCTGACGTCACAGACAAATCCTCATATACAGGAAACTTCAGAAAAGTGCGTATAATTTATGAATTTAACTCGAATTGACCAATCAAACCTTAAGTTTGTCTTTCATGAATTAACCTACTGAGAGGTTCAATCAAAGTAGCACAGCTGAAAGAGCATCAAGCTACAGAGAAAATAATAAATCAATCATCCTCTAAAAGGTTTCCGGCCCGTCGATGACAACCTGGCTTTGAACAAAAATCATATAAGCAGAATAGGAAAGACGAAAAACAGATACATACTGTACACTCTTGCATTTCCTGCTCCTTGGTGGCAAGTCGCATGACCAGGATGTTCTCCCTGCGTGCAGACTCCTGCTGCTGCTGCTTCAGCTTCTCCTCCGACTCCTTCAGCCCCGGAACGTCATTAGCTAAGATTGGGACGAGGAGGAGAGAAACAAACACAACATGAGATTATTGTTCTCAACGCAGGCAGCCAAACGTTGTTATAAGATGCACTGAACTTAGTGAGAACTGTCTGAGATGTCTGCAAAAGAAGTTACAATCAGTGTGGTACTGGGCTGCGTTTATGACACTGTACTTACAACACAGCTCTGCATATTTTGCCTCCAGGACCTGGACATAGGTTTCATGCTGCTTCCACCTGGAAATAGCAAAGTGCATTTAACATTTCAGCTGAACGATAAAAACAAGCAAACATTCTGCATTATTAGTAACGTGGATGCCTACCTTGAACACAAATCTTCTCTGGTCATTGACTTTATGTCTGATTCACTAAGGCGAACCTGTGAGGTGGGAAAGAAAGAAAAAAAAAGTGGTCAAGTCAAGAAGTCCCGTTCCCATTTCAAAACGTAAACGAAGCCACAGAAACAATTTAAATGGTTCAAATGAAAGAGACACTAACCTTCTTGGGTAGAGGTTCCTCGTTGGTCATTGTGAGCTCTAGAAGTTAAATATATGAGAGAAAATTATGATTAACTGCAGCGCTTATGTTGCGGGCTGAAGTGACTGCATCATCTTTTCAGCTGAAACGCGTTGGCTGTGTGTGTGTGTCGTGAATGACATGCGAACTGAACTGTGACATGTATTGCTAATTCAGAAGAAAATGAACAGCGGGGTAAGGGCATATAGAGGTTAAATTGACTCACTGGTCGATAAAATCAAAGTTAACATTTAGCGCTATAGCCAACTGCTGGGTAGTGTGGCAGCACAGTAGCTACGGACAGCGAGGAGAGTGAAGAAGCTAACCAAGGTTAACTACTTACTACCAAAAATGTTTACCATCCCCTTTCAAAATAACTTGGATTTGGTAACTAACAGTTTTATGCTTAAATATCATGTATGCTTTGATGGGCAGCATTTAATTCTTGGCTCTGTTTCGGCTCCTTGTTATTACAAAATGGCGGTGAAGGAAATGACTCCCTCCCTTACGCTCCTTTCCTGAAACTAGCGGGCTCTTGGCTGCAGTTGTCAGGCCTAGTGCCGTGAAAACACTCACCAGGCCCGTTACTTTCGACGTTTCACGGAGCTCTCGGCTTCAAAAATTCCCCGTGAGAACGAATATCACAAACGAGTTAAAATCCGCCGTGTTTTTACAAGTTGCGGCCACGCTTCGGCTTTGTCGCTAACATCTTCCTTCGCCGAGGACAGCACAGAATAGCTATGGACGAACTGCTGCGCTGCACTCCAGTTGCTGCGGAGTGATACCAGAGATGGAGAGCAGTACGAAGACCTCTCACTACGAGAAATATTTTCTGAACCTAAAAGGCGGCCGCATCTCAGACATTGCACGTTATTAGCTATTTTTATATTTCTGTTTTATATTTATTGTCTGCAACTCAAAAACTGTATGTCAAAACAATGTAGAGCCAATCGATCAAAAATGATTAGCTGATTATATTAAATTAGTTGAACCGTGTTTTCAATTATTACATGGTCATCTTGAGTTCTATAACTATTTATTTATTTTGATCCACTAATTAACTAAATAGATATAAAAATGAGTTCTATAATCAAACCACTATCTATTTCCTTCAGGAAGTACATTTCACTACTTTTAATGACGTTCTGTATCGTGCCAATAAAATACCGTGTCTTCAGGAGTGAGTCGTTAAAGTTTGCATAGACGATCTCCTGCGTCACCTCCAAAATGGTGAAAAAATGCCCACGTGACTTTGAGCTTTTTTTTTCTTTTTTTTAGAAATTTGTTCTAGTTATTTTAAGTATATATTTTGGCCTGTTTTGAAAATTATTCACATCATATAAAAAATATTAAACTGTTAAGTTGCAGACGATTATATCTGATTTATAAACATCCATGGCTACGGTCACGTGATCCTTTGCGTTTTTGTTAAGGCTCTTAATATCCGAGCAGAAAGACCTGTCGGAAATTATTTAAAATAGGAAATAAATAGTCTTCGTATAAATATTGTAAATGCGATTTATTTTTAAAGTAAGCATCATGTTTGGTGTTTTTATAGTGCTGAATGTTTAGTGTCCACGTTATATAAGTCCTGCCCACGCCTCAGTACACCCCCATCGCTTAATAATAATGGTACGGTCCCAGCTGTCAACTTGAAATCGCACAATTTCAAGGACGGTTATTTATCAGCGTTTCCACGGTTCAGTCTGCTCTTTGGGAACTATTTGAAACATGCTGTGCAGAGTTGGTCAAATACGCAGGTAAGGCAGGTGTCAGCTTGGCGTGGAGAAGATATAACGTTGTTCAAAGTGCACGCAGTATGAAGAGAGCTGAGTCTTGCTTAGTGTAGTTGAACAAGAACTTCAGCTGTGTTATGGAGCTAACAGCTAGCTAGCTAGGCTGCTAACTTAGTTTAGCAACTCAACTGTGTTAGCTTATGGCGCACCGAAGGGGGTTGGGTTTTGTTTGTTTGTTTGTCTGAGTGCAATTATAAACCGAATGATTTGAAATGTATAAAAGAATAAAATACAAAGCCAATGTCACAAACTCTCATTGAGCTAATGTTTATGCACAAAGTATCAGCTGAGCTGTAAATCAACACTAGACCTTTAAAGACATGTTGAATTTTTTTGTATAGTTGTACTCCTATCTAAATGCCTGTTTACTCTTCCTCGTCTCCTTTCAGGTGTGCAGCCAGCCTCAACCAAAGCATAAATCAGATCGCCGCATCGAGGCAGAAGCACACCCTGCCTGACCTGGCATATGATTATGGAGCCCTGGAGCCTCATGTAAGCGCAGAGATAATGCAGTTGCACCACAGCAAGCATCATGCCACATATGTCAACAATCTCAATGTCACAGAGGAGAAGTATCAGGAGGCTCTTGCAAAGGGTGCGTAAAGTATTCTGCTCATTTCTGCTGTAGTTGTTGACAAAATCTCTTTAAGCAATAATGTTAAAGTTGTCAATTTATTATTAATGCACATCTGTTAATTGAAATATTTTTTTCTATAATCAGTCTTTGTAAAAGTTTGACATTTATTGAGCCACTTACGAATGTGCTCTTTATTTCAGGAGATGTAACTGCACAAGTCTCCCTCCAGCCTGCTTTAAAGTTTAATGGAGGAGGCCACATTAACCACACCATCTTCTGGACAAACCTCTCTCCTAATGGTGGAGGTGAGCCACAAGGTAAGGCAACAACTTGAAAGGATTTTTTTTTTCTTTTTTCCTGGGATAGGTTGATTTAATATGCTAAAGCTAAAACAGTGGTGGCTATTGAACTTCAGTGTTTTAAAAGGTTGAACTTCAAAGCAGACAGGTTTGATTTACCAGCTTCATTCCTGTCAGTACGAGAAGTTGTTGATCATTTGGGAATCTGGTCATTTAGTTGAGGAGACTGTGAGGACATTTGTCTTCTCAAATAGTGAAATACTTTGTTTTGCTGCTGGTTTATCTGTTGCGCTGAAGGAACATCATCTGTTTATGTCTGTTTCTTTTAGGAGAGCTAATGGAGGCCATCAAACGGGACTTTGGGTCCTTCCAGAAGATGAAGGAGAAGATGTCCACTGCTACAGTGGCGGTGCAGGGCTCAGGCTGGGGGTGGCTGGGTTACGAAAAGGACAGCGGAAGACTTCGCATTGCTGCTTGTGCTAATCAGGATCCCCTGCAGGGGACAACAGGTCAGATTTAAAGAGCTTTAAAATATAGATAGGGTCACTATTCCTCCACTAGTCTACTGTTGCTTATATTTTTCCTTTCTTGATGTTTAGGTCTGATCCCCCTCCTTGGCATTGATGTATGGGAGCACGCCTACTATCTTCAGTACAAAAATGTGCGCCCTGACTATGTTAAAGCTATCTGGAATATAATCAACTGGGAGAATGTGAACGAGCGTCTGCAGATGGCCAAAAAGTAGAAGCTAATAATCAAAACGTCACCTACAGCACCTTTTACTATGAGCTGGATCAAAGAGCAATTGCAAATATTTTTTTTTTTTTATATAACATCTCAAACTCTCATATTGTTGTAATGAAACACGTGATCAATATCTTTGAAACAGTTTTCCATAGTGAAGCAGAATATACTGACTTTATAAAGAGGACAGTGTGAAATATACAAGTTACTTGTTAGTGTTTTTCGATTCAGGTCTGCTACCAGTCTTCTGTCAAAGCGCACAAAAAAACAGCAAATGCCACCTTTTTTTTAATATCAAAGCTGACTTCTGTTATTCACAGCTCAAAAATGGGTGCTATGGGTGAAGGGAGCTCTGCCTTCGTCCAGCTAAATGACACTAGCATCAGTGCAGTCCCATGTTTTTGATGTAATATAATAAAATAGGATTTCAGTTGTACACAAGTGGTGTTTCTTTGAGTTCCACCAATGATATATTTTTAAGATTTTTTTTATATTTACTAAAGGATGGTGAAAGTAAAATATTTTTTTTTTCAATTTGGTCAAATCCCTTTGGCTACACTCAACACGCCTATTGGTCACAACATTTATTTAATATTTTTGCATTTTTTTTATGTAACATCATGCATCTGTGACCACTAGATGACACAAGACTTGTGTACTTTGAGCTTATCTGGGTCCCGTGAGTTTAATTGATCAGGTCTCCACAGTTCAGCCCACACATTGGGTAATTTTGAGATCTGAATTCTTCAGGTCCTGGCGAACACATGACTGGGTTCCTCCACTCACGCCTGAGCAGTTTTTGTGGTTTGGGCAGGGTGTATTGTTCTGCTGTGAACGGCTGCTGCCATGAGATGAGCGTTGACTGGTCTGCAGCATTGTTTTAAGGTGGAAGTTCTCAGGAACAACAATTTCACCTCAAAGTCACGAGAAGATCGGTATAAATGTCCTCGATCTGTCTGTGGTTTTAGGGTTTGTGGCTCAACAGCTGAAGACCAGCTCAAGCTAAGCTTTTTATATAATGTAGGGTAACAGAAACTGAGAAAATTTCCAACTTTTAAGGCTTTATGGTTCTAATGTACAGTTTTCATCACCTGTGATGCCACAAAAATAACAACCTCTTTTTAATTTGACTAAGCTGGCTTTAGTTCAGTCAAAGTTTATCATATCACAGTGTAACTAAAGTCACTATGAGACCACAAACCTGCTAATAAAGCTGGCTCTAAATGGCTAAATGTGTTCAGAGAAGGCTTATTTGTTTGGTACTTTTTACACGGCGTAACCAGCAGAGGGCAGTGTTTACAAAGAATTAATGCTGTAGTGCTTGCAGTGTTTGCTCTAGCCAAACATTTATTTCACTAATAAATTAGGAAATTCCGCTTAGATGTCAGTCATTTTGTGTTAGGCATGTTAGTTATTAACCTGCTGAGACATTTTGTTGTTGCAATTGATAATTTTGATTTCCTTCAACATATGAAGGACAAGTAGCAACACAAAACAATCTCATCCAGATACTGCTTCAGTTTCTGTCAGCGATTAGAAAAGACCACCGGAGGAAAGAGCTGAGAAATAACTTTAAAGGATGGTGATATAGAGATTTGATTGTTTTCACTTTATTAATTGAGCTGATATGCAAAAGTATAAAAAGTTTCTATTTCTAGTTAAACTGAATGCACCAGTGACTTTTAACATATTCACATGGCTCGACTTTGTGTTGGCATAAAATGGTGGTTGTTAAATTTTTGAATTTAGTGGCAAAGTTCTATTTTTTTTTTTTCAACTAAGTAAGACAGAAGTGTTTTAAATTCAACAAATGCCAGCACCCAAACTTTATTATTTCCATATGTGAGACAGTGCCAGCCTTGGAAACAAAACTTTTAATAATTCATAAGCTGACAGCTTAACTATGTGTGACCAGCTCTTGTTGGTGTTTCTCTTTTCTACAGTGTGTTGAAAAAAAAATCCAATGAAACTCACACGGTGGAGAATCTATAACCTCTGGAAGGAGAGATTGGAAAATGTTGCATTCAAATTTTTAAACTCTCCTTTTCTTTATTCCTCCTAAATCTTCCAAATTTTCTTGAACGATCTTCAAACACTCTTCACTGTTGGTGCATTTTTTTTTCCTGTGGACACATGCGAGGATTCTCTGCACGAGGCTTTGTTTTGCATCCTTATTTTCATTTTTCAAACCAAAAAGCCCTGCCGGTGTACACGCACAAGCAGAGCTTTTTTTTTCTTTCTAAAAGCTGTTTTTATTTTTTGCAGATTTTAAGCATAAAATGAAAGAAATGCATAAAATCTGCAAAGAAAACGTTTTGCAGCTCTTAGCTTTGTTGTTGCCCCGTCAGACAAGCCCTCAACCTGCGACACATTATTGCTCACTGCTGAAGGACATAATGTTTTTGTGTTCCTTTATCTGTTAAGTTAGCAAAATATCTCATGAACCAGTGGACACATTTTAATGAAACTGAAAGTGATCATTGGATGAGTCAGCCCTATTCCAAGTGACCTTGGGAAACAGAAAAATGGCTACAACTCAGTCAGTTTGACTGTTATTGAGCCTGAATGTGGTGTGGTTGTAGGTGAGAGTCATTCACACCACATACTCTGAGCTCTATACTTTACGCAACATCTTTGTTACCACTGTCTGTTCCCAACATATATCAAGAATCACAGGACACATTTTAATGAAACTCTCCAAATGTAATTGTTAGCTGCATACCTAAAAATGCATTAACATTTGAAGTCAACCCAGTTCAAGTCGGCCGCCACAGATTATCAACCTTAGCCAACACAATACTGACTATAACAGCCACTTTTACAGATACTGAGCTAATTTTATGTTGTAGTAGCTGAGAGTCATTCACAACACCTACTCTGAGTGCTATAACATCTTGTGAGATCTCACAATGTTGCATATTCCTTCTCATTATGATTTTAGTTTGAAAGTCTGGCACGAAAGATGGCGGGCGATGTGCATTCCTTCAAGGAATGCTAGGCCTTTAATCTCCTGAGCTACCTTCACTGTTCTTCCTGTACACGTTGTCCCATTTGGACTGGAAAAGTGAAGTGTCAACGTCGAAGGGGTAAAATTTTCCTGGGTTTGCCGTCTGCCGTTCCTGGCAGAGAAGGTGTAGGAGCTAAAATCAGGGCACCCGTTTGGGTCGGAGCCCACGTCTGAGCGCTTTGGAAAGAAGGGACACTCCACCAGGCGAAACCAGGACTTTCAGAGACTCTGAGGCAGCGGGGCTAAACAACTCTGAGTTTTCTGGACGACGGATGCATCGTGGCTGTTGAGAATACTGCACAGACAGGAGCACATTTCCAAGATCTTAAATAATGCAAAGGGGTGCACAGTAAATGCCACCAAGCCTCCTTTGAAAATTCCTCTCTCTTTTTGAGAAAGTTTTAGTTAAAGGTTGTTTTAGCAAGAGGGTGTGACCGTGTCTGTTAAATTATTTGCAGTTATATAAGAGTCACTCTTTGCTCCAGAAAGTCTAAGAGGCTCACGGACATCCTTCAGGCAGCAGCGTGTGATAAATCACTGCGAGCCTGGGGTCATTTGGGTTTGTGTTGGATTGATCCAGGCTCAAAAAATCCACACGGAATTCACTGACTTCTCTTTTTGCAAAATGAAAAGCTTTCATGGCTGCCAAATGTGGTTCATTCAGGGATACGAAGTGTAGACGCAAGACCCTCGAGTCAATAAAGTGAACAATATTTTCACCAATTTATGGATGGCTTGACAAGATTCTGAATTACCAAAATAAAAGGGTCTTTATTGAAGTTTGAAAGTAAAACACTTGTTGAACACTTGGTAGAGGTATTTCTTGACATTTATTTTCTGGTTCTTCAGAAGTTCCCTCTTTGAATTGTGTATTTTCCAGGTTGCCAATTAAGCCGACGTATAGGAATAATCCTCTTGGATCTAATGATGGGAGTGAATAAGTTTTTCTGTCAAAATCTGGCAGTCTTTGCTCCTGCTGTGCTGAGAGTCAGCACTTAGCAGATCCCTTTTGGCTGCCAGTTCAGGATGTCAGAAAGAGAAGAGACGAAAAAGAAGCAAAAGGGAAACTGGACGATGCCCAACAACTGGAGCATGGGCTTTTATGTGCAGCAGATTTGACCCAGTCCTGGTAATGTTCACAATGATCCCACTTAAACTGAAATATCCATCTCTCCTGGTGGTCTCAACAACAACAAAAACTTCAGTAGAAGAAAAAAAAGCATGTAATCTCCAACATATAACAAAGTTTATTAGTGACTCTTTCAGTTTTTTGTTTTTTTTAACCGTCACCAGATGGGCCAAGTTACAATTAATATATTACTTGTTTTGGAGCAAACTGTAGCACTTCTTGTGCAGCCTTAGATACTTCCTGCAGGAATATTATAATACTGTATTTCTAACAGAATAACCATGTAATCCAAAACTGACAGTGGCATAAAGGTTTATAAAATAGAACTCACATGAACTGTCAAAAATTTCTTTTTAAGATTGGAGTTCTTTTAACACAGCAAAACTGGATCAGATTACTTGTTAGCTTGTTAATCTGATCATAATTAAATTCTATTGTAAGATAATAATTGTTCCAAACGATTCCACAGAAGCACACTTGAAAAGATCTGAACTGGCTTTAAATATCAAAAAAGAAACGCGTGCCCCTTTTTGTGTGCAAGTCAGCCCGTCACTCTTTACACCAGTTCCAACGCTATTTTGGTTCCATGCATTTTGACTCGAGACAATAACTCCTTTTTATTTATTGTTTGTTACACAGGCTGGCAAAAAGTGAAGCGTTTGAGGGGGAAAAAAAGCAGAAAGTTGAGAAAGTTTCAAAGAATAAAGCGGTAAATAAAGTGACAAGAAGACAAGGCAAAAAGGAATGAGTCACTGTGAAATGTGACTGAATTGTGAGACGTAACTATGAAGTGTATACATGGGTGCCTGATTATGTTATGAAATGGTGGCGCAAAGACAGGATGACAAGTTGGAGTAATGGATATTGCAGAGTGCTTTCATGCGAGACTTGACTTTTGAATCTGTAAAAGACGACTTTGTTTTGTTTTGTTTTCCCACTTTTTAGGAACTAGTGGATATCTTGAGCTCTTTAGCGTAATATAACTTAAACGTTTTACTCTATTCTGTCTGAACTGTAGTCAAAAAAAGATGTTGCAGAGTTTTAACGCTGGAACAACAACTTCATCTTTCTTTTACACTTTCACAGCCGAACACTGAGTGACCACTGACATTATCTCAGCTTTCTGCAGTGGCTACCTGAGTTCTGCTGAGCTGGACTGAACCAACTCAAAGCTCAGGGAGGGCGGGAGGGCGGTGTAGGATGTAGCAATTATTTTTTATATTATTCTATTAGTTTGCAATTAAGGAAGTAAAATTAGAAACAACAGACATGTTTTTGTCTTGTTGCTTGGAGTGATAACATGCTTTATCTCCAAAAACACAAGTTTGCACCCCTACTTCAGAAAATGGGGAAGCAGCTGTTTCACCTGCACAATATTGATCAAACACTTATGTGTGTTTGTTTAAACAGTTTGAATATCACTTTTTACTTTTAAAAATTGGCTATATCTCTTGAATTGAACCTTCTGAGTGGTCGATTGGTTGATCAGATCAGAGTCAAACTTTTTACATATAAAAAGGCTCAAATTTAATGTGGCGCACACAGAGGAGTGTGCAAACTAAGGTGAAATGTTGGGGATTGATACTGATAGAGCTTTGCTGATATTTGCCAGATCAGTCTGACCATATTTGTAAAGGTTTTATTTAACATGAAGACATTTGCATGCTGTTTTTCTATAGAAAAGAGATATGAGGTGCTATTAAACAGAAATGACAAGAAGGCAGTTTGTCATGGTCTGATATTCAGACAACTTTAACACTGTTTTGTTTTTTTGTTTTTTACAACCTAACGAAGCTTTAAATGGGATTGGCAGTATCCTGATGCAAACTTCCTATTTGTTCATACACATCAGGATGTCCAGTACATGTTAACAGTGCTGACAGACAGAGCCTTGTTTACATTTATCTTCCCTAATCTTCACTAACGCACCATGAAAAGCTGAATGTGTTAGCAGCTGCAACACACAGATCTTGTCCAAAGAGGCAGAAAAAAAAACCTAAAGAATCTTCTCCTGAAAGCCAAAAGAGTGTCCATTAGACCAATATGTATGCAGGAAAAACAAGAAGTGGGCTCAACAGATGTAACCCGACTGAAAATAGAACCACAAGGATCTCTGTTTTCATGATGCATGTGTGCTCGTTTACTTTGACTTTTTCAGGATGTTTTTACACAGATACATATTAGCATTCCTAAAACTATATGTATGACAGTAGAAATTTAGACATTAACTGTTTACTCATGAGGTTTTATAAAGTCAAATCATTTTGTTGGGAAATCCAATTCTTTCTTTTCAGTGAAGCAACAGCTTGTGCAATATTTACATCACTTTGCTTCATAGCTTCAGGATTTATTTGGTCATTAAGTCAACATGACAGGAGAGCAGGTTTTCTTCTCTTGGTTTCTTTTTTTGATCTTGTCTTTGGTGTTTTTATGCATTGTTTATAAAAATACTCTCATTGTTTTGCTGTTGTTCTCATATTTGTTTCTTTTTAGTAAAGTGCACAAGGCTGCAAAGTCTTAGTGTTCTTGCATCACAGGGAGAAGGTTGCAGGTTCAAATCTTAAGAGCAATCTTTTCAGATGGAGTTTGGATGATCTTGTGTTTGTATGGGTTTTCCCTTGGTACTTTGAAAAAACCCATCCATCCATACATTAATTCATTCTCTTTACCTGCTTTACCATTCAGGGTTGTGGGGGAGCTGGTGCCCGTCTCCAGCGGTCATTGTGCGATAGGTGAGGTACACCCTGGACAGGTTGCGAGTTCACCACAGTACCCAAAAAACATGCATGTTAGGTTAATTAATGACTCTAATTGGCCCTGTACACACTAAAAACTACTGGGTTAAAAACAACCCAATGTGTAACCCAGCACTGGGTCAAATTTGGACTGAGCCAACCTGGTGTAGCTTTAACTCAGCAGGGTTGTGTTATAAGTTTGACCCAGCATTCGGAGTTAAGTTTTCTACCCAGAAATTGAGTTAAAATTATTAATCTGTTGTAAACTTGGTTAAAACCATTGTTTTAAAATATGTTAAAAATATAATGTATTCACAGAAATTCCAGACATATATCAATAACCTGACTTTCAAAACACTTTCAATTTGACACAAACAATTGCTCTATAAATTGTGCTGCAGCTGTTTTTATAGTCACTGGATTCTTATCCAAATCTTTGGATGATATCAGTATTAGTATTTTAAAGCATACAAGATGGAAAAGTGGAATTAAAGGTTAAAATATCTGATTTTATCCGTGCCTTCCAGGGTTTGTAGCTACATTATTTAGCTTTTTGTGCGGTCATGCAGATTAAAATTGATTGTAGGAAACAACTGCAAAGATAATCTTGGAGGTCGCATGTGGTGAAATATCAACTCCAGTTTCCTTCGAGGGCTTTGACAACAAAGAATCCTTTTTATTATTATTAATATCAAAAACTCTAATGTACAGTAGGATTGAAGAATCCCAGCAAAATGGTCCCTGCTGACTTCATATATCACACATGATGAAATCATACTGGACAGACGGTTTTATGTATTTTTATTTTCTTTAGTAGAATCCATCAGAATCCATTCATCCTTCTGGGCTGTTATATTTAATTTTCTGTTCAAACATAGAAAATTAGAAGCAGAATGGAAAGAATGGCTGGGTCACATGGAAGGTATTTTTAAATAGGGTAGAAGAAATTGAGGTCAAAGCAGCTTCGAATATCAGGGTTTTTCTTTCCACCTCTTGCCCAGAGTACCTCAAAAACATAATTTAAAAATCTTTCTGTCCCTCATTTTCTCCTTCTGATGTGTGAGCGCTACTTGAAATGGTTACAAAAATGCCGAAAAACAAGAATTATTTAGTCTAGACTCCCGGGCTGTAATTGTTGATCAATTTAAAACGTTCAATATGGCATGAAGTTGAGCTTTTGCGGGGAAAGATGAAACAAAAAAAACATGTGCAGCCAGAAATGATTTGATGGATGATGAAGTCTGGCCAGATTTTTGTGACACGCAGCAAAGGTCAGAGTTGTCTAAGAGGGCAAATGATAGACACAGAGGATACAGAGTTAAAGTCTGTGTTTCTGTGCGTGCGTGTGTGTGTCTGTGTGTGTTTGATGGAGATTCTTCCTGCCAGGGGATTTTCCATAGTCACTGCTGTGTTCAGAAACAGATGCAATGTTGGCAGTGAAACCAGTCGGACAGAAAGTCGTAGAAAAATAGGTTCTCAAAGCACTCCCATTGTCCCAGCTAATTTCACACCCACACTTTTTCTCTGTTCCACTCCACTGCTCGTCCTTTGAACATAACCTTGTTGACTTGTCCATGTCAGGGCCATTTCTGTTCAGATTCCTTCATTTTTATTTGAAAATGTAGTTCAGATATTTTGAAGTGGGCTTTTGAGGAAAAACTCTTACTTGTTGTCGATAGCTCATTGATTGACCAGAACTGCTACAGCTAGCTACTTCTGCTGCTGTTTGTATTTACATTTAGCTTTGCTAAATGTAATGTTCTGAGTAATTTTGTTGACCTTCTTCACTCCATACAGTCACACTGTTGTCAGGAACTTATGTTTTAATTTATTTTTTCTTCCAATTGAACTGATTTCAAAAAAGTCATTCCTTTTTTTAAGAGACAAATTTCTTTATTACTGCTTTATCCTGCAAATGGAAACTTTTATTCCTAAAGCTTAGACTGATAAAACTAACCGCTACTTTACTCTAAGATAAAGAAATAATTCAGAGTATTTGAAAAGTCCAACAAGTCCAACAAAGGTGCTCTTGGATTAGGGACAGAAACTATGACGAAATAATGCCATCCAAGACACACTTCAACTAAATGTTTACAAAGCCTTCATTCAAATGACTTTTTCATAATAAAAAATCTAGAAACACATGTTAAACAATGTGTACACTTGAGGCCTAGTGGCACATCATGGACCAACAGTATCATAATGCATAACTTGAGGAAACTTACAGACAATGATGGACATACTGTCCTCATTTAGGTCTGAATAAACTTTGCATTTATTATACGTATGTAAAAGGCTTTTCTCTGCAAATACAGTCAGAGTTGTACCACCCTGAAGGTTCTTTTCTGGTGGTTTCAAAGTTTTTAATCATGAAAATTATCTGCAGTGCTGTTCTGTTTATTCAAAAACAACAACAACAATGTTTAGACATGAGGAAATCCAAATTATCCAAATTGTAAACTCGTGTTAAAAAAATTTGGTCTTTCATTTCAGTTTCCTTGAACTAACATTGCCTTCTGTGCTCTGTCTGTTTCTCTCTCTGTTTTTTTACACCCTCGCCCCCATCAACCCCCTCCTCTCCCACCGCTGCTCTCCGTCCATGTAAGAAGATTCAGCATAAGTTTAAGTCGTTCCGGCAGCACGTGAGTGACCTCATCCCCACACATCTGCTGCAGTCTTTTACCAACCAAAGCTCTGTGAAAATCCTCAGCACTCCGCAGGAGTTACGATCAACACATGCACATGCAAACACATGCAACTGATTGCCAGTTTTAAACTGTGCAGACAAAGCCATGTGACCTCATAAACACATCTTTGGCAATGCAGAAGTACTCTTGGGACAAGCAGACAAGTTATTTTTTAATATTTTTCAAAATGACAGTGGATTTTCAGTTTCTTATGAGCAGCCAGATAATGGAAACTTTTTAACAAAGAAATGCTGTGTGTGTGTGTGTGTGTGTATGTGCGTGAAGAACGCCAATACTTACATAATATACTGTCTATTAGTTGAAATAATAGATTAACATGCATAGATAAAATATGGCCTGAGGACAACAAGCTAAAGAGGTCCTTGGACTTTTTACATCTGGTCTGTGATGTCTTCAAATAAATCAAAACAATTTAAAATAAATAACAGAAAACTAGCATTTTATTAAGGAACATTGACACAAGCATAAACAAAGTCTTTACTGCCTTATTACCTGTTTCCAGTGCAGATTGCTGTTCAGGTTTTAGACCAAAATAGGCTGATTTCTTTGTTAGGTTAGTAGTGTTGGCATAAGTGGCACAAGCAGCTGCTTAGCGGCCCCAGGCCAGCAAGGGGCCCCAAAGAGTGCTTCACTACCCTCAGACAAACTGACCCAGTGATAATCTACATTAGTTGTAATAATATAAAAAAATTACATATTTTGATATTTAACAAAACAATTACTTAATACTACTAATATATTATTTCTGCAGTTTCAAAAGTAATTGGTAATTTTCCATGGTTACATAAACACAGCATTGAGTTAAGCCCCTCCCCCTCACTCCACCAAGCCTTTTTTTACAAGCTGGCATTCAGTCAATGTAAGGAACTGTTGGTAATATAAACAGACGTTAATGTTGTGGTGGCGAGTGATCAATAGGTTTAACTGAGAGGGGGGGCAAAATGAAATTCAGCTTAGGGCCCCTTACATCCTCAGGCTGGCTCTGAGTGTTGGTGTTAGTGCTTGAAGAACCTGACTATTGATGAAAAAAATGCAGTTTCATGTCACAGCCAGTGTGCTGCATGTGCCAATGAATTACTACACATAAGTAGTGTGGTGATTATTACTGTCACCTCTCAGTAAAAAGATCTTTATTACAAATCCTGATTTGCCCGGGCCTTTTTGAGTGGAGTTCAGATGCTCTTTCTGTGCAGAAGTTGTTAGTTTCTTTTCTCCTGGTGCTCTGACCTTCTCCCACAGTCTATAACATGCAATCGGTTGACAGGAAATTATGCTAGCCTTAGAACTGGCCTCAGAAGTAAATGAATGCATGATTATCGTGTATGTTTCTGTGATAGACTAAGGACCTATCTTGCGCCGTGACTGACGTAATGAACCAGCCAGAACACATCAGAAGCGTGATGACTGATTAGCTCATGAGAATTTCACACTGAT
Source organism: Kryptolebias marmoratus (assembly GCF_001649575.2). NCBI lineage: Eukaryota > Metazoa > Chordata > Actinopteri > Cyprinodontiformes > Rivulidae > Kryptolebias > Kryptolebias marmoratus. Next base: position 8,644,637 of record NC_051448.1, read on the forward strand.
AGTTCAGAAAGTGAACTGTGAAGGGTTCAGGGGAATGAAAAATCTTAGCTGTTCTAGATAACTCTTTGAACAACTTAGGTTTGGAGAAATGAAGCTTAATTCTGACTGGACTGACAAGCTAATAACAACGCTAAGCAAGGCCAAGACAAAGTGGATTAGTCTTAAAATGACTCATATCTTTAAAGTTTCACAGTGGTAAATTCAAACACTATTTTATAAACATTTATACCTTACATGTACTTACATAGAACTCTATGATTATTTGCAAGCTTGATCCAAGTTAGTAGCTTTATTCTGCTGTTTTTTGCTCAGCAGTTTTAATATGTAGTTTATCAGAGCTGTTTTACTAAAAGAATGCCTCTGCTACTGTTATTACACATATAATGTAAATACTAAGGGGAAAGAAAGATTTGATACAAAATTGATAATTTTTTTTCATTGAACTATGAGACTGAAGCTTTAAATGAACCCAGACTCTTTGTTTTCCCACTAAGTCAATACATATATTTAAAGTTGCTGTATTAAAGGAGTCTAAAGCTGCATCCACGATGTTCAGAAAGCTCTTATGGTGCGTTCGCTTGTCACTTCCATGTGCTTCTGTTTGCTGGCTGCCATCTCACCTCAGGCAGCCAGGGCAGGCAGCTCCTGTTGTGATGTGGCTTTTCCATCCAGAACCGCGACCAGGCGGTGAGGCGAGCTCGTCTCGCTCTTTCGCAACATCTCATGGCCCCGAGGATGTTTCAGGATGTTTTTTAAAGCGGAGTGATTAATAAGACATTTGGGGGAAATTTTGCCTTGGAAGCCTCGGGAGGAAACAGCATTCCAAATTTTTTACATGTACGACTTCTATTTGTTATAAAATGAGTTTTCAAGATGTGATATTTGTCCTCCTCCCTCCCCCCCCCCTTCTTTTTCAAAATGTAGGGGTATGGTGGTTTGATGCACCAGGTGTACAGAGGGGTTAGTTTTAGATTTATAAGACATTACATGGGAGTTAATAAATATGGGACAAACTTCTCTTTTAATCCCTGAGTGAAGGTGTATTTGACTGTAGGCTACGCTTTTATAATTTATCATTTGTTTTACATGTCTGCTGTTGTATGGAAAGTGTTAGCCAGCACACCCTGAACTAATTGCCTTTTTTTTTATTTCATAGCCAGCAGTGTTTTTCTGTGTGTAAAGAAATTCTTTCCCTAAAGTGCTTTTCAGCAGCAGTTAAATAATTAGTAATATCAGCTGTGAGCAGAACCAGACTGATAATGTTGGTTCAAAACTATAAATCCAGATTTCTATTGTTTTCTGTATTCTTTCTGTTTCTCACACATATGAGTAGAGTTTGAGCCTCAGAAAGTCTGACAAAGTGGAAGTGAGGGTACGAGACACAAACCGAGAAAAAGTTGTTTAAAAGGAGAAGAACGTGTTAAATTGAATCAAGTGTTTCCCGGTGCAGATCGGACATTTTCAGCAGCAGATTTCCTCCCACCACGTCTGAGCTTCGCTGGTCTACCTGTGTGGTATTTTAACACATTAAAACAAATGCTAATAATTATTCGCAATCAGAGAGTTTTCTAATGTCTGGTAGCCAACCCAGATTAACTCCTGTGATCCCAGCAGCTGAAAGAACTTTTCAAAAGCCCAGAGGCATTTGGAGAGAAATTCCAACTGAGTAACGCATTTATTAGACCTCCATCCAGCAGACAGAGCAAATAGGAATAAGTTGAATTGTTTCTTTTTCTATGGTCCTCAAATTAGCTGAGAGGAAGACATTTAATCCAAATAGTTTTGATGCCAAAAGACAGGATTGTCTGCTTTATGTTAGTCAGCCTCATTTTAAAGTGTGCTTACAATTTAAAGGAAAACTTTGTCTTTTCAAGTGGGGTTCTATGGATTGGTTAGGAACAAATAATCTCCTACTAGTTGTAGAAAGCTCTTTGGACAACCTCAGTCTGGAGAAATAGTGTTTAAATCTGACAGGATTGACAGTATTATGGCTAATCTGAGGGGCGGTCATGACCAGCACGGACTGTTGTCATCTTAAAACAGCTTCAGTCTCAAAAAGTTCACAGCAGTTGATTTGAATAATATTTCTGCTCTGCTCTAATATAATAGCTCTGTTGCTGTACTGGTACATTTCCCCTAACTTTGGGTTTTAGTCCACCAGATGGGTTTTGACAACATAATTTAACTCCTGGCAAGAAATGATAAAATAAGGAAGTGTAGAAATAAATATTCTATGTCTAAAAGTGTGTCAATATAAACAGTGTATATAAAAAGTTTGTCCAGTTTAATTTGTTTGTGTTATCTGGTTTTGTCTCTATGATACTTTTGCAGCTCATCATAACAGATTTTTTTTTCTCCAATATTTTGTGTTTCAGAGTGATAATTAGAGCGGTTTCTCCCCTCACTGATTATCACAAAATTGTACCTTTGAACTGAATGTTGTTAGGAGGTTATGGAAAGAAATAACTTCCAAAACAATAAACATATCAAATATAACTGATTTTGTGTTTGAATATTGAAAACAAAAACCCTGTTCTGGCACAGGCCCTTTCTGGCACGGCCTCCCCGATGATGTATTCGTATCTGCGGCAGAGATGGAACGTAAAAATGAAGTAATAGAAAATTTGAGCAACTTGGCGTTCGGAGGGAGCAAAGAGGTGATTTAATGAGCTTTAAAAGCCAAGACCTGGAAAACACTGTCACATGAGCTCAGTATCAGAACAGATTATGTTGTCAGTTTCATATTAAATCCTCAACTTTTTTGACACCAAAGGAGTTTAGATCCAGTTGCGTTGTTGTCACAGTTGCACCAATCTGTGCGTTTGTTTTGTCTCTTTTTAAATTTTATCTGCGAAGCTGGGCAGCTTTTGTTGCCAGAAACAAAACCAGAAAGTTCATTTCAGAGTCAGGAGGCTGCAAAATACAGCTTATAGCATTATTATTAAGTTTCTTTTGCTTCTTCCTTTACTTATTTTAATTATTTGAAACATCTATGTGATTCCTTATTGTTTCGTTTGCATTGATACTGAGCACTCAACCAATCAATTACACAGTTTATTCTTTAATGAGTAAAAGTGAGTAAAATGTAGAAACTTTTACAGTAGAGAGATTTGAATAGGTTTTTTATCTTTCTGTTTTTTTGTTGTTTGTTTGTTTTGACGTGACCAAGACTGAGTTTGATAAAAAAAATCTGCTGATCTTTTAAATGTTCAGATCTGTTTTACTTTTATCAGTGGTAAAAAAAAGAAGAAGAACAACAAAGGTTTCATTACAATCTTATTATAGGATTCAGTTGTTTCATCTTTTGGTTGTCCGATGAGCTGATCCTGTTTCCTCCCTTTTTTTAATCAGCACCTTAATTCTCTTATCATGTAAACAAAAAGGGGAAAAAAGGATGAAAACCATTATTTTATTAGAATGGTTTTCAAAGCATTCTCAGATATTACAGCAGCTTATGCACCTCTTTATGCTTGCTGTCAGAAAGAGAGAAAAGTTAACTTTTTTAATGAACGTTTTCCAAATTTATATAATATGTGTATTTGTGTTAGGGTGCTGCAACTGTTAAAGTGAGAGTGATATTGTTGTGTAAGGAGTGTTTTTGAGCAGTATATTACGTGTCTGTGTATTTACTTACCCATGAAAACATTAAATACACATGTCTCTTACAGAGGATGATCAGTGGCGTTGCCTAACGCTTAACACTAAGAAAATACCCTGCCCGCTTTGAGTTAATGATGTCTGAAACCACTCCTGCTTTTCTAACTTTCTAGTTTCCATTCCATGAGGTTATTCTGGACATTCATGCTGTAAAATGATTTAAGCTGTTGACAGAACTGGGATAAAAAGCAGGGCAATCTCTCAACCTGACCCAATTACCTGGAAATTAGTTTGCTTTAAAATCATATCCTTATTTTACTGCTTGAGACTGTGGTGATGTATGTGTGTGTGAAAGGAAATAACAGGTCTTTCCTTTTAGTCTGCGTTCGCTTTTTAAAAGCAGTTCGGATCAATGCTGGCAACCGGAGTCTGAGTTTAAAGACTTCCACATAGACTTCTAAAGCTCCCTGTCACCAAACTTTGCCTTTTTTCCTCTAATGATTTTCTCACAAATTGCAGTGAAACTGCAAGGTTTAAAAGTCACATTTCAGACTTTTATGCAATATTTGTAACACAAAACCCTAAACAGAGATAACCAAGCTCCAACCAGAGCCAGCTTTAAGGAGAAACAGAGGTTTTTAACTCCCTCACGCTGACCTTGGACTTCTCTTGTGCACAGCTTTCTCGGGTTTATTTGTGTGACCCGTTTCAGTGCCAGCAGTATGATATAATTGGAAAGCACAGCAGGCTGAGTTCATAAATTATTTTTATGATGAAATCAGATCAGTGAATAAAAAAAGGCCTCTATTTTATATAAGACCAAATAAAAAAACACAGATTTTGCCTTTTTAATGTGTTTAATTTGATTGTGTGTGCGTGTGTGTGTGTGTGTGTGTGTAGGGTTCTACAGGGTGTATGTGAGTCCTCAGTATCTTACCTGCAGTAGACAGCAGTCAGAAAGATTTTAGTTTGGAGAATCAGGTGGTGATAGTCATGGGGGAGTCACACTAATCTCTACCAGAAGAGATCTCATTCAAGACCAAAATCCTGCTATATAAAACAGAAATTTAATAGTGGTTCAAGTCTTTTTTTAAACTTTGCTTAAGTTACTTATACTGAACTTTTTAAACTGGAACACTTTCTGTGTGGGAAATGAACCAAGGTAAGAAGTCCGCATAACTATCTGAGGCTAAACTGAAACGGTGTAATAAAATATATGAAATTTTGAGGTTTGAATAATTACTAACTGTTGAAATTTAGTACAGGTTACCTTATCTTCCCTTTTAAAAAATTCTCTCTGATTTTCAAAGTTGAAATTACTGTTAATGCTGCCTGCTGCAGGTCTGATTCTGACTAGTCAAAGGCTCCCAGTGCCTCCCAGTATTCACAAGCCTTTGGTACTTTGCCAAAACATCCACATTTGTATTTACAAGGTTCCACTCAGGGGCCCACAAATTTAACTTATATAGGTGGCAATAAGAACACACTGATGTGTTAACTACCTATTTAAAAATAATGACAAGAAAACAGGTTCTTGTGATTTCTCACCAAGGATTTGATGCTGTTTTTGTGTCCATAAGTGATAAATCCTCTAAAAGTGCACAGCGGCAAATCTCTTCACACATAGCCTCCAAACAAGTGTTCTTGATTTCTTCTTCTGCTTGTCGTTTGAGTCTTGGCCTGTTTTTTTTTTTTTTTTACAGGAGTTTTATCATTGTGGCAAGCACAGATCTCACGATCGCAGACAACTGGGCAGCCTCCTCTGTGGAAGGACTTGCCATCTCCTCGCAGACGGGTAAGAAAGACAAAATTTACAGCAGGTTTCACAGTCGAGCAGACATGGAGCCATGAATTAGGCTGTTCTCCATAAAATCTAACTTCAGAACAAATAAATAAACAAATAAAACACCTTAGCTGCTGTCATTGCAGGGCATTTTATGCTATTTTAAAGACTAAAACAAAGAAGGAGGGTTCTTTATTCTGTGTTGTACAAAAAATTGACTCTGCGATAACAAATGTTTTACACAATCTTCCCTTTTCACAATACAAGAGGTAAAATTGTCCCCAACCCCTCATTTCCTTTTTTGATACACCTTTTAGATGCAGTTTGCTTGTAACGACTTTACAAGTAGATTTTTGATCTCACCCGTTTAGTTTTTCTTCCTAATCTGAGTTATTATTGGTAGTAATATGTGGCGACAATATAATTAGAAATAGGATTTTAGAGCAGATTGGTACTAAATACTGCACACAACAACCATGACCAATGATTAAGTTTTTCTTCTATTCTGCAAAATATAAACTTCACACTCAATGAGGCACAAATCTCTTGTAGAAAAACAGTCATTTTATGGCTTTGAGCTAAACATTACAATACACATATATCAAATAAAACTTTATGTCTCATTAAGTGAACTCGTTTTTCAACCTTCTCAAAAAATGTTTTTTTCTCTTCAGCCTTCAGTTGATTCATGTGATGATTTCAGCTCTCTAGAATGAAGTTTTTCCAGCTCAAAATTGTTGGCAGGTCGTTCTGACAAAGTAAAACACAGAAAGGCATCGTGTGAAGAACAGCGATGAGGACCTGTAATTGTTCAAAACAGCGCTCCTTTAATCTCCTGTGAGATTTCAGCGTCCATGTATTTAGGCTGTTTAGTGTTATATTCAAACACGTGGAAATGAGCCCTTTCTTCATCAGTGGAACGGTTTCAAGAGGAGCTGTCTGGAACTGAGAGAGCCGTTTGAGAAGTAGCTGGATTTATAAAGTAAGATCCAAGTGTGGAAAGTCAGCTGGGCCTGGACTCAATCAAGCCAGTGTGGCCTTTTGCTCTTTTTTTATCTAAAATATGAACATTTTGTATCATCCACAGACCTCAGCTGGAAAGCAGTGACAGATAAAGTGATGAAGATCTGAACTCCAGTACGTGCACATGCTTGATATCAGTCACCACTGGTTTTACAAGCCATGCTTTAAACATTGGTTCTTTTTTGTTATAATTAGGAAAATAATGTTAAGCCTGAATGAGTTAGAAGATTTATGGTCACATAACTTTTCTTTTTTCTCTCTTTTCAAACCCTTCCAGGGTTTCCCTTTTGCACTGAGGACAGCAGCAGGTTTGTATCTTAGATCATCCTCTTGTTTTTCTGAGTTTTTTTAGCTCAGCTTTGTCTCGATGTATCAAAGGATTAAATTCTCATTTCCCCCGACAACATTCATGCATTTTTGAGTAATAGATTCAGACTTTCTTCTCTCTAATTGTAGCAGCTATTGGGGCTTTTTGTGCACCTGGATTTGAGACGTGTCAACATTTTTAAGCTTTTTTTTTCTTCTTCTTTTTCTTTTTCTTTTTCAAAAACCTCTGCCATAATGACCACTTTCAAATTTTAGCTTAATTTCTGCTAAACTGACTGATTTAAAGACGCTCTTGTATTGGAGAATCAACTAGCTGTGGTTAAGTTTGATTCACGGGATTACAAATTTTAAAAGTTGTACCTTCATTTATTACTTTCTGAAAGTTGCATTAAAATCTGTGCACTGGTTCATGAGATACTTTGCTCACAAACAAAAGGCTACATTATCACCCGCCGTCATGGTTTTCGCTGATAAATATGTGAGTTGGTGTCTCAGGTGTCGAAGCAGGATAGTGTTTTTAGCTGTGGTTAGAATTAAATGTCATTTTTTCAGCTTAGGTCAAACGGTGCCACAAGCTGCAGCCAATAAAAATATTTTGGGCAGAGAGAGCTTCATCGCTCACTGGAAACATATGGTAGCAGAGGCTTTCATCCCCTCATGGCATACATGGAAAAAATGCCCAAAATGTGACAAAAACCCACCAAAATGTTGACAAATTAGTCTGCTACTTATTCAAAACTAACCTCCAACTTTCAGATTTTCCTCGGAGGAAATACTTTACGCCCCTTCAGAGCTCTCAGAGTCTCTGCCGTCCTGCAGGTTATAAATAACCGTTTTTATTTCTCTCATGAATAATGGAAACCGTACGAAGCAGAGCTGTGCGGCAAGTTTGAAATATCTGCTGGATATCACAAAAACATTGGTCCCCAGAATCAAATCTGACAGAAAAAATGCTCGTAATTATGTTCAGGCCAGATTTAAAAAGAGAAATGCGGGTTCTGCTGTTGAACTGTGGCGAAAGAACAATCAATCTCACGGCTGAGAAATCATCTCAGAATCTTATAAATGCTGTAATGATGTACTGGCAGCAAAAACAAAGCTGACCTCTCTGGTAATTCAGCTTTCATAAGCAAAAGCTTTCCTGCCCGGTTGATTATGGCGCTGACCCTTTTGTAAATATTCTTATTCCTTTATGTATCGCAGTTATTTTCACACAGATCAGGAGTAATTTGTGTTCTAATGATACAGTAAACTTTGCGAACCACAGCTGGTTTTGAGCATGGAAATAAAACCCACAAATCTTGGGAAAGATTTTATCTGAATACAGCAGAAGCGACAACAAATTCCAACAACTCTGGCCCATAATTGAACTGAGCTTCACAGAGTTTAGGAGGGATTAAAACTGTTCAACAAGAGTCCACTTGAAGGATTTCAGGGGCAGTTCAGTTTCATTCTGTGGTTAAAAATCTGAACCTTTAATTGGAAAAATAAATGTCGCACATTTAAAATCCTTATAGAAAAAGTTCAACCTTATCAGCAGATTAAAAACCATAATATGCTTTTTTGTATGATACTGAATCAACATTCACACCATTGTTTTCTTGTTTTATATTTCTCCATATGGTTTTCACAATGAAATTACTTCTACATACTATGTGCTTTTTCAATGATTCATACCTCAAAATATTTAGCTTGATGAGGAATAGTGTGCTACGACTTTTGGTCTTTATCATTTTCAAATTATTTAACTTTATAAAAATAGGTTTCCCCATAGAAATACACTGAGATCTCTTCAGTTCTTACCAAAATCATTCTTCTGTTTGTAAATTGCTTGAGCATGCTGTCTCTATTTCTGTCTTCTTTTGCTATTTTGAGCTACAACTTTACTAATTTTAGCTTTGAACAGCTGTTCTGCTTGTTTTAATTTCAACAGTTTAATTAAAAATTCATTTTTCAACAGACTTCAGGAAAGGCATTTAGCGGTATGAATATACTCTGCATTTTTGCAGAAAATGCAACTTTTCTGTTTAAGGAGTCAAATTGTAACTAAACCTGATTTAGTTTGTTTGACATAATGAACTTTTTATTTTCAATTTTCATTTTCTATTGTCATAACGTCCATCATTTTTTGGAAACCAAAAAATGTAGACACAATGATATTTTTTGTCAGGGAATAATGTGAAAGATCTGCTACAATTAGTTTAATTTCCTTTATTTCCTTCTGCAACATGAGTTTAATACTCTAATGCTCAACAGCAAAATATGTCCTCATTATGAACTTCATTTAGGTATACTTTATTTAAAGAAAACTATTTGTATTTGAAATTTTATGGAGTACTTTTGCTTATATTTGAGTATTTGGATTGTAGCCCACTTCTGACTAAAGTTCTTTTAATTTACCACAGAAACGTCTCTTTAATTTACTAAATAGATTACAGAAAACATGTGGCTTCAGAGGGTTTGTTTTGTTGCTTTTCTATTAGCTGATACAAAACACCAAAAGTCACATGTGGCATTGTATTGCAAGTTTAAAAAAAAAAAATCAAACACAAATGTAGCATTTTAGATTATTTCCCACATAGCTATAAATCTAAGTCTTTTTTTGGAGTTACTAAGAAAAGATTTTGACGACAGAGAATAATATTTTCTAATTTAGTTCTAAGATGTCATCAAAGGCAGCTTTGAATGATGCAAAAATCAATTTTTGTTCAGTTGTTCTTTTCATATCAGTGACAAGAGCTGTCCCCTCACAGAGAGGAGGTCACAGGTTTGTTTCCAGCCTGGGGCCTTTTTCTGTGTGGAGTTTACATGTTCTCCTCTTGCATGAGCGGGTTTTTCTCCAGGTACTCTGGTTTCCTCACATGGACCAAAAACATGTATGTTCGGTTAATTGGTAACTCTAAAGTTGCTCCTAGGTGTGAGTGACAGCGTGAATGGTTGTTTGTCTTGTTTGTCTCTGTGTGTCCCTGTGATGGACTTGTGACCTGTCCATCTGCGACAATCCTTAGTAAGTCATTGATTATTGTTTTGAAGGATTGGTGAAAGTTTGGGTCATCTCATCTTTCTGCTGCCTGACACAGTTTGCCACAATCTTCATTCTAATCACCAACCACAGCAGAACATCCTCATCACGTCAGCTCTCCAAACCAAAGGTTTTTGGATGTTGTTATTTGATAATTGCCATTTTGGATGTTTAAAGGCATGAAATGGTTCAAACTTAATCTTTTTTAACCTCTTCAGGTTCTTATTCACCAATTTACATACAAAGGTCCAGGGCTTTTTGTTATATGTTTTACACTCTTACACTCTCTTCATAGCACTTTTTATGTTCTCATTTATACATCAACAACCATACTGGGGGCAGTAGGGGCAGTACAGTGTCTTGATGAAAGAAGAAAAGCTCACAGACTTATTCCTCAGCACAGGACAGATGTATTTGACAGTATTTAAATCTAAGCTGCGTCTTCTTCAGGTTAAATTAAAAAAGGAAAAAAAGTTCTGTTCAGTGTTGATGAAACCCCTGATCCTCCGACAGAAGTTGACGTCCCTGCCACATGGACCAAAGCTACTCCCCATGAGATAAAAGAATCAGTTTGGCTCAGAAGGTAAGAACAATTTATATAATTAATAAGATGGTGGCCCAGGCATTCAAAACAATTATGTATGCATCTCTTTAAGCATTATTAACCAAGTGAGTTGTGTAAGAATTGTCCCTAAGGTTGCCAGGCTTTCAGAATGTTTATTATCCTGTAAAGTGGGGCATTCAAGGAGCTGCATTTTCTGGCTGCCTGCTCTGCCTTTGTTTTTGACATCCTGTTAGATCATAACATATTGTGTTCAAACTGACTCTTCCAGACCTCATGAGTTACTCAGATTTTCCATCAAGTTGATAAAGTAGATCTGGATTCTGTGTAGAAAAGAATGTGGCAGCGGAGAGAAAGGGCGGAAAAAAAAGTATATGACTGATGTTTTGGGATTACTGTTGTTTTTATAGCACCTTTATTGAATCTCTCACATTTCCTGAGCAAATATTTGGTCTTTTATTCTTTGTCCGCATACATCAAAAAACAACTTACACAGTAATTTTTAATGAACTCTTGAGGTTATGAAAAGGTAATAAAAACAGTATAGTATTAAAACACAAGAAGTCAAAAGGTAGCTGTCAAGAGCTGATACATTTTGAAATACAAATACCACAAGTGGAAAAAAACCCAAAACAACAACAGACCTATACACACCTTAATTACCTATTTGTACAGTTTGCTTTGCAGCTTGTGCTTTGGTCCAATGTGACTGGATTGACCAAATTTGTGTCCATTACTGATGAGATAAATAACCCTGCTAAGGACCTGTCTCTGGAAAAAAAAAATACAAGGACTCTTCAAGAGTTAAGCTAAGTAAAGGCAAACAAGCTTTTTTTCCCCCTCATATACAGAATGCTTTATATAAAAAGTGCAATGTAATGATATACATTTAGCTGTTTATAAAGTACTAGGTCCTCTTTTTCTATAATAAAGCTATAATAAAGTTGTAGTGGTGTCTTTTTGAGCTTGCAGGCAAAAGTCTGTTTTAGATGGAAAGACCAGGTGAGAGCCTGCAGCAGGATGCAGAGCTGCAGCGTCTCGTCTCCCCCCCGAGTTACCACTTCCCAGGTATGGGTACGCCACATTCATACCAGCCTACAAAGTGATGAGCTGTACGTCGGCCAATAACTCCAAAGGTAACGGGCTCCTGCCTGTAGGCACGGTAATATCCTGCAACACACAGACAAGAAATACTTACTAACATACATGTATATGGTAAGGTCAAAGATACTATTAAAATTAAGAGCAAATCTTAAACATTTCTGGAAAAAAAGCCACTGTTGTTAAAAAAATAGGATGGGGATAATAAACAGATGCATCAATATGTTCAGTTGGAGGATTTAAAATGTTCTTAAAAATGGAGCAATTAGGTCAACATTTGTTTTCTAAGAGTACATAGCCAAGAAAGGCCAATGCTATGTTTTGAAATTAAAAAAAAAATGTTTTAGTAGCACTAAAGTGAAAGAATTCTTCTCATAATCAGGCAATCATGGACAATGATCACAAAACCCAAACATTGGAGGTGCAGGAAAAAAACCTCTGCACAAATCTGAAACTGCCAAAGAGATTGAAAAGCCCGTTTTACACAAACTATAAATTATTATGTCACCGAATCATGAAGGCAAAAGGTGACCAAAGAATTTGTTGTTAGAAACGATGCGTTGCTTTGGTCATTTTGTCTCTGTTAATTTTATTTTTGTTGTGTTTTTAAGAAGCTGTATCACATTTAAGATCTCAGGCATTTCTTGGGCAAAATTTCAAAATAAGAATTTAAACATTTTGCCTTATTACATAAATTGATTAGATTTTAATCCATAAAAAAATCAATATGTACCAATATGAAATCTATTACCACCAGGCAGTTAGAGCATTAGACTTAGTAAACTTAGTTTGGAGAAACAGTGTTATGAAAAGCATAGAAGATTAGAAAAACATGTCAGTTTCCTTAACTTTATTTATAAAAACATTATACTGCTTCTGTTTGCATTGTATGGATAAAATCAATTCTGCTGGCCCTCTTTAGAACCTTTAAGAGTCAGAATGAATAAAAAATATATAAAGTTGCATCTTACAATACTAAAAAAATCCCATATTTGTATCATATGTTCTTAATTACCTTGTGCTGAGGGGAGATTATATGAGAAGTCAGATGGGCCTGTTCTTCCATCCCTGTAGGAGTCCACAAACTGGCAATGGTCCTCTCCCTGGCCAAGAGTGTCTCCTATGCTGTAAAAAGGTTCTGTGGAAGGAGAAAGAGTAAATTTTTGGAAATGTTTACTTCCAAAAAGCCTAATTCTTTAATTCTTTTTAAGTGACATGTCACCTCTTAGACCGTCGCCCATGAAGATCTTATATCGAAGGGAATTACACAGAACCACACCCACAAACTTCCTGTACCACGTCCGCTTGACAAACTGACTGCCTTTGCAGCTGCTGTGGACAGGGTTGTACTTGAAGGTAAAAGGGACCCAGATTGGTTCTCCACCTGAGACAAAGAAGGGAACAGAGGAGGAGTATGGCATCCTGCATACTTAACATTATCATAATTACAGAGGATAATAAGAGCCTGTATCTTTGTTCTAATTCCCTCTTATGTGGGTTTTGAACTTTGCCAATTTTCAGACCATAAAAAAAAATAGATTAAGAAAAAAAAAATAGGAGTTAAGGGAAAAGATCCCAAGCCTTGCATGTCCTCTTTTAATTGCACAAATCCTCTGCAGGATGAATGCTTTGCCTGCGCAATTTAACATAGAAAATAAAAAACAATGACAATCCATCTTAGGTTTGGTCCAAAAATGTTTTTGTTTTAAGAAGGATGGCTTCCTCTTTAAAACCTTAGTGCAGCTTTAATGAGATGTTTGTGTACTCTTTGCTTGTTGATAATAAATGAGAAATGTGAACAGACTTACCAGGTGGTCGTTCAATCAAAAATGGGTCATCTGAAAGAAGAAAAGTGAACATTTTATTATGGAATGAAAGGCCAGTAAATTGAAATAATTAATACATTACGGGAATTAAAGACCAATATAATACCTAATACAGTGTGCATACATTATGTAAATACAGAGGTGGATTAAGTACGATTTTAACTGTAATAATATGGCTTTTCAAAGTATACATTTGCAGACGTACCTGACTCGGTTTCATAGGTGAGTGTTTCGCTGAATGGTCCCAAACCGAACACATTCTTGGCTCGGACTTTGAAGTAATACCTACATTAAAACAGATCAGGAGGCAAGAATTTAATGGGAGGTATATACTGGTTCAAGTGTCATTCTGCCAGTGTCGTTATGACTGGAAAAGATAATGAGTACAGCAGACAGCTTGGCATGCTTTCGTGAGTCTGATTCAGAAGGTTTGACTCGTTTATAAAATAGCTATTCGTTTAAGGAAGTCTTAAAAAAAATGGGAGCTGAGAAAATCAAAGTGATCGAGGGTAAAACTCCGCATCTAGAGGGACAACAATAACAAATTAGTGGAGAAAATGAATAAAAGTGGGGGAAAAAAGTGGAAAAAGTAAGTCACAGATAAAATGAATGTGAGTGGAAAAGTGGGCCACTGCAAAGTGGAGAATATTCCGAAGAGAAATTTCTGATTGAGAGTTTTGCAGCTTGTCACAAGTTTTATTGCCAAAGAGCAAAACAAAGGCCTTCAGTGACATTACATTGTCTTTGAAGAGTTATAAAGTCCTGTCATACTGAAAATAACACCAGTGACACCTTCATAAGTTTGCAAAATGTTTCCACTGCAGATGACGGATGTATGCATACAGGTTTTTTCCTTCACTCTGCAAGGCCACATACATGCAATACGCTCATGGTCCATCACTTATTTCTAAAAATGTTTCATCACATGCAACCATAAAGCCTGGATCCAATCACCACGGCCATGACTACACTGACCAAAATATTTCACTTAGTGAGAGACGGGAAAGCAACCCAGCTGCAGAGCGATGATGTCATGCAAGAAGAGGATAAAGGCAGAAAGTGGAGTCGGTAAATGTGAGCCAAAGTGTCAAAACAGAGTTCAAATTTCTGAATATAGACAATTGAGCCATTTAAACTCAAATCACATGGCATTATTATTCAAATGATAAATTATAGATTAGCCATAGGAGATTAAAAAAATTTAAAATATTAACAAAAAAAGTCACAAAAACTACATCAGCAAATATACATTTCTTTTTTATTAAAGATAATGATTTTGGGTTTGTTAGTTAGACAGCTAGTTAGCAAGTTATCTACTTAGATAGTGAGCTAGCTCATTAATTAGTTAGCTGCTGAGCTGGGTAGTTACCATGCTTGTTCATTATTTAGATAGATAGATCAATTTGGTGAAATGACAGTGATTTAGTCTAGTGATAGTGCTGTTTTATAGTATTATTCAGCCTACATGTTCTTGAGCTTGTGGAGCGGAAAAGCTTGAAATCACAGGTGACTGAAAAACATTACAGGCTCCAGCAGCAGCTCTCTTGGGTCTATGTTTCCATTAGTAAATTTTGAAAACTATGAAAACCCCTGACCCGTTTCTCATAAGACATGGTTTGGAAACTCTAATAACAGGAACCGCCTGAGATTGTTGTATCTGCGAATAAGTGTCAGATGTGGCCTGTTTACGTTCCACTGAATTTTCTAAATCCTCACCAGGGTTTTACAGCATGTCGCATCAGAATCAAATCTGTTACTTTGCCTGACTCCATTTATCCAATTTACTTTCCTCTGAGGAAGCTTTTCTCAGCTTTAAGGCATCCAGCTCACAGTCTGCTCACATCCATTTCAGACAGATTTGACATTCATCCGTGTTTTGAAAAGAAACAACACTTGACAGGACTAAATTCTCTCATACAAATATCCTCTTTCACACAAACCATGAATTTTCAGAGCAAATCTGTGTAAAATTATTTTTATGGCATAAATCATACTTTTAATTACTTAAATGCACAAACATGTTGTATAAAAACACACACAGTTTTATTATGTTACCTGGAATTGGGCTTGAGATTCTCCACAGCCAAATGTGTCCCATCAGAGGCTTTGGGAGACCATCTATTGTTGAGGACATCGTCATATGAAGCACTGTAAACCATGTAGCCTTTATGGGAGTAATGCAAAATAAACTGTAAGAACTGATGGTAAATACAAATAAATAAAATAAAATCTACTAGACTTAGCTACATATTTACAGTTAATGTCAAACCATTCAGTTAAAAACAGCAAATATGCTAAAAAAATGTTTTGAAAAGACATTTTTTACCAGTGATTTGTAAAATATCTACTAGGTGGTCTCCGATATATTCATTTTTCAAATAAATTACAGTTCTTGCTGACTCTTCTCCAACCTGCTCGTTTCTCTTTCTGGTTTCCTCTTTGCTTCAGCCACGCAGACAAATCTACAGATTCCAGAGAGAGGACGCCGAGGTCATGTGGCCCTCCATCACTCACTTGAAAACTGTGGAGACCAGCTCTTCCGCACATCAAACTATCAACCATTTCTATTAGACTTTTGAGTTTTCTTTCTGTTTGTACTGGAGCCGCACCAATGCAACTGGCTGCTCACTGTGCAGAGGGGAAACACAAGCTTGTGTGTTTTTTTTCCTTCGTTTGGATTTTCATTCCTTCTTTATTGTGCATAGTTAAACTGCAAGTTTCATAGAGATTTGCCATCTGCCCCTGTGCTCTGAAGAAAATACCTTTGTCTGCTTTGAACACAAATGTATCGGATGTTTGGCCGAAAGTTAGCCTTTTGAGCCAAAAGCAACACGTCTAATATCCAGTGAACGATTTTACCAAAAGCCGTGAAGGAAAAACTCTGCTTGCATCACTGTGAATGAAACCAGGAGTCGGTTTCAGGTGTTAACCCAGGCACTGACAGCTCCTTTTATCCGCTTGTTAAAAAGACTGTGACCCACAAATCACAAGGCATGGTTGTGCAAACACATCGTAACAACTAACACAGAGTTTTGTCTTTGGGTTTTTATGTGTGACTCTGCATAGATGTGTTTGGATTACAAGAACCTAAAGTATTTTGCAACTGATTTATATCATAAGTTAATTTCCAGTAATTTAAAATTTGATGTGTTTAGACATTTTTACTGTGAAAAAAGTCCACACTAACTTATTTATAAACAGAGCCCAGGGGAAAAAATCGTGTTATTGCATTATATGTTTTAGTCAGCATGACAGGTCCTGGCTTAGTGGTGTGTTTTAAAAGTAAATAATAATAAAATACATTTATGGCATAAAGAAAAAAAGCTAAATCAGGCTTTGAGTACACAAAGATATGTTGTATTTTTGCCAATTTTAACAAAAAAAATCATAGTAAACAATCAAAGTTAAGCCATTAAATTGAAACAAATGAACAAGCAGGAGATAAATAAATTATAAAAGGGGGTCTAGAATAGTTTATGAAGGGAGAGGATCTTGAAGGAAACAGATGATGGAAACACCAGTAACAGCACATTATCTGTTTTACACATCAGAGGATGAAGCTGTCCACAGTATGACCCAGAGTTTGGATTGTTCTGCAGAAAGAAACACACTTCTTTGTTTGGCCAGACTGCTACTGCCTGACAGCCCGCAGAGCCTCATACAGTAGGCTGTTTTCTTCAGTCTCTTCTTTGTTACCTATTTTCCACATGTCAGTTTCTGGGTCAGACGATTTTCAATTTTCCATGTGAAACAGTGGGACTAAAGCAACTCTTTTCCGTGAGTTTAGAGAGGACTTTTCTTTTCACAATAAACTTCTGGAGCCAGTTCTTAAAATGTGGGTCCAGAAGGAATACTGGTAAGATGTTAAACATACCTGCTAAAACCACAATAGATGAGAAACTGATGAAACAGAAGTGATTTTTGTAAAAAGAATTCCTCCTTGGCCTCTGTTCTGACAGAATGTAGCAATACAGTCAGGGTGAACTGTAACGTCTGAAATGTTTTGCAGTTTATTACATTAGCTAGGTTATTTTTTTTGGTCATTGTTTAGTGTTTTATACTCCGGTACAAGGACTGAGCAAAAAGTGGAGAACATCTGATGCCCTAAGAATAACTTTAAAGGAACCAGAGAACATGAGGTATTTTGGTTTTAAAGACAATTAGTTGTATAAATTCCATTAATATTTCACCTCAGCTTTGCTTCAAACATTTTTTTAGGTATTCACTCTATTTTGTTCATCAGACAGTATTCTCAACATGCTGGCTTTATTAGTGTTCTATGATTTTATTTATTTATTTTCCACCAAAAGATGAGATAATAAAGTTTAGACTTGTAAAGTGTTACCACTTGCATAAGTAATGCCTTTGTTTCATAAACCCTATGAATATGGTCACAGAAGATATTAGTATACACCTACATTGGTAATGGGCAACAAAAGGAACGAAAGGAAAAGATGAAGCTGATTTTATCCGTTGATGCTCATATGACACCAAAGGGACTCACTAGCAAATACAAGCAAAGAAATAATTATTGTACCTTATTAATACTAGCATTGATTTGCATTAGACGTTACTTTTTTTCTTGTGCTAACATTTTTTTTAATTGTAGTGATTTGAAAAAAAGTTGTTTGCTGGGTGTACAACTTTTGTTCTGACAAGAAAAACAAAAAAACCTTTCTTACCTGACACCATGTCGTCTTTCAGGGGTCGGGCCCAGTCCAGGATGATGAAAGAGTGACAACCTTCCATGGCCACCACTGTGAGGTTGTGAGGCTTGTGTTTTGGAGGCTGATTCTGATTGGCTGCCATGTCCTTCTTTATCACGTCTTCCAGGATGTCGACCTGAAGGTACTCCAGAGCCTCGGTTAAAGAGCAGGGTGCGCCCGGGTCTTTCTGGATGTAGTTCACATAAGGAGCTGAGAGCAGGAAAGAAGTTATTTATTTTATAGTCACGCAAGATTAAAATAAAATATGACTATGTTATTGATCTTCAAAGGCAAAACAAGAAGGGTATCTACTTTTCCAGGTCATAACATTTTCAGCTTGGCCCTGTTCAGGTTTGAACAAGGCCAAAAGTATAAATATAGACTAAAAACAGGGGGATGGAAATCTCTATTCTGAGCCAAAAGACTCATCTCTCTGTGCTGAGATCAGCTCCATTAATTTTTATGATTTCCATTTCTGACTTATAGGCGAATAATAGCTTTCATATGGTAATGCAACTGTGTTTTCGCCAGATAGTTGTTTATCAAGATACGTTTTAATTCTTGTTTTCATTGCATTGTTACTTCTGGATCAGAAAAAAAAAATCACTCCTATAAAAATGTCTACATTTCAATTTCTATGTTTAAAGAGTTTCTACCAAAGATCAAAATAAATGGCTGTGACAAGATGCATTAACTCTGTCTGTAAAAGAAAAGTAGAGCCATTACTCAAGAATAACATGCTGAAGAAGCTCGCATCACTTTGGGCTCGTCTACATCCAGAGACATAAACCATAACTATGATTAACCTGAATGGGCAAAATAGTTTATGATATTCTGAAGCAGCAGCTGTGTTATCATTTTAAAATAACTGCAATGAAGCAATTTCACATGTCTAAGTCAATTTAGTGACACAGCCAGTAAAAACTGTTGCACAACTGCTCATGTGACTCTACAAGGATTTTGTTATAAAAGTAACATGAAACACAGACAACAGTGAGGTCCTGCCAAGATGAATGTTTAAATATGTTTCTTTGCCACAAAAATAAAACTATCTGCTTGTTGTATTAAAAGCGTTGAGGAAACCTTATCAAACAGATTAATACACAGAAAAATATCAAAACAAAGTGTGACTCATAAGTCAGTCAGCTTGATTTGATAGACATTTACACAACAGCATCAACAACAACAAAAACAGTAATGTACTATTCTTTTTGTATATTGAATAAACACAGACATCACATTTATTGAATGAAAAATGTCTGTCAAGTAATACTTTAGTTATCTGTGCAGTCTAGTTCCTTATTGAAAGAAACCATCATGTATATAGAGAACGTATTGGTAAATGTTTAATCTGGGTTTTCAGCCATTGTAAGATCGTTTGTTTGTTTGTAAAATAAATAAAGTTCCAATTTATTGTTTACATAGGAACTTAGTGTTCTCACTGAACAGAGATCTATCATTCATAGCGGAAACCGAAGATCCGGGGTTGAGAACTCATAGCTTATTTCTGGAAAACATTACATCAAACCAACAGTATCAAGTTCTTTTGGAAGCTTGTGGCTGCAGAAATAAGCCATAAACAGAACACGGATCTTTGTTTTCCTATAAACATTCCTGGTGTTTCTGGCAAATCTATGTCCAATATTTACTGTCATTTCAGCTCATCTTTTGGTCCGTCCAAACTTCCAAAGCAAATGCCAGTCCTAATACGCCCCATTGTGCTTAGAAGCTCATTAGTCTCGCATGTCGAGATCACGTTTGCCAGATTAGGTTCAAAGCCGAGGTTTTGCCGCATTGCTTACACAATCCAGGAAGTTTCAAACAAATTCTCTAATTTGTTTGTATTTCTTTAAATTAATTGCAATTATTTAGCATCTTCTTAATGCTGCGCTCAATGGAAACATGTGGCCACAATATAGACGAGAATCACAAAATGTCCTACTTGGTAACCTCAACCCACCCATCTCTTCCTACACTATGAATACAATATGTTGTTAACTGATTCTTTATTTTCACAAAATTTTCTTTGTGTATTAGTATTTTGGGGTATTTTTTTTAGATCATTTGATTCTTCATTTTAGATAAAACACATAACTCTCACTTTCTCAGACTGTGTTTTTTAATGGCAGAGGAACAAAGCAAACTAAAGCAAAATGTATATATATATATATATATATATATATATATATATATATATATATATATATATATATATATATGTGTGTGTGTGTGTGTATACCCTACATTTTTGTGGACCAGTGAATGCAGCATAACCTCAGGAAAAAGCAAAAATTCCTGCATAAAATAGCATCATATCATGAAGAAACTTAATTTGATTTTTTTTAAAAAACAATAGTAAAAAATACAACATTGTCTATACACATATTGTAGGTACGATCTCTTTAAATCTCAACAATTCACAGAAAAAAAGGCAAGTCTAAGTCCTGGCATGTAGTTTTCTATAGTGTATTATATTTAGAAAATTATAACATAAGTGAAAAAACACAAAGAGTCAGTAAATATTGATGGATGATGAGTACCTGTGAAGCGCTTCTTCCCACTGAGGTCAAACTCTGATAAAGGTCTCTTGTTGACCAGTCTGCTATCTGGAGTTGTGACTGTTGTGGTGGTAGTAGTGGAGGTAGTAGCAGTAGTAGTAGTAGATGGCGGCAATGTGTTTTTTATGACTTTTTTTTTTTTCCAAAAAGCATCCATGTTTAAAAAAAAAACCAAAACAAACAAACAAACGAAAAAACAAACATTTGATTAACAGATTTACAGTATTTGCACCCTAATTCAATAATAAGCTGCTGAGTTTCATTCATCTTCTGTAATGGTCACAGTGACTGTGCATTAAGGATGTCAGAGTAGTTTAATTAATTGAGAACAGATGTGTGAGCTCACTTTTAAAGCAACCAACAGTCAAAGCTGTGTTTTTGCTAACCATATTTTCCATGTGTGACAACGGTCATTTCATGTCTCCAAACTATACAAATGAATAGGGTATCAGTGGGTGAAATTTTATTAGCTCTTTACTCTTTCATCACAGCTTTTGCCCCAGGCTGCAGCAGTGGACCTTGGCATTACATCATGGTCAACATCAAATGCCACAAGCTCAGTGCAGTGTGAAGAAAAATAGTAAATAGAAAATAGTTTAAAGTTGAATATACCTTTGCAAAACAGAAAAAAGGTGATAGGCAAATTACTTTTGAAGACATTCCAATATAAGCAGAAAAACACCAAAATGAAAATACTATCAAGCAGTTCCTGAAGCTTTTAAATTTTTATGAAGCTAGTGCTTGGTTGAAACTACAGTTTAAATATTATATAACAAAGCCATGTTTAAACAGCACATAGATGGACTGAAATTTTAAGCAAGAGCATTTTCTGTAGCTTAGTAAGGGAGTGAGGTTTTTGGAATAAAAGTGATTGAAAACAGCCTAGAACAGAAATGATCCAAAACCACAGTGATGAACCAAGACCAAGCAAGCCAACCGTCCAAAAGAGGAAACAACATGACGACCACAGGCAAGACTAAGGAGGGAGGGAAATAGCTGGCAAGCTAATGCACTATGAATAAACACACAACAAACAAATAGTGCATTGTAACAGTCACCAAACAATGAGCGTGCAACGCAGTTGAGTCTATCCCAGCCCTGTGGTGATAGACTGGTCCAAAGCCAAACTCAGCCAATACCTTTCTCAAGAGCTAAAGCATCAGGCACCATGGACACTGTAAGCATGTGGTCCATTTCCATTCCTGATGAGTCCTCTGTCAGAGAAGCAGAACACGCTGAAGCATCAGTTTCACAATTCATTTGAAGTTTATACTGCAACATAGTAACAGCACAATGAATTGTAAAGAGTTTTAAGCATTACAGTACATAAATTAAATTCAAATTCTCACCTGTGTCTGCAGTATTAGCTAGTGTTGCATGTTTATGCATGTATTTTGTATGATAATACCAATGATAATGAGCAGCTTCTACCTACGGAGTGTTAAACTAGCAGTTCTCCGACCACAGCCAGCTCCCATGCAGAGACTCACACAGACACACATCCTCTCTTTCTCACACACATAGACTAATAAGACTCTGTGGGTGCAGATAAAAAACACCCGCACACTTAGCCCAAATGGTTACAAATGCAACTGAGTGAGATCATACTTTTTAATGTTCATTTTTTTGGCTCTTGAATCAGCGTCAGCTTTATGGAGAACCTAAACAATGTTTTGAGAAGGAGGGCTACGGTATGATGTTTTAATCATTTAGCACAAATCTGAATTTAGACTTTTCTTTTACGTGATAACTGCATTGACTCACCTTCTGGATAACAGTCCAAAATTCCTTCTGGATCCAAAAGGGGATATCCATATTCATCTGTTTTGGAGAAGGTTCCAGGTGGACAGGTTGGGTATGGCAGAGCAGTACTAAACTCCTCTGTAGTCCATTCAGTGGTGGTGGGTTCAGAGGTGGTAGGAGGAGCCGTTGTGGTTGTGGTAATGGAGGTCCTGGGACGAAGCACGTTCAAACCAAGAACTGGTTTTCCTCCAACTGTGAGGACCTTTTCTTTGGGGTTTACCACAGGCTGGCTGTCTCTGCCATGTCCAAACAGAGCAATGCCTTCCTGACTTACCAGAGGACTGCCCATGTGGTCTGTGGGCACATGGTTGGGCAGCAGAAGAAGAGCAAAAGTGAGATTTATAACTTTATCTCAGACTGTTAAAAATACATTGTTGAGCCATTCATAAATACTGATTATTGAGCACATACTTATGCTTGCATTATACAATCCATTTATTAAAAAAATATCTACCAAATGGAAAGTAAAAACAGTTTTAGAATTGTGCCTTTCTCCACTGGTTAGCTTCCATTTAAAGTTTAAAATTTTACACAAACAAATGAACAAAGTACATTACCAAAAATTGTGCGCCCATCTTCTCCGAGGACCACTCTCTTGGGTTTGCCTTGGGAATCCTGAAGAATTTTTCCATCCTGGTTCATTAGAACCCCTCTTTCCAAGTCAACCACCTGGGTAGACAAACATAACAAAAGACATAAGGCAATTTATCCTGTTCGCAGATATTTAGTCAACAAATTCAATTTTGTGAACTACAGAAACAAAAGCATAGAGCAACATTTTTCTACACCAGTTTTTTATGTTTAGGTTCTTCATAAAGTGTACTCAATATCATATTTTATTTCTTTATGTTTGAGCATGCAAAATGCCATAGTAGAAACATAAAGATCACATCTGTGGACTACAATAATATGCATTTAGTTAAAAGACTCTGAAACAAAACTGTGACAAGCTCATTAAACTTTTGTTACCCATTTGGTTCCATCAGGCCCAGTGATAAACTTCTGTCCAGTGGCCTTGCTAGTTCCTAGAGAAGAAGAGGTCTCTTTTGCATTTGTTGCTGTCAGATTGGGTTGTTCGTCTTTACCTACTGGTTATAGATTAGAGGCAGAAGAGTTACAGAATATCTCAAATATTACAATATTATACTTTTTTGTACAAATTTTTAGCTTAAGGCCTTCTCTGTGTGTTTTGTGTTAAACAAAAGGCACAACAGTATCTGTCAGCAGCGCTTAATCACATGCACATACCAAATGACTTTACCATTTCCATTGCCAGGTCTGAATCCTCCTCCATTGTTTGGTTTTCCTCTAATGATAGGATAGCGAGCCCTACCTCCTGGATTTCTTATACTAGATGAAGATGATGTGGAAGGAGAGTTTCCACCCCACGGTTTTTTTACAGTAGTGTCACTGCCAGCATTGTGAGCTGAGTTCAAGACAGGCTTGGGAAAGTTTAAGGAGGCAGAGGAATCAAGTGACGATGAGGAATCAGATGTTGAACCACCCAGTCTAGAATTCTGCACCTGCTGTGGCCTGATAGGAAGTCTTGACCCACCAAACTGTGTGTTAGCTAAAAGAGAAGAGCGTACTCTTCCATTCATTCCTACACCAAGACGACGACTTGGACTGGCTCCAGTTGAAATGCCAGTCCTGGTCCTGGATGAAGTCTCTCTTGTACTCATACTTTCCTCGTTTTCTCCATTCCTGTGGACAGCTGAAGAAGATGTAGGAGTTCTTTGAACTGCTTTGTGGTCTGCAGCTTTCTCTTTATTTTCTCTACTCCTTGCATCTATGTTGTCCTTATGAGTATCACTATTTGAGATTTCTTTGTGATTGGAGTCACTGGAATCTTTGTGCCCAGTTGTTTTTTCAAGTGGGTTGGAGCCAGAATTTGAAAAAGTGGAGGCTGAAGAGGAAAATGAGGTAGTTGGACTGTTAGAGTCACTAGATCTTGTATTTTGATTGTTCAAAGAGGGCTTAACTGAACTCACTCCAACACTATTCTTTAATGAGTCATGTTTGGATAGAGTCCTCAGATCTTCAGTGGTTTCCTGTTTTAAAGACTCTCCTGTAACACCTGCAGCCCCTGAGACCCTAGTAGGTGTCCCCACTACAAGTGGCCTGCCAGCCCCTACAGATGACGACACCCTGGTCAAAGAAGTCCCTCCATCTTGTCTGGGAGATGATGCTCTCGTACCTAAGACAAATTTCCCTGGGTAACGACTGGCTAGCCAAGGGATTTTTTCAGCAAATGAAGAGCTTATTCTAGTACGAGAAAGTGTGGGCTTTTTATTCACGCTTTCATCTTTTCTTTCTTCTTTTTTATTTTGAACTGTGGGTTGTGCTCTAGAACTTGAAGTTGGCTCTTCAACTTTGTTTTTTTTATCTTCCTCGTGTTTGTAAGAACTATCATCATTTCCTTCCCTGAATGATGTATTGAGATCAGGTGATGTGTGTGAACCCAGTGAATTGTGTGTATCACGTGAAGTTACAGAGCTGTGAGGTGCTCTTTGTGACGTTGACTGAGAAGAACCTGGTTTGTCTCCAGTTGAATGGTGAATTGTTCTTCTTTGTGAAGTGGATGAATGAGTGTCTTTCAAAATTTTAGCATCCTGTGACCTAGAATTTGATGTGAACTGTGATTTGTTAGAGTTATTTGAGTCTGACGTTGAATGGCTGTTGGAAGTGCTTCCTGAATTTGGTGTGGATGTTTTTGGAATGAAGGTCGATGATGTTTCATGACTTTGAGTTCTTTCTGGTAAGATGGACTGAGAACTGGCTGAACTACGTGGGTTTAATGAAACCTGGCTTTGGGTTCTGCTTGGAATTTTCAGCTGAGTGGTGACAGCAGGTTTATAGCCGTTAAGCAATCGAGTTGTGTTCCCTCTAAATGAAATTCCAGGATGTCTTCGGCTAAAGCCATGTCTTGAAGGAAAACCAGAAGCAGAACCACTGCTACGCTCTGCTGAGGAAGAGCCAGTGCCCATCGGAGTAGTGTCTGTCTGTTGTGAATTACTTTCTTTTTGGCCTGTAGTGGAAGGTTTTGCTTGTGTTACATTGGGTCTATTGTAGATATTTTGTGTGTTTGGGTATGCAGAGACAACATGGTCCTTTCTACTTGCTGCTGACTCTTGAATGCGTGAAGAAGGGAAAGATGAGGTTGCAGAGGAGGAGGGTGAGGATGAAGCGGAAGAAGATGAGGATGGATTATTGGATGAGGAGGAGGAAGTAGCCTTTGATCCAGCTTTTTGATGGACCCTGATCTTAACTGGCCTTCTATTTGGTTGATAAGGCTTTTTAAGCACAGGTTTGGTGGGAGAAGGTGTAAAAACCTTGAGACTTGGGGTTTCAGTAGTCACAGGCTCTTTAATATAACCAACTTCATCCTCAGACAGAAGGGAGACATCATTGTCCAGCTCTTCTGTCTCTTGCATGACTTTTATAGTCGTCTCTTCCACAGGAGGTGGGGTTGTAGGTACTTTTTCTTCTTCTTGTTCCTCATCTTCTTTAGCTTTTCCTTTAGATGAACCTCGATTCAACCCATTCCTGACTGAGCCTCTGACAGAAGAAAAGATACTGTGATAGGAACGTGTCTGCGAAAGTGGGCGTACACGCCTGTTGTTATGTGAAACAGGTTTTGGTTTAGGGGTTGCGGTTGGTTCCTCTGGCACCTCTTTTGATGGGGGATTGGGTTTTTCCTTGTCCTCATCCTGTTTAGACATGTGGCTGTCCTTGGTTTCTGAGAATGATGAGACAGCACTCCTGGCTGACAGAGACAAAAATGATCATGATCATGGAGATGTTTGATTTTCAAGCTTACATGCATCCATTTGCTGTTCACAGTCAAATGTGCTTACACTGTGGCATGACAACGCTGAAGACCTTGCTTTGTGGTCCCATTCCCCTCCTGTTGGCGGCTCTTATCTTGAAAATGTAACGTTCTCCTGGGGTCAGACCATCTATGGTGGCTGTGGTGGTGCCACCACGGTATGTGACACTTTTCATGCCAAATGGTTTCATAGCAGGGGCATAAGACAGGATATATTCTGTGGAAGTAAAGCAAAAACATTTAGGAGGAAATGAAAACTAGTATCTTTAATTTTGAGGTCCAAAATGTAAGGACATTTTCACTTCTGTCATAAAGTTTTGGGGGCAAAAATGAATATTCATCCCCTTCTTCATCTCTGTAAGTATTGTTGTAATGGTAGCATTCAAATCAACTGAAAACAAGTTTACAGGATCTGATGCCACAACCAATTACAGCTTAAGTCACAGATGCTTAAATCCGACTCCTTGGAGCTTATTAGCTTAGCTTAGTATTTTCTGGTGCAGCATTTTATTATTTTCTTTGAGCAGCTCACCAGTTTTAAAGTTCAATTCAACTGTCATCATTAAATCCTATTTAAGCTGGACTACATCTGATTCCTGTATCACACATTGTGCGTACATTATCAATACTGTAATGCTTTGTGGGCTGGATATGGTTCACTGGCTGCCAAATGGTGGTTACTGTTCTACACTTTACATTGCTCATGTAAATCTTTAGAGTTTGCTTCAAAGTTTTTTTTACTGGAAAACATTATAGCTCATGCTTTATCATGACAGAAATAAATTATTTTTATTAACTTTTAACTTTTTTGTCTGTTGCAAAAAAGACAAAAAGATTGTATTTAATTTTATCTAGCTTTATTCCTTCAGGCCTCACCTGTTATTCTGCCATTAGGTTCTTCTGGAGGATCCCATGTTGCAATGACCGCAGTTCCTTTTCCTCGTAGTGGCTTGACCTCAAAATCTTCAGGTGGTCCAGATGGTGCTATCAATGAAAGGAGAGGAAAAATGGATGGAAAGACACATGAAACAGGAGCAGTAAAAAACAGGCAATGCAAAGTAAGGAAGGGTTGGAAAGGTTTTGCTTAAAGCATGAAAAAAGCAAGTACTCTTTTGCCAAAATGTCTTTGACTGAGCAAAATGCAGCTGCCATAAACTGAAAGAAACTATCCCATGACAGTTTGTATGAAGCTGCAGATGGAGATCTGAACTGTGAGCCAGGCAGTAAATTCTGATATTCCAATGAACCTCAGCTAAGGAGCTTCTGTGATTTAATATAACAGCCCCAATCATGAAAGAGCTGCAGCCAAAAATATATAACATGGGGGTGTTAGGTGGTGATTGTAATGAAGTGTGGCGTGCAGAAATAAGGAGAAAAGACCGAACATGGGAAGTTATGCAAGAACAAATTTCTTTCAGCCTACAGTGGCAGTACATACCGGACTCAGGAGTCCTCTGAAATACTGAGACACTCCACTTGCTGTGTTTTTCTCCCTGAGAGATTCTGACGGAGAACTCGTACATGCCATCAGCAGACAGGGTGTCGATCATCATTCTCCTCTGGGTGCTTTCTTTGTACTCCCAGCGCGCTGACTCACCCTTCTCCCTGAACCTAACTGTGTATGACCTAGGTTCAGAGTAAGTGAAAAATGTTTGATTCCAGTGTTAATTTTTTTCCTCTATCCTTTCTCTCAGTTTCTTTGTAACATTTGAGCTGTTACATGCACACTTTAGAAAAGCCTACCTGGATGCCCCCGGAGCAACTTTTCCCATTTCAACAGCAGGGTCAACCCAGGAGATAAGGACCGACTTTGGAGATATGACCCTGACACTGATGTCCCTGGCTTCATATTCAGGTGGCTCTGAAAGACACACAAATAAAAACTTATAAAGACAAAAAAAGTGTTTGGTCCAAACAAACTCTAAACATATTAAATTTGGTAAAAGATTATTTCCTTCAGTTACCTACCTGGTGGTGTAGTTTTGGCTGTTATGTCTCTGTTGGCGGGTGCACTTCGTCCCTGGGCCTTCTGTGCCTGCAGTGACACCACATGAACGGACTCAGATGCTACGAATAGAAAGGGATACCAGGCACGGCCAGGGTTTACACTATGGACACTAAAAATAGTCCAAACAAAATGTATCCTCTTAGCTAATCTTTAATGACAAAAACCACACCAGCAAACAACTTAAAGGATAGCATCAAAATGCCTTTTTATTGTGTTGCAATGCTAATTTAATTGAAAAAATCATGCATTTAAATTAATTTAATATCATCCCAATATGCTTAT
Source organism: Kryptolebias marmoratus (assembly GCF_001649575.2). NCBI lineage: Eukaryota > Metazoa > Chordata > Actinopteri > Cyprinodontiformes > Rivulidae > Kryptolebias > Kryptolebias marmoratus. The sequence goes on from NC_051448.1 coordinate 8,673,064, forward strand.
TTATTCTGATTAAAGATGTAAGATATATTCTTACCAAGTTTTGGTGTAGGTCTGTTTCTCTGGTCAGCCTGAGGCTTGGTTTGGCGTTGGCGTCTTCTTTCTAGCAGTGGGGTTCCTGCCACAGCGCTCTCAGGCTGCCTCGGACCTGAGGAGGACTGAGGCGCTCTCCTGAGCATCCGGTTAAAGGTCAAACCTGCAGGACGTGCCGTTCTGTTCACCCTGGTTGTTCGCCCTGCAGCAGAGTGATTTCTGGCTGCGGTTTGAGACGACTTCACCAAACCTGCCAGCGGATTATTATAAAGTTAAGAAAGTCAAAAAGCAGCCAAGTTGATCTCATTGTTATGTCTTCAAACTTTTTGCCTACTGCCATGAAAGACAGGCAATGATGTAACTGCTTGTGTTTAAGGGGGTGTTTGTTTAGCGATCTGAGAGCAAAATATCTCAGAAACCACTAGACAAAATTTAACCAAACTTTTAGAAAGTAACCACTGAATGTACATCTACAGCTGATCAACTGTTGGAGTCAACCCTGTCTGTCTGTTTGCAGAATATCTCATAAACCACTGAACAGAATTTAATGAAACAATGTAAAAAGCACACATTGGATGTACATCTTTAGTTCATTAACTATTGGAGTAACACTGAATCATGGTAGTTGCCACAGCTAGTGAACCTTCACAAACACAAAAATGGTGACAACTCACTCAATTTGACAGAAATCGAGCTAGAATGTGGTGTGGTAGTAGCTGAGAGTCATTCCCAACACATCTTCTTCTGAGAGCTAACTGACCACATGAGATAATTTTAAAATGTTGGCATGCAAGACAGAGGGTGATGTTCATTACTTCAAGAAATGCTACTTTCCTTCATATTTGAACTGAGCTCTGTTTCTTTTTAGCCTTATGGGTCTTGTTGAAACTTACTCCTGTAATGAACATCTGCACATTGCTGTTCCACTCTCATTGCTCTTTAATAGTCATATGATTGAATATTACATAAACTCATCCATTTGCTGTGGAACTGCATTGTGTTTCCTGTGGTTTGCTCCAAATTCTGCTGTTCTGCTTCCCACTTTAGTCCAATTTTTGTAGTTGCTGCACTTTGGACAACCTCTCAGACACTGAGTCTGACTGATAAATAATCAACTTTTACTTTATATTATAAGGCTGATGAAACGATGAGTAATGAAGCACCAGAAAACAAATAAGAACAAACCTCTTCAGACCCTTCCGGTCATTTGTTCTCTTTTCCCCTATGAATTTTCTATGTCTCTGATATCATTTCTTATAATTACAATCAGATGAAAAGGCTCTATCTCATTTGCACAACTGAATGAGTACTTATAAGTTCACTGAATGCTCAGAATATGAATTTGATTTAAAAAAATCAACTAAATTATTGGTCTGAAATGTTGGGATGTAAAGTTTTCATATCCAATGAACAGGTAGAGTTGGCCAACTGAGATTACTCTTCTTTGGGTACAGTTTGAAACAAACTTTCAGTGCTTACAGTGAAAAGACATTGCGATGAAAAATATAAACACAACAGAAATTCTCCTGTGAATAGAAGACATCATTTGTTTTATTTTGACTTGGAACAGTCTATTGTCTGTGTTTAGCGTGGATTTCTCCTCTGCCTGCCAGCACAGCTGGGTGAATTCTTCTCTTTGGACCTAAAGAGCAATATTCTGTGATGCTCTAATTTCTCAGAATAAGTGTTACCCAATTTCAGCTTTTTATGAAACTGCAGTGTAAGAACAGTGATTTATTGTGCAATATTAGCAGTAATTGGGAATAAAATCACATTTCAACTGTTGTCAAAGGGAGTTTAAAGTACTGTCTCTATTGTTGTAATCGTTCGTGACTTCTGTTATTTTGAACATGGCTCAGAAAACAACTTGTAGATTATAAGACTATTATAATACTAAAGATTATTTCTTTGTGTAGCTAAAAGTACACTGGATTACAAAGCCTAACTGTTCTAAATATATCTTTATTTACACAATCAATTACAACAAACGGACTAAAAAAACTTCCAATTTATTCATGCACTATTCTTTTTCTTGATTAGTTAACTTCTCTTGCTGCTTAAAACCTAAAACAGAAATAGTTTAGTTTTGTTTTAATCCATAAACTTTCCATTTTTTGCCCTTCATTGTTCCTTGTTCTCTCTCTCCTGTCTCAGAGTGCATAGACAACTAAACCAGTGACTCCAAACCTATGACGCCTGTCTTTTAGTCTGATGGCTCAAGGTTCTGTGAGGTTGGCCTGCAAACAAAGATACACATCACTGTTGCTACAGTGGAGACACCCACCTCAGAGGGTTCAGGCTAAAATCCTGACAAATGGTTTTGGTTTTGGTTTTGTTCCAGATGTTTTTGTACAAAAACTAAACGTTGATTAACCACTGAAGTAAAACTGAGCAAAAATGATTTGGTTTATCTCCAGAGCAGCTCTGCCTCAAACTAATTCATTTTAAACTGCAGAGCAATAGTCATGTTTAGCTCTGAAAGTCAATGGCTGAAAAAATCCGTCCTTTAAGAGGGGGATGTGATCAGGTTTTCTTCATGTTCCCTACTACAACACCAAAGACATGGGTAGTTTGGAGAACAGAAAAAGCACTTATTTGTTCATATTGGCCTTGTGGGAGAGAAAGTTTAGAAAGTTTACTGAATTATCAAATCACTCTTTATACTACAATAGTACTTAAATGTATTTTAAAAATCAAAGCTAATAAAAAAACTGCTAAAATTATTCCACATATTATTTTGTTTAAAATCATGAAAAATGCAAACCTTTCATGTATAGCAACAGCCATGCATTTAAATGAAATAACTTTTAGGTTACTGTCAAACTGACAGGGAAACTATCTAAATTAAACTCCTGTATTCACTGGAGTTGGATAACACCAGGGTAATAATTTATTCCACTGAAAATAAATAATAACGATGACAGTCAAAAGTTACTTGTTATTTGGCTCAACTGGTCAATTATTCACTTTAAGACACTATAAGTGGTTCTAATATTTGCCAGGTGGCAAATTTACTGGACAATAATTTTATACAGATCAAATTTGATCTCAAAATGTTTTGTCAAGCAATAAAATGAAAGCCAAATTAAAATATGTAAGTTCTGTCATTTCGTGCATGATATTTGACTCAGATTCCTGAAAAAACACCAAATAAACAACAGCTATTAAAACTAAATCTCCCATGTCATTTTCTACATGTTGTGTACATACAGAGACATTAATTAAAGAGTGGCAGGATTAAATATCACAACACCTTCTTGAAGCCTAATGAGTTCACCCATCAATAAGCAAGGAACCGACAATTCTTCTGCAAACATGGTGTCATATTGGATCTACTGAGACTGACAGGCAAGTATGTGGGGATTTATGTGAAATGCATCATTAAAACAATGTCATGTACGTAAGATTTGGATCACCCACAAGTAAAATATACAGTGCCTAGCTAAAAAAAAAAAAACCACGACAAGTCAGTGTTTTCATTACTAGGAAAAGCAAACAGGAGAATAACAGACAATAAGAAGCAACAAGATGAGTGACCAGTAAATGTGACAGCTATAATAACACTGCCTGTAAGGACTTAAAGGATATAATCTGACCTAAATGTTAGGCTGGTAAAGGATCACACCTCCTCCATAAAAAGCTAGAGATTTTACCTGCTGATGTGTTGACAGGTGGATTGACCAACACAGCAAAGCCATCCAAGTTGATGATTTCTGGGTCTGAAAACCAAAAAGACACACAAGGATTTTTTTTATTTGTCATGTATGGTTGCCATAGATACCTGGCCTTAAAAAAACACAAAAGTGGCTTTAACTTAGATACAGATATTGAGCTAAAATGTTATAATAGGAACATTCACAGCTCTGAGTATAACATCTCACAGTATTGAATGAGTCTGTGTGTCTTTAATCAAAATGTCCACATCTTATGTTTAATCTTAGTTTAAAACTCTGGCATGAAAGGGTGATAAGCATTCGTTCAAGGACTGTTGAGCCTTGATTTTTATTATTTAATTATTTAATAGGTCTTGTTTATTTCAGCTTCATTATTGATGGAACAGGCCAGTTTTGCTAAATATCAGTGGCGGAAAATGGACTTATTGTCTTAATCTTCTTTTCCTGTTACTGTCCAACCTGGCTCTTCTTGCTCATAACAGATCAACTCTTTTCTATTTTTTTGTTTCTCCAACTGCGGTTGGCCCGACACGTTAATGATGTACAGCAAAGCGAGCGGCTTTATTTATGATGAGTGATGCAGCTCTCAAGCTGCTCTGGGAACAGCACATGAACCCTGAGGAATTTCTGGAGAGGCAACACCGAGACTCAGCTCAGATTTATGGCCAACCTCACCGGAGCTGCAGAGACCACAAGGGGGCTGCCACAACGTTCACTGAGCACCGCACACACACGCAGACACACGCACAAAGACATCTATGGATGTTTTTTTTTTCTTCTTTTTAAACAAATAGAGACACAATACATGACAATGCATGACTTCATTGCTCTGAACCACCCTTAGCTTTCACCACAGCCCACACTTATATTGCGCACATGCTCATAACAAGTAACCACAACACAGAGGATTGGGTTATAAGAGTAGGGCTGGGTCTGGAAAAGGGTTGGCTGCAGACTTTTAGAAGCTGATGAAGTATGGCTCTAAGATGCCAAAGACCAAAGAAAATAGAATAATGACAAAAGCAGGCTGTGCTGTCTTGACAATGAAGACTACTGTTTTTGTCTATAGAGACATAAGAACCCAAACTAGGCTTTACAAAATCAGAGTAGGAATGATTACAGAAACTACTAAACATGTTGTTTAAAGTTTAAAATATCCTCTGCCTGCCCACGTTCACCAGTTCTGACCTTCTGTTTGCCTTTCTGGCAAACTTCAACAACAGTACATCCAATTATGAACTAATCCACGGAAAAGAAATTAATCACATGCACTCATGCACACTCTTGAGTCCACTTTGTATACAGATTTGCTCATCCCTGTTGGCTCCTGTTTCGAGAAACTGGAGAACTCTGAGATTTGAAAGCTCACTTCCTAATTTAAGCCAAGCCTGTGCATTTATTTTCCTCTCTATAGCTTTTTTCTGCTTACATTTCTGTTTGCAGAATGCCTTAATCAGGGTCAGACAGTCATGACTACCTGCTCTTTATGTTTCACATTCTCAGTCTCTCATTTGAACTTCGCCTTACCAACATCCTCCGGTGGATGTGAGCGAGTGTCCTTGCTCAGTTTGGTGAAGCGGTGGGAACGGCTGGGTTTGCTGGAGCTCATGACGAAGCGATCCACAGGCCTTCCATCCAGATGGATAGAAGGCTGCCAGCTCTCCCTTAAGACCTTGTCCACAGCTGTCTGTTTCCCATTTTGGGATCGCAAAGGCTTCTCTGCTGCAAAACAAATGATATCAGAATCATTCTGACTGCAGGAAGTCTTTCTAAGCAGTATTAACAAAGTATTGTTCCTGGTACTAAATGTGAACACCTTGATCTTTTATATTCTGGCCATTTGAAGGGACACTATCATCTCTGTAGGTTGTTACTCTACATTTACTTGCCTAAGAACAGTTTTGTGTATAGCTATTAATCTTGGCCTTAATGGTAAAAGCTCTGCACAAAACTATAGATTCTTTACAGGAAGCAAATAATACTTTAGTTATGGTATTGTGAGTATCGCTTGTGTCAAGAAAATCTGCTCAAGGACTCCACTGAGGACTGAATTTATGGGAAACAATAAAGCAGCTGACTTGATTCATAATACTCAAAGGGATAGTTTCACACCTACGAGGTAGCATAAACACTTAAAACTCAGCTGAGTCAACAAATAAAACCTCACTAAAACTATAGAACATACAAAACACAACAACATCTAACCCTTGACCTGCATTTCAGTGGTCCACTCTATTCAGAGTTTATCATTATGAGACTATCGGACTGCATTAATCCTTACAAAATAAGACAAAACACATGCTTACTGCTCATGTCATCTTTGCATATCTTATTCTTTAACTTAGGCCATAACAATGACCAAAAAATCTTTCATAATTGAAGAATTCAGATCAGCTTGGCAGGACCTGAAGCAAAGAAAAGATATGTTGACTGAGCTCCATGCTCAGACTGTTAAAATATTATTCTTTTGAGAGTAGTTTTCCCCTTGGTGATTGTTGGCTTCATGCTATATGCGATGAAATATGAGTATTTTTAAAGAAAAAAAGAGAAAGGGACTCAGACAGTCCCTTGCCAGGACTGTGTCTCTATCCACAATGAATACACAATGGATTTTAAATGGTTCTCTATTTTGTCTAAGATGGACTAAATTAAATTTGATGAAATTGTGTTAAGAAATAATGGAGCTTCACTGTTACTCTGTATTCTGGTGGAGGAATATAAATTAACTTTAGTGTTAAATTAGCGGAAAATTACCCTTTCAGTGTCACAAAAGCTCTGGCTTTGTATTGTTTTTTTCCCCTCTTTAATTAGGTTTGTTCTCCAGTTTGTGGTAAGTTTTGTCTTGGTTTTCTCATACCTTTCTTTGTGTTTAGCCTGTTTTATTTGTAAAAGCTGTAAGCCCTTTGTTCACTGTATGTAGTTTATCTTCACTTTTGGTTCACTTCTGGGTCATGTTGTTTATTACCATTCATGTGTTCTTCATTTGTCAACAACCTTTTAGTGCATATTCTGCCTGGTTATTGTTGCTTTCTGTCAGATCCTTATGTTTGTGTTGGTCCCCTCTGGTTTTGTACCTGCTTTATATTTTATATTATTTCTTGAAAAACCTGCTCACTGGTGTTTTTGGTTTTGTTCTGCCATTTGAGTAAAAAAAACAGATTTTTTGTCTGCCGGTCTCATGTAGTTGGCATCTTTTCATCTCTGATACCCCTTCACGACACATCCTGTTTAAGTTTACACTGCACCGGTTAGCAGAAAGTTTCCTATTTAAACGTCCAAGACATACGTTAGTACTTGCTGTAAAGAATTTGCCCATCTGAAGAATATTCTTTCAGTTGTATGCCTTAGGGAAAATCTAGCTTTAAATTTTCCACTATGTCTACAAGCTACTTATTGCTGACTTCATCTGTCTGTGGTTTGATCCATTGCAGGTGGGACGCATTGGGTTATTAGAGTGAAATCAGCTGCTTTTTTCCAGCTGCTGCTGGAAGCTACACTGATGAGAGCAGCGAGAATCAATCAAAACATCCTTCTTATAACATATAGGTAAAAAAATATTGTGGCATCAATAAGATTTCTTTTTATTGTCTTTAAAAGCTTGTAGCCCTGATTTACTATTGAGCTCCAGTTTAGCAACTAAGCCTGCTCCTGCAGACTACTGTGCCAACTCTGCCTCAAAGCAAAACTGCTCAAATCATATGGAGACACAGGAAGGCGAACAGCAAGGGACCCCTGAAGATGAGGAGGGTTATCTTGGCGAATCTGGGACCGGCACTGGAGGCTGAAGGGTCCGCTGGATTGTCACTGGGGATGCTGAGACTGGCCCTGACAAAGGGGCTAACTTGGGGATTATTGTGGACACAGGGATGGCAGGAACTCACAAACTTCAAGTTCAGCATGTGTGAGTAATTTACATTTGTTTTGTGTGAGAAGGTGGCAGAATGCAAGTGTCCTCACTGCACAATGAGAGGAACTCCTTAAACTGCATGGAAAACATCATCAGAGAGGAATCACATTCATGATATTTCAGAATCAATGTGACATCGAGGGCTTCATTGATCTTAATTATTTTTTACTTGCAGACAAATGTTGGTCCCCTTACTGCTCATAAAACAATTAATTTATCTTGAAAAGTTATTCATTTAAAAGCAATTGTCTAATGTACATCTGTATGCTTTTAGTAGCATGTATTTAATAGCACAAAAAGCATGGAAATTTGTGTTTGGTTTGATTATTTCTTTGTTGTAATAGTTGCTTCTTAGCAATAAACCTTATACTGTTGTAAACCAGTTACTTCCCCTTAAATGGTGACACATTTGTTAGAAAAAATGCATTTGAGGGTTGAGCAGCAAAGTTGAGTATATGGGTTGCATCCATGAAAAACTTGACAGATCTTCTCTGTCAAACAGCTTATTCTGCTAGTGGCTCTTGTTTTGAGTCTCTGGTGCCCCAGGTGCTGACAATCAGGTGCCTGACAACCAGAGGGGTTTATCAAAGTTTATCAGAAACTACCTCCAGAATTTGGCAGTGGAGAGGATGGAATTGCCTGCCTGCAGTCCTGATCTCAACCCCACTGAACACATGTGAGATCATCTTGGGCGTGCTGTTTGTTCCAGAGCGACCAACATAACCACATTGGCTGGCTTACAAGAAATGCTGGATGAAGAATGGGATAACATCCCACAGCGGTGTGTGACCAAGCTTGTGAGCAGCATATGGAGGAGGTGCAAGGCTGCTGTGGCTGTGTATGATTCTTCCACATGCTCTTTATGCCCTGGTTTGTTAAACGAATAAGTTGTTAAATTGCCAATAGATCTTTTTTCTTCAGGCTTCATTTATCCAATTCAATAAGTCACACCACACAAGACGAGTCAATAGCAGAATAAGCTGTTTGGCTTTTGAAAAACATTTAAGAAGTTTTTCAGGGGTGCATAACACATATTCAACTCTGCTGCTCAACCCACAAATGTGTTTTCCTTCCAAATGTGGCACCATTTAATGGGAAATAAATAGGCTTCTCCAACAGACTAAGATTTATTGACAAGAAGCATTGCTACAACAAAGAAATAATCAGCCACAAATTTCCTTACTTTTTATGCTCAGTTTAGTTTTCAGGATTTAGCTTATTGAAGGAGATAAAGGTTTACAAGCATGGTTGACATTTATTATGACAGTAGTTAGAAAATGGTCCTTATGGCTGTTTCTGCTGATTTACAGCAGCTCATTCGGTTTCCTATCATCTCTTGTTGCCTGCAGGTGTGCTCCTAGCTTCATCTGCACTTAACCATTTAGAAATGACTTTCACCCAGACCTCCTGAGCTTCAGTAACAGATGGCCCCGGCTCTTCGGCGTTTACTGACTGCTGAGGGATTGTCTCATCATCGTTCCTGTTAACTGTCACCAATCTTGTGGCAGGGCCTGACATTGTGCACGGACAGGATGACGATGTGTGAAAATTACTGGTAATTTCATCAGTTAAAACACAAAAAAAAAATCCCCTCTGCTAATCACTCCCTCGTTGATGTATGGTTGTAGTCGGGGTAAGTTTTAACATCTGTTTGAGATAGTCTTCCCTAACAAACGTCTGGACATACTTCAGTCACTTCTGTTTCCAATAAGGCCATGTTATTACATAGGAAGGCATCTACTCCCCTGTCCAGACATCCCTTTGTGTTTTAGTCTCTTGAGAGATTTATGATCTAAGGGCAAAGCAGATATTTCTGATTAAACCAAGACTTCTCCGAGCACCGCAGAGTACAAACAATTTAGGAAACAGTTAAGCAACTAAGCAGTGGTAACAATAAAGGAGGTTTGATTTTAGGGTGTTGCCGCAGGAGAACAAAGCAACAACAAAAAGTTTGTGCTTTGTTTATAGATGTGAAATACAAATAAAGAAAGATTCCCTTAGACAATGGAAAATATTAAGTATGTGAAAAAAAGGAAAGCAGAAACTCGGGGCTTGTCTTTTTTAAAATAAATCTGAAAGTGTAGGTTAGTTGTGCAGCACACCTGATGACCCACAGACAGGCAGACAAACACACACATGTATGAGCATGTGTGCAGAGTTTGGTAGAAGAGGCACAAGCAGGTAAGACCTGAGGTCAAATGACTGCAATAAAGCTGTCCTAGAAAATATATCTGCCTTCAAGCACCTGCAATGCACTTTTATAAGAGAACCCTCTCACCTCAGCAGAACTTACAATGACCTCTTTTCACCTTTAAAGAACTTGGCATTTCCTCCATATACTGTAGCTGTGTTTTCCTACAAACTATAACTGATAATCCACAGTAAAGCCTACTGTTTTTAAGAGACTGGCAGCATTTTATAGAGTAAAATGATCAAACCTACAATGCTGCAGCAGATACAACAGAAAATGCCTGCATTCAGTAAATAACTGAGGTGTCCTGTGTGAGGTGATGCAGAGATATTTGTTTTGTTGCTTGTGTGTGTTCATGTGTCTGGCTGTTACCAAAATATCTCATGAAGCATTGCAGAAATTTGAATGAACCTTACAGAAAGCAACCACTGGATGTACATCGACAACTGCTTAACCTTTGGAGTCAACCTGATTTGACATGGCTGCCACAGCAAACCACAAAAATGGCTTTAAGTCAGCCAGTTTTGCATGTGCTGTGCTAAAATTTGGCGTGATAATAGCTGAGACTGATCCCCAACACATAATCTGATCACTAACAGATTGCAGATAGTTTTAAATGTTGCTATTAACTGTTTAGAGTCAATTATGTCTATCTGTTAGCAAAATATCTCAAACTATTTGACATATTTTAATAAAACTTTCAGGCAATAGTTATTGGATATACATCTACAACTTATTACCTTTTGGAGACAATGTCCTTCAAGATGGTTGTCACAGCTTATTGAAATCAGCCAACACAAAAGCAGCTGTAACTCAGATATTGAGATCAAATTTGATGTGGTAGTAGCTGCGATTCATTCCTAACATGTACTCAGAGGGTGACAACTTGCAATATCACATGAGATGGCACATTTTCAGTGTTTGACCAGAAAGGCTACAGCTCTGTTTCAACATGAGATGATCTCAGTTTAAAACTCTGGCGTGAGAGGTGGCGGGTGATATGCATTCCTTTTAGGAATTTAGGAGTGGTTTTTCAAGCAGTGCAGGTTCACATTAGTTTTTGTGTTGCTTCTTTCTGCTTGGTATTATTTTTAACCATAAAAGTTTGTTTTTTTTGTTGTAAATGCAGACAAAACATAAAAGTTGGAACTTCAGCCTGACTTAGGTTGAACTCAGAACCACGATTCAAACTACTTTACATTTAGTGTACCAAAAACAAAACAGCCTGTTTCCTCACAAGAAGTCATAACGTCATGTTGATGGTGTTTTTGTTTGATTTTTCATTTATTTTTTATTTGCTTTTGGCCCCGGGTTTGTGTTTGTTTATGAGCTTTCAGATGCACTGTAATTAAATAAAAAAAGAAAAAGGATATTTATTGTATAAAGAACAAAAACAGTATGTTTCTTTTATTCCAGTCACATTGTTCTGCTTACTAATCATCGGATCATGCTGTTTTCATTGAAACTATTTTCTCTTGACAGCATGTTCTGTGTTATACCAACAAGAAATGGGGAAACTTCTTCTGGAAAGCTTCTGTTTTTTGTTAATTTCCCCAAATGCTTTAGCATAATAAACAACATTTTACTCACCTTAACTCCTTTGGCACCACAAGTCAAAAAGTCCCCCCCATCTCCCTACAAAATCCATCCTAATTTAGTTGAATATGCAACTGTGTGTGTTTCTGTCTGTTTCAAATGTCACATGTACTTGTGGTGAGATAAATAAAAAGTCTATCACTTGCGTGACCAGTTTTCTTTAGACTTTTGCACGGCTTCAGCTGCATCGTCTCTGCACAACTGCCCTTTTGTTTTGATGAAGCCCCAGTGTTAGTTTTTAAAAATTTGATTCTTTGCTGTCATGAAATGAATAAATAAATAAATAAATAAATAAATGGAGCTTTGTTTAATTAAAACTGCCTGAGCTGCCTCTGTGATTATCTATCTGAGTGGAAGATTGGTGTCAAACTTTCCACATGTTGTGAAACAACTTTTAGCTCATCTGTCACTTTAAATGATGCTGAACTATTTCTTTAATTTGTTATAAAGACAAATGACTGAAAGCCTGTTCAACTTAATGCTGTCATCTGACTATTTTAAGTTGACTCTTATTTAACAAGATAAAGTTTTCTCTTTAAAACAAATATCTACTAAACAGGCCAGTAAAATGACAATCAAAAGACAATCTTTTCATTCAAGGCAGAAAGACAGTTTGCTTTCATCCCAAAGGTTTTCCAAATTCCTGTAATATTTCTCCGCTGATGAACGTTGACGCCTTACAGTTGGTGCTACATTGCTCTCAGCATGCTGACCTTTTCTGTGCTGTGACAGGTGTGTTCCTAAGTGCAGGTGGTGCATGTTTGAACAGCTGGGTCGGCGCCCAAAGATGACTTCAGAACAAGAGACAATCCTACTATTGCTGGCAGGTTTGAAAGGCAGTCAAGCAGCAGGAGGGTGGGGTTACACCAGGTTCCAACTATGCCAGTGATTACATTGACCCAAGACTTTGGAAAATATAAGAAATGGGAACAGATGCCAAGACTGCAGGATTCTGGCTTTTGTCCCTGTGAGGTAAATGTCTGAATTTATTACATGGTTCAGTTTAAAGGTTTTAGTGCCCGGTGTACCTGCAGGATCCCAACATGTTAGGGTGCAGCAGAGGAATAAAATTCCATTGGCCTGCAAGGACATGACTCTTTCTTTCCCCCCTCACTCTCTGTCCCACTTATGCTCCACAAACTTTCCAGAACCTCTCAGACTGCATTAAATGAGCTGACACTGACCATCCAACTGGACCACTTCTTGATCTTCCCACCAACATTTCCAGATATTCCCCGTAGCTCAGTTTCTTCTACTTCTGCAAAGTAGTTTAGAGTGACAACTTGATGACATGTAAGTGGAGACCCACACAGACAAAAAAAAAAAAAAAAATCTCTGCTCACTTGTCAACTGATGTCTCCAAACTTGGATGTGGTCAGCAGCAGCTATTAATTGTGATCGCACTAAGTAGCTTCCAGGTGTGAATGTATTAATGCAAATTTGCAGGAAATGTGCATAAAATGCTTTGAGAAAATGTAAATAACTTGGACAAAACTCCACAAGAAAAAGTAGCTGTCTATATTTTAAAAAAGCAATGATTTTATGCACTAAATGCTCACGCTTCAGGCAGAGGAATATAGAAGCTTATAGATCAACTAACACAGTCAGAGAGCAGGATTTACTCAAGGAGGAGAGGGGGAAACAGGAGACTCTGGCTTTAGCCTTTAAACTCAGCCAAAAGGATTTGTCTCCTCCTTTCCAAAACTCTTAGAGCTTTATGACTTATTTTTCTTTTTTTGATATTCAGAACATTTTCCCCCTGTCTGGAGAATGTGGGATTCTGTCACTGTAAATGGATTTTACAAACAGCACCTCAGAAGCTTTTAAAACATCTCTGCTGATGCAGTTTGCAGTCAGTGTTTATCAAAAATGAGATAAAACAACATTTATCAAATGCTGCACATTTGATAAATGGTGCCTTAAAGTGTTTTCTGACCAAATGCAGTTCTTGTGAGTTAAAGGTCTTTTGGATTAATTAATGGATGATGTAAAGGGTGAGAGGAAAAAAGAAACCTGACAGAAAGTAAGCTGCTCAGTTTTCACAGGCAGGTCATTTATCACCACTTTCAGCCCGATTAGTCACCAACCTGGCATCAAAGCACCCATAGGAAACTTTTCCTCTCTTCACTGAAATTGATGTAGATTGAAATTTGTCATCATATCCTAACAACTGTAGCCTTTCACAGCTTCTCCAGCAAATGGATGAGGTTTGTCAACGGCTACTCTTTATTTTCCATCATAAAGCAAAAACGATGCAAAAACTGCCAGTCAGTAATTTCTGCAACTTAATCAAACTATGCTGCAAAATAGAATTAATTTACATGTATATTTTACATTGGATAATCAAATGAGCTCTAAGTGTTTGCAACTGTTTGTGATGCAGTTTGATACAAACAGATAAACTTGAAAATAAATGGATTCTGTTTGTTATTTCTTAATTTAAAGAACACAGATCCCTAAATTAGGTTATGACTAACCTCCACATCACAAAACAATCAGTGCAAACAGTTGAGCGCAACAGATGCTGCGGCTGAAATTAGTTAAAGAACTTTTTTTTTTCTTTACCTGTCCATCCGCAACGAGAAGCGCAAAATGTAACAAATAGCGCCAAGAGTGTCCTGCTTGCGGCTCGAGCCATGGTAAAAGTGGTGCAGAACAGCTGTGGAGCTGCGCAACAGCTGGATGCAGAGGGCTGGGACACTCCAGCTTCCCCCTCCTTCTCTCTCCTGATGGAAAACCTGCTATTTGTTCATCTGTATCAAAAAGAAAAGCTCTATTTACAAATATTCAATGATTTAGATGAGGGGAGGGAAGATATTTGATTCATTAAATACCAATAAATGTTAAACAAAAGTGGTTTTCAGCTCTTTAACTTGCTTACAGGTGCTGCAGAGAGTTTAGTTTGGGACTGAATAACCTGTCCTGATAACTGACTAAATGTCTCTCTCTGCTGGACACTCTCCGAATTAACTTTAAACTGGCATTCTGCATCAGGAGAGGAGTGGGTTAAATTGTAGTAAGCAGTCGTATGTGTACTCAGTTTTCTGTAACACCCCCTCATACTGATTGTATCTAACTACTTTTTGGAATCCTGTATTTGATTTTATAGATGTGCAACCATCTAAATTGTATGTTCTTGCATCGCAGCTCCACCTGTCCATGACATGTTTAAACTCTAGTCTCACTCCAGCATTAAACATGTCAATGCCTGAATGGTGCAAGGAGAAAATGGCTGAAAACTATGAAAAGCTTCTAGTTTACAGAAGATGTAATAAAGCCACAAGATGGAGCCACAAGCCATGTATTTTGTCCTGTAAATGTGCTTGGATTTTCACTGAAATTTGTAGAAATTATAAATTGAAAGTAGCTAAAACAATATTTCAGATTTTTTCATGTGGACTTCTGTGGAAAAGGCATGAACAAATATTATCTTACCTGTTATTGATGACTGTTTGATTGACCTCAGTTTAATTGTTAATCCAGGCAGGGCCAAGACTAAAGTGGATTGCTGCTCTCTTAAACCAACTCAAAATGCAATTTATAAACCTTTACATCAAAGTCAGTTAAGCATTACATAAGTATTTATTTATTTATTTGCAGCAGCAGGTGCTAGCTGTAGCACTTCTGGTGCAGCTTGGGGCACTTCCAAAAGGAATTTCATAATATTTCAGATGGACTAGTCATGGAATGTAAGACTGAAGGTGGTGTAAAAGTTTATAAAACAACAACCACATGAACCTCTTTGAAATTTTTAAGATATGAGAGCTTTGGAGTTGTTTTAAGGCAATCTACTTAGGTTTTAGCCTCATTTAGACACATTGTCAGCTTCTTATTTAGGCCAGAATTAAACCTATTTATCCAAACTGAGGACATATAACACCTACCTACAACAAGTAAGATATGAAGAGTTTATAACCTTCCCATTTACAGTGTTAGCTATAGGGAGTGGCACATAGGTTTAGAAGATTTGAACAATCCGTTTAAGTAGAAATTGTCCTGACTTTAGTGTAGTCGCTCATATTTTTCTGTCACTGAATGGTATCAGTATATTTTGCCTGCTTTGTTTCCCAGATGATATTAATGTCAGTAGATCTCTTCAGTCATATTCAGGTGACAGGGATTCCTGCAGCAGCACATGAATGACGTGAGTTTACTGTATATTTATCGTATTAATATGAAATAAGAAAAAGTTTAATTATTTTTGCATTAATGGTAAAGACTCCTTTGCTCCTTCCTAGGAGAACTCTTCACACATTCAGTAGATTTTTTCCTTTTAAACTTTTGGTTATGACAGTAAAAGTATCAGATCTGCTGCAACAAGACAGACATACAGTTATAAAACTAAGTCTCTCAATTGCTTCAAGCGCATTTTTTCCCACCATTTTGTATGTTCTAATCATGTGCACTCTCCTGATCTTCGCTTGTTTTAGTCCCACCCAACATCTCCCTCTGTTGGCTAAAGTATTTATTGGTAACCATAGTCATTCACTTATTTATAACTCAAATTATTTATGAATGGCTCAAACGTATTAGGGAAAAAAAGGAAATAAAAAACAGCTAATCCGGTTTTCTGCAGCTTAGTTGAAAGACATTGAGCATGAAGACTATAGTTTGAGCATGATATTGTTATTGATTTGTAAATGAATTACAAATTGGATTCAATTCAATTGATTTTGATCACAGATTTCCATGTTTTGTACAGATGTCAGATATAAAAAGTCAAACTTCCCATTGGGCCCTTTTGACTTCCACTGGCTTTGCAGAGCGAATCACTTCGAGGTAATATGCAGGTGTAGATTCTCTTCAAGGTAAGTGTTCATCCTTCATAATAATTCATTGTATCACTGGAGTTCAGTACAAGAAGCATAACGACAAAATAGCTGTAAAAGATTTAGAATCAATATATAGTTAAAATGAGTTGTTTTATAATTATCCTTATATTCTTAGTGAACCGACACAGAGAAAAAGACGAGGAGACAATAATGAGCTCTTTGTGCTTAAAGCTTCATTACTGGTGTTAGATGTTTCTTTCATATCAGCACACACACACACACACACACACACACCCACACACCTACACACACACACACACACACACACACACCCACACACCTACACACACACACACACACACACACACACCCACACACCTACACACACACACACACACACACACACACACATTGTACTGCAGCACACCAAAATACTGCATGAGTCAGCACAAAAGCGTAATGCATTTTTAAACTTAAAAACTCTGAGTGAGGCAGATGGTTGTCTCACCATCTTTCTGCAAAAGCAGCAAAAGGGCTCAGAAAGACAGACAGCTCGGTAAACGGACCACAGAGTGCTCTGATTTGTTATTGTCACATGCTTCAGGTTGTTTATGACAGCTGTTACTGACCGCCTCGAGTCAGGAGACGTGATGGTGATGAAAACCACCGTCTCAGCTGATTTACTGGACTCACCGTCCAGTGAGGTTTGCACAAGTGAAGGAAAGTGAGTGCCCCAGTTCTTTCAGCATTTTGTATTTTGTCTTATTTGCTTGTTTGCTTGTCAGATTAGCTTTTCTGTTTTGTCAGGAAGGAAATAACTCAACATCTTATCCTGTTTAGATCAAATTTATGTTTATTTATTCGTTTCTTTTGAGATGCTGAGGTAAGGAGGACTCCGCTGCTGGCGTCAGCAGCTCCAAAATTTTAGTAGAGAATTAACAGTCATAAAAGAAAATTGTGATTATAACTTGATTATCTGTTATCTTTTATGGTATAAACATGGTTAGATATCTATCATCTTTTATTTGAACATCTACAAGTTTTGTCAAAAGGTTGCATTACTTCTCTGTTTATTTGTGTTGTGACTGTCAGCATCTTATGAAAACTTAAAGTACCTTATATTCTGCTCATCTTTGCTCACACAGATATTTGATTTCTGTGTTTCATCCATTCATAAGTTATTGAAAGCAAAGAGCAGCCTGAGCTCATGAAGGTGAGCTCACCCTGAGAGAAGCTGGTGCAGGTTTAAGGGAGCAGCTGGAGGTCTGGATTGTATATTTGCTCAGGGGGCACTTCAGACACAACTATCAGTGGAAAACAGAGCACTCGTTTATGTTTTTCTGATGTTCCGCTTTTCTGCTGTGAGACACCTTTTTTTTCCTCAGTCCTGAGATTTAGAAACATCACAGTGCTGCCAACTCCATCTGTGCAGGTCTGATAGTCCCCCAAAATGGTGGAATTTGTCTCAAATATGTTAATTTCCTGACAACAGATTTCCATGAATTAAACCAAAGAGTCACCTGCTCAGAAAGAAAAACGTTTGGCCGGCATCTAATGAAACATGTCAGCTTCACGTAGACAAAACCATGAACACATAAATTAGTCTCTCTTTTTTTCTAATAAACAATATAAATTACTAGAAAAAAGCATTTTCTGTGAAAATGCGGTGTGAATGCTGAGTGCTAAATGATTCTGCTTAAATTTGCTGAAGAAGCTTAAAGCGAAAAGTAGCAGAAAACTTGCTAAGCAGCAAAACACTAGCCCACATAGCCAAATGGTACAGCTAAAATTAGCAGAATGATAGCTAAAAGTGTCATAAAAAGATAAAAACAGAGCAAGTAGCAAACAGTTTTTAAAGAGAACAATGTTTTTAAAAGACTTAAACAGAGTTTAATGTATTTCTATGGGGAAAGTATCTGAGTAAAGAGACATACTGTACTTTAAATAGTATAAAACTTACAAAAAACAGAAGTCACAACTGAATGAGTTGAATGTTTTGGGGTACAGTGTCTATGGATGGCTAAAATAGCACAAAGTATGCAGAAGTAGATTAGTTAGATTAAAAAAAACATTACAAAAATAAAACAGGAAAACAACATTATGAATTCCGATTCAGCATTCACAGAAATATGTTGCCTTCAATGTTGGATGATCCTCATGTCTTTTCAGGAGAAGACAGCTGCTTTTTACTGTTCATCTGACCCTCAATGTTCACTAAACTCACTCACAGTCATTTACTGTATATGGGTTAAAAAGAGTTGCCTGGCAACCAGCATTAAGATTTTAATCCTATAGTCTTTTATTCTAAGCTCACTTTAAATTAATGCCTCCTAATGATACTCAAGGAGCCAGTGGGACGTGGCAACATAATAATAGGTGAAGTCTGCTCTAACCTGGTGTCAGAACAAAGATCATTTTGTTTCTTTGTCCTTCAGGAACTTGAATATATGATGTGGTGTGTTTACTGCACGTGCTCACTTATTATGATCACAAGGAAGAGGAAAGAAAAGGAGTTGCAGCGCTTTCCCCATCCTCTCCTCTGCAATTAGAGCATCCAGCAGCCTCATCTCCNCAACCAGAGGAGTTCAATCCAGCACCAGCTCGGAAATGAGCCACGGAGCTCAGAGTTGGAGTAAATATGAACTGAATGAAGCCTGAGATTTTGTCCCTTTTTTCCCCACCCCCCTCTCCTTCAGTTTCTCTCAGATATAACACCTCCTGAATGTCCATGTCGTCAGTGAGGACCGCGTTTTGGGGGGCAGAGCGCATCCAGACCTGAGCAGAGTCTCACCTAAAGAAGAAGAAGAAGCAGAGAAGAAAAAAGAAGCACTGATTGCACCAAGTTTCGATCTGTGTGGAGTAAAAATTACTCCCCCCTCCTGCTCAGAGTGGATTCATGATGGCTCTTGTGGTTCACCTGAAGACGGTGGCTCACCTGCGGGGGAAAGGTGACCGGATCGCCAAAGTTGCGTTCAGAGGTAGGACGGTCTTTGGAAACTGCTGTATCCTGATTTTAGTTGTTACACAACGGGATGGGACAGAATAAGCCACAGCCAAACCTCATTTTAACACCTAAAGAAGCAGAACTTTTAGAGTCTGCTAATAATAACGCATAATTAATCAAGCTTAAAGATGATTTTACTGTGTTTTTTTTTTTTTTTTGGATAATCCCAGGAAATATATTGTGATGTCATTGCTTCCGCATGACTAATATTTATTGTTTTTTATTTGCTTAGCAGAGAAATAAAGAAAATACTGTAAATCCACCTAAGATAATGTTATTTTTGGGGATTTCTTAAGCTTAATTATCATTTAATTTCCTCCTGTGGGGGGGGGGGTTAACACACAAGGAGCATCATAACCACTGGGCTGCACTAAAATTCAGGGGAAGGAAACCAGTTTGAAAAAGTTCAGTGGATTCATTCATAAACCTGTGTGTTTGTGGGGTTGATACAACGAGACACAGAAACAGGAGGTGCACCTTAAACAGCCATCGGTGCTCCCTGACAGGTGTTCAGTCCCTGCAGATCTCCGCTTTTAAAACCCTGCTGTCAGCATCACGATTGTGGAGGATGTTACAAGACCCACAGCACATTCTTGTTCTTTCTCTTGCTGCGAGCGTGTGCGAGGGAGAAAAGAATGGAGCCCTGTGCTGCAGTGATTTCACCGGGATCCTGAGAGTACATGAAGCGTGTCATCCTGGTCAGAAGTGAGACGCTCAGCTCTTTTCCTCCATGGTTCAGCTGTCAGCTCTGCAGCTGCAGTTCATCTAGTTATCATTTCAAATAACCAACATGTGAGTCGTACTATGACTAAAGTTGCCACCAGTGTCTGATATTTCATTGAATTTATAAAAGACACAATTTTACCAAACGACAAATCCGTTCAAATAGAAGGAGCTACCTTTTTGGAAGTTTTCTCTCTTTATTTCAAAGTTTCTTCTGTCTTTCTACACGATTGGGAGTTGTTTTTTCATTAATTGAAATAAAAAAAAACATGAAAAAAAAATAATTTAGATTTTATAAAAACTTCTTTTCAATGTTTGTGTTTCAATCTCCTCCACTGTTTGAGGATTTTGAGTCATTTTTCCCCCTCCAACCTGTCAGTAGAGTTTCCTGAGTTTTTTCAGCTCTAAAAAACTTCCTGTCTGGAGAGGAAGACATCTGTCCGAAGAATCACGCCTCTTTTCTTCATGCGTGTGAGGCTGGTGGGAGCTGTTTCACTGTACTTGAGCCCTTAGTCATGGAAGTCGGAAAAAACAGTTCTGTTATAACCTGGAAAACAAACACAAACACACACTTTTTGCATCTTGTCAAACACACACAAAATTAAACATTTATAAGCATTTGCAAGCATTTCCCTTAAATGGGGGCTTTCTTCAGCTCAGCCGTGATTTAGGATGTGACGCAGAGAGCACCCTGGAGGATGTTTCACTGCAAACAGTATCTACATGGTTTAGGTGTGAACTCTGATTGAGTCACTCAAAAGTATACAGTTTTATTTAAGTTTTAATACCAGCACGTTATGGATTTACCTCAGTGTTCAGACCAGAGGTGGGCAATCCTGGTCCTCGAGGGCTACTAGCCTGCATGTTTTACTTGTTTCCCTGCTCTAACACACCTGATTCAGTGGCTAAGTTACCTCTTCATGTTCTGCAGAAGCCTGTTAATCACCCATTGATTCAAATCAGGTGTGTTGGAGCAGAGAAACAAGTAAAACCTGCAGGATAGTGGCCCTTGAGGACCAGGATTGAAGACCCCTGATTTAGACTCATTCACCTGCAGCATCAGATGACAGTCAGACTAACATTTTTCATGATTTTTTTTTTTTTTTTGGCTTCAGGATCATAGCAAGCTGTCCAGATGCAGAGGTATAAAAACCTTCTTAAATTTATTCTGCTAAGGTTTTCAAGTAGCACTGTAAGGTTTCAGTGGGATCTTTGGCAAATTTCAGGTCCCTGCTGATGTTTTCTCTCAAAGACGACTGTTTATCTAGTAATGTGATTATTTAAAGATTTAGTTTTAACTTTGGTCTTTTTCTGCCCACGAATGTCTACAGTATGCTTTAGCTGCTCAGTTTCTGCAGAGTTTCCATCTCCTATCTCTATTCTTTGTTGTCTTTAAATTGAGAGGTTTCAAATACTTTTCCATTAACACTAGTTTTCTGTTTTTACAGCATAAATGGTATTTTAGCCATTTTTACGTAAGAATTCTGTGTGATATATAATTTAAGGTAAACAGCAATAATTTTAAAAGGTTACTCACTGTAAAAAGCTGAATCCATATGATAAACATGACAAGGACAAAAAGCATTTAAAGGAAACAGTCCATAATCACTTTTCAGAAGATGAATGTCTCTCATTGCAATAAAGACATAAAAAAATATCATGAATGCAGCATTTTTGCTCCAGTCAGTCTAAAACTGCTTCATTTTTTTTTGAAAGTGGTGATAATCAATGAAGCAAGGTCGCCTTGAAGATAGAACATCAAGAATTAATTGATTTTCTGGCAAGTCTTTGATGAACTCTTGCTGTTATCTGTAGCTCTTAGTTTTATCAAAGAAAGGCCCTCTAGTACGCCCTGCTCCGGGGCTTGTGTCGGAGCCTGCCGAACAACTATAAGTGTGCTGATATTAAAAAAATATAAAGATAAAAACATGTAACAGTTGGCTAACTTTAGTGTTGCACGATGATAGGAAAACATGCAGTTGCAATATTATTGTTGAATGACAGTATCAGTTGTGATAACCCCACGTTTTTCTCACACATAACACTCACTCTCCATGTGTTTGAACATTTTGACCACTATCATATAAACTGACTGAGCATTTAAAGAAAAAAAAAAAGTCCATGTGACTGCTAAATTCACTCAACGCCACTTTATAAGGTCCACTTGTTTAATTGCTTGTTAACACAAATAGCTAATCATCCAGTCAAATGGCAGCAACCTAATGCCTTTAGGCATCTAGATGAGGTGAAGACAACTTGTGAAGTTCAAACTGAGCATCAGAACGGGGATGAAAGGGTATTTAAGTAACTTTGAATTTAGCGTGTTTGTTGGTGTCAGACAGGCTGGTCTGAGTATTTCGGAAACTGTTGATCTATTGGGATTTCGACACACAACCGCCTCTAGGGTGGTTGTAAAATGAACCCAAGCACGCAGACTTGCACAAGGACTCGATGAACAAAAGGGTATTTAATTAAATAAAACAAAAGCTGATGTGGCATCAACTAATATCCAGAAAGAAAATAAAAACACAACCTGCACCAAGTGAACTGGAAGACAAACAGAATGACTGACTGATGATAGAATAAATAGGCAGGGACTGATGAGGAGAATGGAGACAGCTGAGCTTAATGAATACAAGAAAGTGGAGGATACTGGAGAACAGCGCTGTCTGGAGGAGAGATGGCCAATGACTAAAGGAAACACTGAGAAATCTAAACACAATGAATCTCAAAAAATAAACAAAGGGAAACATGAGAAATGACTGATTAAATCCACAACAATACAAACAAAACAACTTAAACCCCTAAAACTCTGTCAAACAAACAGAAAGAACTCAGGATTACTGTACTGGGTTTGCAGAGAACGATCCAAGAAAGAGAAAATATCCAGTGAGTGGCAGTTGTGTGAATGAAAATGCCTTGTTGATGCCAGAGGGCAGAGGGCAGACTGGATTGAGATGACAGAAAGGCAACAGCAGCTTAAATAACCACTTGTTCCAACCAAGGTCTGCAGAACACCATCTCTGAATGCACAACATGACCAACCTTGAAGCAGCTGGGCTGCAGCAGCGGGCGCCACTCCTGTCAGCTAAGAACAGGAAACGGTGGCTACAGTTCACACAGACTTACCACAACTGCACAGTAGGGAGGTTGGAAAACCTTTCCCTGGTCTGATGAGTCTGGTTTCACTGGACTCCAACGGCCTCCACAGCCACCAGAACTCAATCCAATCGAGCACCTTTGGGATGTGGTGGAGCGGGAGATTCGCTTCATTGATGCGCAGCTGACAAATCTGCAGCAACTGTGTAACGCTAACATATCAATATGGACCAAAGTCTCTCAGGAATGTTTCTAACGCCTTGTTGGATCTATTCCCCAAAGAATTAAAATGGTTCTGAAGGCAGATGGGGGTCCAATCCAGTATGAGCAAAGTGTAGCTAATAAAGTGGCCAGTGTGTATTTTACCATCATGTAGTTCGTGTCTGAAATTTTTTTTGCAATTCTTTCATGCAATGATAAAACGTTTTTCAATATATTGTGCCACTCTGTAGTTTTTATAGGGATATTTAATTGCTGTCATCCCAGTTCTCATCTTTCTCAGCACCTATGAATCCCTATCTTTAACATTCAGACATTTATTTTGCTGCTCATGTGTTTTATTCAATTTGCAAAAATACTTTTAGGTATTTTTCCTGCCTGTGACGTTCTAATTCTACTGTCCTAAAGAATTTTACATTGTGGCACTTGTTTGGTAAATAAACAATTGTCATTCAGTGCTAAACAATCTAAAGAAAATAGTGTACAAAGAAATAAAGATTGGATACAAAAGCAGGCAGGAGATTTGATTGTATCCTGGTCATAGACAAACAAATTCCAATCACGATTTCGTTTATGTTTCAGTGTTTTCTATTTCACTCCGAAACAAATACATGAAACTAAAGACAAACCGAAGATCACCTTTCTGCCTTCTGATCTTTTTACTTGTTTGAGCAGTTGAGTGTTTTCCATCCTGATGTATTTCTCATTTTATTTCAATCTCACACAAAATATTCCTTTTCTTTATGCAAGGTCTGTTCCTTTTGTACTTTTACGCTGCTTTCTGTCTCTTTATTTCGTTCTATTTGATTACATCTAAAAGCCCAGCTGATTGGCAGGATGGTTCCTTTAGTTTGGTTCTGAGCACCTTACATAAGCCTCATGTAATCTACTTTTCTAAACCCACATCTCTAGTTAGATGAAAACACTCCTGCGAGAGCAGAGCCACTCTTATCAATAATGTAGGAGGAGTGTTGTCTCTCCCACTTTGACGCTGAAGTGTATTTACTTTTAAAAATTTACTTCAAAAGAGACGTGCGTTTTTTAAGATTACATAAAGTCAGGGAGTGTTGTGAAGGAGAAAGGGGAATATTTGCAAGAAGAATGAAAACTGCCTTCTTGACCTGGTGAGATGTAGAGAGGAAGTTGAATAATTTTTCAGCTTACATCTTTTTATATTAAACAGTTGGTTTGCTCTATAGATGAATAAAACACACCCTCAGCACATGACATAATTATTATCAGAGCTGGGACAAATCTGTGGTTTCTATTCAAACATATTACTAAAGCCAAGGTGACAGAGGCATTATTAACTTTGCAGATCTTTGTGTGTTTGTGTGTTGTGCACACATAAAGCCCCAGTAACACAAATGCAAGCAACAAAGCAGAAAGGGGCCATTCATAAGAGCCACAAAGCAACCAGGTGAGCAGAAGCTGAACCATTGATGAGAGAATCAGGTTACTGAGCAGTGAGGTGATAAACTCCAACAACAGATTATTGGGCCTTTAAAAAAAGACTACATGAGAGGGATCTGCTTTTATTGTCAATAACTGGGACAAAAACATGACTATTTTTAAGAAAGTTTGCTGCATTTTCTTTTTATCTCTCGGTTCTGTTGCACAACAGGTCATACAACCTTTTTATTATTATTATTATTTATATTTCTCTTCTGTAGTTCTGGGGCTGTTTAATTAGCTAGTTTTCAGACGTTAATTAGACTTTTTTTTATTTTTGACACGTAAAATTTTTTTAGATGAGGTTAAGTTTGACCCAGTTGTGCAGTATATCTTATAGAAGAAAGAGGAGTTTAATCAGCAAAATGTGCTTGGAGTACAGAAACATGATGGGTTATTATTGTTGTATGAGTGTTTTGATGTGGATGAATTGGAGCCCATACACAGTTTTATCATTTAATTCAGTGGTTCCAAATGTCCTAAAGTGATAGTTCAAGTCTTTACAAGTATGGTTCCGTGGAAATGTGAACAATAAATATCCTTATCTGTTGTAGACACCTCTTTGAACAACCTCAATTTGGAGAATTAGAGTTTAATTCTGACCAGACTGACAAGCTAATGGCCCGTTATAGCTGGGCCAAGACCAAAGTGGATCGCTGCCATCTTGAAACAATGCTAATGTCAAAACTTAACAGTGGTTCACGTGAACACTGTTTTATAAACCTTCAAACTGCCATCAGTGTCCCATTAGGTGGTTCTTTACAGAGAGTGGTTGTTTGCAAACATAAGAAGCCGCAGGCTAAATGATGCTTCCCGTGCAGCCTGGGGTACATCCAGCAGGAAGTGATATCTCTGCCGGAGTAACCATGTAATGTAAAATAAACAGCGATGTAAAGGATTATAAAACAGCACTTGCATGAAACACAATGAAGGTTTTGAGACTGAAGTCGTTTTAATATGACGACAGTCCACTTTAGTCTGAGTGAATTTAACTCCTTTCAGTAACGGATCATGATATGGACATCATGGAGGTGGTGTGAGCCCTCAAATAGATAAATATTGTTTGTGTTTTGCACCCTGAATGAGCTTTCTATTGCTTATTCATATATAGAGTTCAGGAGAGTGTATGCTTACGCTGTGTTGTGCAGAGAAAATGGGACACAAACAACAAAAAAGTAATAGTAAAATAATGTGAAAATCAATGTTTATTTTATGTGTGTGTTATAGATTGTAATTCCTACATGAGTCCTGTCATTTTATTCACTTTTAACATCAAAATTGATACCTATTTTCTGATCAAACCTAGTAGAAATACAGAGTCATATTTGTGAGAAGGAGAAGCTCGCTCAGGGCACCATATATTCTAGAACTGGCTCCGGCCCTTTTAAAGGTCACAAGATAAAGCTGAATGGACTTGAGATCCTTAATAAATAAAAAAAAAAGAAAAGAGGTTTTGCAGGCCAAAGTTATACATTTTAATTAAGTGAATCATCTAAAATATTGATGATGCTTTTTCAGTAGTGCTGCAACAATTTATTTAAACAGAACCATTGGAAAATCTAAGCGGCCACTTTCATACACTCAGAGTAATAGATTCTCACTCTAAAGTGAACATCGATCCTGAAAAAAATCTGTAGTTTAGTAGAAACTATTGAATATTTTAACAAAGAGTCTAACAAATGTCAGAATCTTGTGACCAGTTTAAGCGGTGGGTCTCTGAAGCATGCTGGCTGCAATGTTTCTACTTTTTCACAGTTGATTATGTGAAAGTTTGTTGCAGTTTTTAACCACTTTTTAAAGATGAATCATAAACAAAATTAACAATGAGTTTTTATAGGTTTTTTTTTCTAAAAACTGCAACATGAGTCATGGCAAAACAGTGACAAAACAGCAATCTGAGCAAGTTTTATTAGTAATTACCGCATAAATGACTGGACCCACAAACACTGATTTCCTCTAAAAACAAAGCAAAGTGGATGAAATACAACAATGTTTTAGAAATATTCAACCCACTTGTGTCCAGCTTGTGTGATGTAAAAATAAATGCTCTTAGGATGAGACAATGACAAAAGAGACAAAGTATTGTTTATTTTATGAGTTAATATTATTTTTAGTACACAGCAGATACATTTTTCTGACTCTTGATGAATAGTAATGCCTAAAAAACTGTATGATAAAATTTTATTCTAGATTGTAAACAGGACAAAATTTAAATTTCTGTTCATATCATGGGTACAAATCACTCAATTTTTTAGTATTCTGTGTAAAAATGTTGTTACTAAATCTCTGAATAAAAAATAATTGTCCAATAAACAAACTTTTTGTGACTAAAACATTAAAACTAAAAGATTTTTTCATCATGCAATCAGGAAAAAAAAATTGCTTTAATTGCGGGGTGTTTTTGTTCAGTGGAGATGCTCCATGCTGAGTCTAGCCATAAAGTGAAATAATAATAATAATAATAATAATAATTTTGACTCTGCTGCCTTTTAATCTCTGAATCCTTCTGCGTGTTTCAGGTTTGCCCTTCCTGAGCCACGTGGCAGAGAACTGTGAGGAGGTGGCTCACTTTAACGAGGTCAGTATCTTCGTTTCCTCCGCTCTGAAATGATCAGATAAAATCACGCTGATTTCACAGGTTGCAGGCTTCCTTAACGAACCCGGCCGGAAAATCAATAGTTTGCAAACATTGTGACAGTTAAGGAATAAGTTTTACTTGGCTTGATGGGATGGAGCTTAAACACTAAAAGTACAACAACAGAAATGGGATTATATCAACATGATTTTGATTTCTAAACCTATGTGATGTTATAAAGTTATGTTTCCTCTGTTTTATTTGAAAATAGCGTGAAAAGCATTTGGAACAATAATCTCAGGTTTGACATCAGTTTCATCTGGAAGTGAATCAGCTGCAAACTGGAGGTTAAATTATTAACATTTACTGAGATGGTTTAACATCCCTACAGGGCACAGTTGATTTTTGAACTAAAAGCAGGAAAAGTAAAAAAAGATTCATGATCTTGTAGCTCATAAAACTTTAAATTTCCTTCAAGGGTTTCTAGAAGAGCTTGAAGTTAAAAAAGACTTCACCTTAGCTTTTTTTTTTTTTTCAAAAAAAAAGCTTGGTTATTAAACTTGATATTTCTTATCCAGATATATTGTTTCATAAGACTTTGAAACCTCAAAGCAACCAAGTGTTTTTACGATATGTCTCTGTGTTTCCTTCATGTTCCTTTTTCCCTGTAACCGAAATGGAAAATGGCCTCACACTAAACTGTGTAAGAAGCATTTTTAATATTTTTAATCAATGCCTCCAAGGAGCCAGACTTTCTCATATTTTTTTTTTAAAGTGGTCTCATTCAATATTTCTTCAAGCTTTCTGGAGGTCTTTCAGTCTTTCTTCGGAATTTGGCAACTTTTTCACTTATTTTCTGTTCAGTTCTTGAACCAGACCACAACAGCTTACTGTGCAGAAAAGTGGAAAACAAAAAAAAAAAGATTCAGGCCTAAAATAAAACTACATGCCACTGGTACTGAGAGTTGCATCAGTTCATCATTGACTGTATGACAGGTTTTCAGCTGATAGTTTTGTGAGAACCATTTTGTTGGTGTCAAATTAATCATTTTGATATTTTTTTAACATTCAGTTAAAGATATTCAGAAAAAACTGTCTTTGTGACTGACTGCTAGTAACAATGTGCCTAAAGATCCCTTTTAAAATTGATTCTTTGCTAAATTGTCTGTTATGTGTTTACACAACACTGGTTTATCCTTTGAGTTTAGGAGGCTTTTTGTTCCTGAATCATTCATAAATCAGAGTTATGTAGCTTAACGAACACACAATAATTGGATTTAAACTGTCATAGAGACCCTTCTTATGTGACAGAAACTCATTATTATTGCTTCAGTACTGTATAGAAACAAAACACTTGAGTGAATAGTACTTAGAAATGACTGAAGCCCTAATAAGGGTCTCAAAATCATCTTTGTGTCTTTGCTTATTGCCAGTCAGGGCCCAAGATTCTCATCATTAAATAAGACTGTTGTCAGTAAACGAGGCTTCAGTCCCCAATACAGTAATAAAAACAAACTGGACCCCTAAGAAGAACCTATATGTCAGACCTAAAAGTTGAGCTTTACAAAAAAGAAGTTTAGCAGGTTTGAACTTATTCACAGTTGTACTTTAACTCCAGTGTATTTAATTATTCAAACACATTCACACACATCTGTGTAGGATTCTCCTGAGCTTTTCTGGTGCTGGCTGGTCTCTTTTCATGCTGACTTCTGTGAGATGATGGGAGATATTCCCAATTTGACTCCTTTAAAGGTTTGCAACTCAGGGAACTCAAGGACTATGATGAACTAACATGTGAAGAGTTGCGCAACAGAGCATATAGAGACAAAAGGAATGCATCTAAATTTGATGACTGAGAAAGAGTTGCTGCAGGAAAACAGAAGAGACAGAATCGAAGCAGGCGGTGAACTTAAAATTTAAAATAAAACCCCAGAGAAAGCACCTCTGACACATTCAGTACCTTCCTTAAAGGCATTATGACTTTTTTTTCCTCTTGGCTGCTGGTTTTTGCAGAGGAAGCCTTTGCTATGCTAACAAGCAGAGCGCTGCTTCCTTTACTGATAAGAAGTTCTTTTGTTTTTAGTCTAATCAGGAAATGGGCACACACTTGAATGGTCACACACACAAAGAAACGCACATCTATATAGAATCCTAGCAGAAATAATACTCTTTTTGTAGAGTAGGTGAAGTGAAAAACAGGATAAAAAGAAGAGAATAACGCATCAGAAATGGTTTCGGTAAAGGAATATATTGCTCCCGAGGCCAGGCTTTACAATAACGGGTTTAAAACTGAGTGACCTGCTCTATATCTCCTCTGACAGTCTTTGTGTCTCAGTCCTGGAGTACAGAGGTCATTATTATCACTTAGCATCAATGAAATGGTCACTCTTCCTTCGGGATGACTTGTACTTCCAGTAGATTCTGAGGGCTTGTTCATTATAAATACTTCAGTGTGAAGGCCCTGCCCTGCCGGTGGCCAAGCTTAGAAAATTCTTGACCTTTGCAAAAATTACTGCAGTTCCTGCTTACACCCTCCTTATCGCTGTCTTCATCCTTATCTCTGGAACATTTGCATGTCTCAGTGAGCTCAGCCCAAGCCCTTAAAGTTGGGAGCCATTAGCATAGAGCTGTGTGTCTTGTCGCTTTATGCATGGACTATCAGAACGCCTTTGAACTAAACTAAATAGGGAATCTGGATTCATTATTCATTGCATGGTGATGCTTTTAGTGGCAGAACACCAGGACTCCCCCCTCAAACGTTAGACAGAACTGGAGCAGAGAACAGAGGATGCTGCACTGTATGTGCCTTGAGGCTTAATGCAGGAGAATCGGCTGATGTATATCCATGTTTAAGTCATAGATTACATCCGATAAGCTGATAAATAGAATGTGCTTGGCCTACAGATAAAGTGTCACAAAATATAAACTATGTCTAATGAGGCACGAGGGACAATAATGCAAGCCTACAGCTGGATGAGTGCAAAGACTAATGTTTTAGAATAACTCTGAAATATAAACTTTATTACATAGATTTTCTGGATGTTTTGAACTCCTGCCTGTTTCATATAAATAATATATGAGCACAACACAAATGCAGATTAGATATGTAAGCTCATCCAGAAATAATAAAAAACATAAATCTGTTACTTGAAGCACATCAAACTGCCCACTGCCTTGCATGCCAACATTTTAAACAAATTGTACAACTTTTACATTCAAACATACATAAATGTACAGATTGAGCCTCTCTGCTCAAACAGAGCTCCAGGATTTCTAATGATAACATGTTGGGAAAATAATGACTTCTACTGGATTTCAGATCAAATTATTAGACTCATTTTTTTTTTCAAACATTGTCTCAAATATTAGAAAACTAACAAATACTTCAGCTTAACAACATTAGTATGCAGCTCATTGTCTTGCTGAGGTAAAAAAAAAAAAAAGTTTATTTGAGACGTTGTAGTTCAAAGCAGGGAATTCTTATACAGTGTTTCCGCTGCTTTTTTCACTCATGATTCTTTAAAACTTTACTGTCATTAAAGGCAGTTTTAAAAGAGTTAAGGTGTCGTGCAAGTCTTGTCCACACAAACAGTGAACTGTACAGGTTTTGCTCCATTTGTATGTCTTTGCTTGTTTATGCAGACCAAGAATCAGTGTCTTAGATTTGTATCTGTGGGTGCTTTTAAATGACAGGTCTGTGTCACCCAATCAGACAGAATTCCCATTTTAATGTCTTAAAGTTAATGACTGATTGGGTTTTCTGTAGGGAATATGCAATCCAATGTAGAAGGCTGAATAACTACAGCTGTTGTTAAAGGAAAAACAGTGTTTTTGTTTCCAACAGACCTCATTTACTCCAAAATTTAACATTTTTTCCCTTCTAAACTTTGTGTCTTTGCCACTTTATGCAGAATTCCAAGTTAAGAGCTGATGAAAGGCTTTTTACCTGCTTGCAAACACTTGGGAATTTGGTTGAAATTGCTGATGCTGTTATTTTTCTCAGCTGTGAGGTCTCTGGCAGTTCTTCCCCGCCAAAAGCCTCATCAGCCTGAGCTCATGAGCGTGTTGCAGCTGATCAAAGTCAGTTGGAAGACAACAGTGAGCTCACTTCTCTTCCCAGATTGTCTGCATAATCACATTTAGGAACCGATTCATGAAAGTCGAATCTGTTATATGAGCTCATCACTCTTATCACCATCAGGGTGAGGTTTCTAAACTAATAAACTCTTAGACTATATCTTTATACATTAAAGTGGTCCACTTCTGGAGTTCATATTTCAGCTTCTGGAGCCTCATTTACCACCCTGACCAGAAGAAAAAAAAACCAGCAGCTATCTCAGGTTGAGACACAAACTTGAATACTGCCAGTGCTGAAAATAGGTTATGAAATTCAACATTTTTAACAAATGTTCTCAGGAGGTGCTTTCCCAACTCTCTGGTTTTATGAATAAATGATGACCAGAGCAAAATATTTAATCTGCTGGTACCGAGAGTCAAGGGAAGCTGAACTTGTGTAACTATAAAATTTGCACAAAAGGAGTTTAAAGGAACTAAAATGTAAAGTGAAGGACAAAATGTTACCACTTTTTAATTACATTTTTTTCTTAACTACACAATGGCATGCAAAAATGTGTGTGGTAATGGTAGGAAATCCCAGATGAAAGCAGTGATCAAAAGGCAGCGTTAACCAAATAATAGCTTCGTTGAGGCAGGATGTGCAGGAAAATGAAAACGCTAGACCCACAAGGCTAAGAGGAAAACTGAAAACTTTGAAATACATAAGGGAGGTAATGAGCAACAGAAGGCAGGTGGGACAGTTAGTAAACTGAAACCTAATGTGTTGGGGAGCAGAAAGTGAAAGAAAAGCAAAAACTGAAAATTAGAGCAAAACAAGCATAATAGTAAGACTTAAAAAACCCTTTGCACTGAACAATATAGCTTACCGAGAGTAATGCATTATGCATTTATCAAGCTGTTTAAATAAATTATTAAATGCCTTTCCATTGATACTCACAGCCTTTGCAAATCAAGAAGTATATATATATGTATATTTTGTCAGTGTGTACTCATGGGCATCAGCGCATTATTCCTGTCCTGTAACTAACAAGAAATTAGTCCTTTTTAGTTGTCATTCTGGGATGGGGGTAAGAAGGCTCTGTGGTTTTTGTATGTGTGTCTACTTCAGATAAATTACTTTGAATTGTTTAAATGAATGAATTTACCAACAGTTAGGGTCTTGTTTTTTCCATTTGTGAGAAGGCACACAATAAAGAGGCTTCTGCAACAAATAAAAAAAGAACAAACATCTGAACAGAAACTAAGAGAAGTTGTTATATTATCCCGTCCCTCTTTGCACTAACTGGTTTACCATATCACAGCCAGAGAAGTAAACAGCCCATCTTCAAACACAATCGGATTTTGAGGAATTTCCTGGAGGAAAACTTTTGTTCTTCTCTGCAAAGCTGCTCTGCTATAAGATTATAGAGACTTTAATTGAAACTTCAGAAATTCACTTTTTTTTTTAAATGTGAAAAGTTTGAATTTATTTAATGAGACATAAAAACAGCAGCCACAGAAATGTAACTGCAACAATCATCTAAAAATAAGCCTAAATTCTGAATGTAAAACAATTTTGTTGTTGCTTAAGGCAACATGGCTGCAGCAACTGTGTTTTATTTGGTACAAGCTACAACTGACACGGGAATAGGTGAAAAAACAGGGGTGCACAGAGAGTGACACCTGGGAAATTGGAAAAACTAAATTGGGCCAAAGTTGTTGTTGGTGGTGTGAGCAGTGGGCAGTGCTGTCAGTAAACTCACTAAGGTTGACTTCCTCTGCAGAGCCATCAGTGATGCTGTTTGAGCTTTGCTCTGAGGTGCACACCAACAATCACACATGCATTGTGCATGTTGTGCAGTCCAGAGATCCAGAAATGTCAAAACTGGACTCTTTCTCTGGCACCCTGAATACTAAAAAGTTTGTTTGTTTCTTAAAAAAACAAAACTTTAAGCCAGCATATTACACAGACATCTGTGGTCATAATGCTGTGAAGGTTCAGCTTATTAAACAAAATGCCTTCTGTAGTAAGAGGCTGTAGATGCCATGTTTTGTGAAGGAATGTATAAAAAAACGCGTCACATTATTAAATCTTTTATCTAATTAAACTACAGCGGCAAAAAAACAAGCTTGATCTGTGGAAAGTAAAGCCAAGATACTAAACAGAGGAGAGTGAAGTTCCAGCATTTGATCTTAAACATGACATCGCACATAGATTGGCATACTGATAACACAGCAGTAATGCGAAGCTGGATTACACTGATATTACTCTTATCTTTTGAGAATACATGTGAGCCTGCAGCATCGAGCTGCAGAGGGTTGCGTCAGAAGATTACAGCAAGCCTGCAAACTCAAATGAAAAAGCACTCCTGTAAGTGTGTCAAATTTCTCCTCACCCTTTTCTTAGGGAGCAAGCACAAGACATACAACTTATTGTTCATAATTAATCATAGAGGAGTTTTCTTCAGCCGTGTCCATGGCAACAGTCATGGGATATCAATAGATGATGAGTCGGGGAACGGAGGTTGACCCGATCTTCCGTCTGCTCACCGCAATGCTAGAGAGTGGGTGCGCAGCAGTAATAGATTTTCCTCATCTGCTCATCTGAGCAGTTAGCCCCTCTGATAGACCACAATGGTGCTACAGGCTTGCTGTTAGTAAGATCATACCTGTCAGTTTTAATGAACGGCCTTGCTCTACCAATTAGGGATCCCCTCAGCACAGAGAGTTAAAGAGTGAAGTCTGTGTCTATTCAAACCAAAGATCTAAAAAGACTTTTTATACCAATGCAGCTTCTCAGATTACAGTTTCCTCTTATTCCTCCTTCACTTAAGAAGTTACACTAACAAACTTGATGCTGGTGTAGAAGCATTGCAGCAGTTTTGCGTCACTTAGTGTTTTAGGGATCTGACAGTTTCAGTTCTGACTGTGCAGAGAAAAAAAGCAGAATGTTACTTTTTGTTATATCATGCTTGTTTGAGTTTCCAGCTGCACTTTGGCGTCTCAGATGTTGTAAAGTAGGAAAAGCAGCAAGAATCAATAATTTTATTGGAATCACATTTCATTTAGACATATCAGACTGTGAGGAGCAGTGTGTTGTGCGTGCTCGCTGACTGTTGTAGCTTCTTTATCTTTTCTGGCTTTAACATGTCACAATTTCTTTTTAACTCCATGAAGAGGGTGCAAAATGTTAAAGCTTGTCTTTGGTTCTGTTCGATTCAAAGTTTTCATACACCATTGAGGAAGCTAAACTTAAACTTTTCCCCTTTTCAAATTATTTGCAGTTTGCTCTAAGATAACCAAGTTGTTCAAGCGAAGGCAGCGTGTATAAATACTTTGATTCCCAACTAAAGACCATTGTATAAAAATGATTTATTGTAGTTTTATTTGAACAAGGATAATGCTAACTATACTATTTATAAATTAAAACTATAATGTATTTTTAAACTGCTTAAACCATCTCAGAGCTGAAGCATCTATAAATTAAAAAAAACAGGAAAAAGTGGTACTTTTACTGCACCTACATACAGTATATAAATAGTACAAGTGGTAGTATAATGTGCAGAGGCACGGGTTATAATTTGTGATTCTCTGGGGAAATTATTATGTCTGCCTAATGTTTCTGGTGCTGAACAAACAAAACATAATCACATTATGGTGTGTATTATTTGAGCTTGTGTGTGTTGATACTTTCCTGCTGTCATTTGGGCCTTATTACCACCATGCTAGAGGCTTCCTTCTTTCTTTCTTTTCAGCAGGTAAAACAAACCAGAGGAGAGTTAGTTGGAAAGAAGCTGATACAAACTCAGACAGGGACTGTCACTTTGAGGTGGTTTGCAGGCTCTCTTGTGTGAAGAAAAAAGCTAAAAAGGACAGAACTATGCTGGCCTCAGTAGAAAACACGGCTCAGACTTCAGGGTTATTGCTGTACGTACACACACACAGACACACACACGGATGGTTAGAGATCCTTGAAGGCAGGTCTTCAGAAGCAGGTGGGAACCCCAGGATTCAGTAATGGGACCGTCCTGATGGATCTGTTGTCTGACAGCCTGCAGTGTTCTTCTGAAAAAGAGGCCAAACCCAGCAGGGAGGGAATGAGTTTTAAATCACCTGTGTGACCCTCATCACTCCCACTTCATACAGTCTTTTACTCACATTATAATAGGAGTAATTTACTAAATATGAATCAACATGCTGATACATCATCCTTTTAACCTCTACAACAAGGTCTTTAAATCATTTTATAACCATTTCCGTCTAATTTAGCACAGCAGAGCAGAGGGATGTTTTTCAGTCTGATGTTGGACTTCAATAATACACACGTTACATACCTGCTAAAGAATAAGGAATATCTCATTTATTGCACTTCCCCTGTTACTTTATTCTATGATTCTTTTATAATTATAGTCTTCAAAAGTGAAGATTTTTTAGGAAGACCTTTTCTCTCTTCCAAAGTCAAGCCAGACGTATTTGAGTAAGTTCTGGATCTAAATTTCTTTGATAAGATTAACTTTAATCAGGGTAGGATTCAAGTGGCAAAGATGTTCATTTGATCTTATTTAATAATGGTTTTAATCTAAAAAAAAACTTAGAAGTTTTATTTTTATGTTATTTCTTTAACAGGTTTGATAAAATGTAAAACCATCATATACAGCACACTAAAATTAATTCTGTTCTATGTGGTGATTGGACAAATTATTTGTAAGGAAAGGAAAAAATAACAGTATCAGTGAGGATGTGTGTCATTAGGAAAGTTGTGTTAAAGTTTAACTTTGTTATGTCTACTTTTTTAAAAATTAAAAAGAATCATCACTTGAAAATGCAAATAAATGCTACTAGGAATCTGTAAAGTATTATTTTACTAAATAATAGGGGATATTTAATAGAAGGTATTATCTAAACACTTTATATCAAACAAAAATGCGGCTGGTTAATAATACAGCAAAGCTTAAAGATCTGCCTGTTTGTCTTAAATCAGCTGTGTGGGAAAAGATCCACAGTCGAGACTGATAACGAATGTCTGCAGAGGTGCAAGTATGGCAAGCTGTTTCATCAAAGAATCAACACTTTTATGGCAAGCCATTTGTGTATTTATTCAATATCCCTGATATTTAGCGTCATTTTCTCACACTAGCACTCATCTATCTAAAAAAGGAGGTGTGAATATTGTATTTATTTTGTGTTATCAGCTCTGCATTGCATTTTTTATTTTGCATCAAGTCAGGGTCAAAATAACTGAAACAAACACACCTTGGTTTTTACTTTATTTTATAATCTTTTCTTGTAACATTTTCCTAATCCAAGGGAGAGCTACCTTTCTGGTGTTTATCAGACTTTACTGTTTACAGTTCAGATTGAATCAAAAAGACTATTTGATGTTTTTATTATTATTATTATTTTACGGTGAAGTCAGCAGGAAACAGATCCTACTTTGCTGCTACCTTAGTCCTCCCCATTTGTATGGGTGTTTGTTTTTCTGTCTCTGCTTCTAACAGAGTTATAGTCTAAGATAAAAAATAGCATTTATTTGTCCTTTCTTGTTGTCTCAAACCTGTATCGAACTGTGACCCTTATATATCCTATATAAAGTATAAAATATGCAAATTGTTCACTTTTTAATCTGTATTTTTTTTGTTTTGTTTTGTTTTCTTATGGCTGACTGGATATATAATAGAATGCTCAGTCCTTAAAGTATTTGTTGTTGTATTCTTATATGAGCAAACTCTATTGTATTTTTTGATTTCGATTACTTTGAAGTTATATTTCATCGACCATATCTGTTCACTGTTATAATAAGGGTCGTAATTTTCTATCTATGACAGATCCTTTACAAGAAATGCATGGCTTACTTTGAAAAAGAAAGACCAATGGGCATATGATGCGACTGACAGCAGATTATCAGTAGAAAATGTATTTAGAAGATTCGTGGTGAGAACTAATTTAAGGGGCAGCTGCAGAGTTTCTTAGTCTCGCTTGTGATTGATGCATAAATCATTTGAAACTGGTCTTCAGAGATAATTAAATTGAAAAAGCTGAAGAAGGTGATTCTTCATTGTCACATTCATCACAAATTAGGCTTTACTCAAGGTTATCATGAATTCATTACTGTACAGTTTCACTTGGCTTCTTGTTTCATCTCGTAGCAATAAAAAGATGATCAATACTCTCAGTTGGTTGTACACAACCTGGAGATTTTTAGAGCGATAAATAAAACATTGCAGTAATTTATTCCCTTTAGAGCACCGCCTTCACAGCTGGTGGGGGTTCTTCTAAACTCAAGGATTTATGCTGACACGAGGCCTTGACGCAGGTCCTGGAGTGTGATTGACTTGAGGGAGAAAATGATTTATCTTGAATATTATTCCAGTTAGAGAAAAAGATAGATGCTGTTGTCATATCTGAATTTATGTGACTTCTAGCTGATGCTTGGCTTCATGAAATCTCAGTGCAGCTGGGCTGACACCAGTTATACTTTAACAAAATTTCAATCACAATTTTAAGTGCAATGATCACTTTACAGCCAATAATGTTAGTAATGTTGACTTTTCAGGCTGAGTTTGGCAGAAAATTTGAAGGATGGTTGTTAGAAATGTTCAACATGATGTGTCACATGAACAGCAGGTGAGTGAAACAGACATTCAAAGACAAAAAAAGGTGTCAGGAACTTTGAAGTTTGTCAGTGAGCTGGTGGATGGATTTTGAATTAAAAGTGCGAACAGACACATCAAAATCTTCCATAAATGTATTTATAATTCCTCTTATTTTATTACAGGTAATAGTTTTTAGATTTCAAAATTTAATTCAGTTGTATAAGCGAAGGAAAAGCCAGGGCAAAAATAAACTTTATTGCATTTTATGGACATTATACCTACACATTTGACAAAGCTGAGGTTTGGTGAAAGCTGTCACATCTAATTCACATCATTTTCATACTCATTAAACCATTCGGTGACCCTGAAAGCCATATGAATGAGGGCATTGTTTTCCAATAAGAGACCTCTAATGATTTATATTTTCCATTAAAGAATAAGCTGATTACTCTGAATAACTTTGTATT
This sequence comes from Kryptolebias marmoratus, assembly GCF_001649575.2. Taxonomy (NCBI): domain Eukaryota; kingdom Metazoa; phylum Chordata; class Actinopteri; order Cyprinodontiformes; family Rivulidae; genus Kryptolebias; species Kryptolebias marmoratus. Next base: position 8,711,422 of record NC_051448.1, read on the forward strand.
GATCTTCAGCCACCCTTGCCTTTGAGCAGATCAGTGGACCCAAACCAAGGTAGTCAAATAAATACAAAACTATAACATCTCCTGAAAGGTTCAAGTTTTTAGTATTTTAATAACATCCAGCTCTACCTTGGCAAAGCTGAACCTTTGAGCTTCATGGTAATGCTACACACACATACTTTTATCACAGTTTCATTTGTTTGGCGATACTTTTATGAAAATGATAAAAGAAATAACTCCTCTCATTCATCTTTCTCAGCTAGAATGCCTTGTTTATTCTCAGAAACAGATTTCATGATGTCATTAAACTGGGCTTCAAACTGCACAACTCGGAAAGACAGTCCTGGTCTCGGCGATGATGGAGCTTTGAGGAAGAACTAGTCAGTCCAGTTTGATCCGAACCACCCACAGAGTCCAAGGAATTGAAGATGCTGCTGTCTGGTTGTGGATCAAATCTGGTGAAATGCAGAAGAAACAGACTTTTGTTCTGTTTACCACTGGAATATAAAAATCAATTCATGTCATTTTATTCACATTGGGTTAAATTTAAATATAGATTTTTATATTTCTTATTGTCTGCTGCCATGAAAGATGGGTGATCATGTAATTGCTTGTGACTTTGCCTGTGTGTGTGTTTCTGTTAGCAGAATATCTTATGAACAAAATCTTTGTTTCATATTATGACATGCAAAGTGGTGATAAAAAACAATCCTTTTTTATTCTCTCTTCTAACCTTTGATTTTCTGTCTATTTCAGACATTTCGATGGCCCATTGCCAGCAGACTGGACGGAAACGAGATGCTAGAGATCCAAGTGTACAATTACAGCAAAGTCTTCTCCAACAGGTGAGGTGCAGTTTACTTCTGCCAGCTTTTATCAGAACTATATTTAAAAGATAGCTTATTCCTATTTGAAATGCGTCAAATACAGCGCAGAGTTTTGTCAGCTTTAAATGCACCAAGTAAACATAAATAAAGTGATTCTTATGGTGTTTTTTGTTGCTAATTATGTGCAACAGCGTGCTTAAAACATTTTTGTAAGCCTAACCATGTAGTTTTAATATCTAATTAATAAACCTTCTTGTAAAATGCAACCAAACAGTAAGTAAAACACAAACTAAACTGAGTGAATGAAGATGTGAGGATCTGGGTTTGGCCCCGCCTTTTGGGCAGTGCCACTAATCATTCCTCCACAGGTGTTCCAGTTCCTATTGATGAAACCAGCCGGTACTTAAGCAGCAGGCTGGGATCAGATCTTCGCTGGAGCATCAAACCTT
>NC_051448.1:8713512-8780698 GCF_001649575.2 Kryptolebias marmoratus
GTCATTTTCGCGAGGTTCCCTCACAGACTCCCGAACCTTTTTCGGGAGAAAATGGTAAATGTGCCGGGTTCCTCTTACAGTGTTATCTCGTATTCGCTCGTTCGCCACAGTCTTTCACCGATGGGCCGGCTAAGATTGCATACATTATCGGACTTCTTTGTGACAAAGCTTTGAAATGGGCTGAAGCTAGGTACAGTTTCAGGGCTATTAGGCTAACCACATTTGACCAGTTTATCGAGGACTTCGAACAAACCTTTGGGCTTAAATATACTGACACCGAGATAACCCAGAAACTGTGGAACCTAAGACAAGGTTCACGCTCGGTGGCTCAGTTTGCGATCGACTTCCGGACACTGGCGGCTACTTCCGGTTGGAACGAGGCAGCACTGAAAGGAGTCTTCATCCATTCCCTCCAAGAACCTCTCAAGGACCAGCTAGCGGGTTGGGAAGAGCCACGAGCATTGGACGATCTTATTACTCTGGCCATACGTTTGGACAACCGCCTGCGGGAGAGGCAACGAGGAAGACGGGATCGGACGAACCACCTCAGGCGGCACGTAGCCACCACGGAGGCCGAATCGACAGTCCCTAACATCGAACCAGAACCTATACAGGTAGGACGAGCGAGACTAACCGCTGAAGAGAGACTCAGACGCCTGGAGACTAAAGAGTGTTTTTACTGTGGGGAGGGGGATCATTTCCGAGCGAAATGCCCTCAGTTAAAAGGGAAGACTCACTAGGTAACCGAGGGGTACTAGTGAGTAGCCTTACACAACCCCTCGGGTCTCGACTTTTTGTTCACTCAACCCTGTTAAATCATCAGATTAAGATCCCAGTCCACGCTCTAATTGACTCAAGTGCAGAACAGAGTCTAATCTCCAGGGATTTAGTCAACCGCTTGCAATTAGAACCTATTCCATTATCCTCTCCGCTTCCCGTTATGGATATTTCCGGGCAAGTAATCACCAGAATCACTCACAAGGTCGCTAAGTTACAGTTCCTGGTATCTGGTAATCACAGAGAGGAGAGTGATTTTCTAGTTTTCTCCGCACCTAATACTCAGATGATTCTAGGGTTTCCTTGGCTACAACTACACAATCCAGTAATCAACTGGACAGAAAGACGGGTCGAGTCATGGAGCCCTTTCTGCCTACAGAATTGTTTACACTCTGCTTTGCCGTCCTCCAGTACTAAGACTGAACCTGAACAGAGCCCAGACTTATCCAAGATCCCAGTCGAGTACCACCATCTGGCTCCTGTGTTCAGCAAAGCTAAGGCACTATCTTTACCACCCCACCGACCTTACGACTACGCTATTGAACTCATCCCAGGTGAAACACTTCCTTCAAGTCGGTTGTTCAACCTTTCTGGACCAGAAAGAGATGCCATGAAATCTTACATCGAGTAGTCTCTGGCTTCTGGCATCATCCGTCCATCCAAGTCGCCCTTAGGGGCGGGATTCTTCTTTGTACAAAAGAAGGACAAGAGTCTTCGTCCTTGCATTGACTACCGAGGATTAAACCAGATCACAGTAAAGAATAAGTATCCACTCCCGTTAATTGACTCCGTCCTTCCACAACTGCATTCTGCCACCATATTCACGAAACTCGACCTACGAAACGCTTACCATCTGGTAAGGATAAGGGAAGGAGACAAGTGGAAGACAGCTTTTAAGACTCCTCTCGGGCACTTCGAGTACTTAGTCATGCCATTTGGATTAACTAACGCCCCTGCTGTTTTCCAATCGTTGATTAATGACATTCTAAGAGACTTTCTTAATATTTCTGTTTTTGTCTATCTAGACGACATCCTCATCTATTCACAGGATTCTGCTCAGCATCAGAACCATGTCAAGACCGTACTTCAGAGACTCTTGGAGAATCAACTATACGTGAAAGCAGAGAAATGTGAGTTTGGTGTGACAACCGTTAACTTCCTGGGTTTTATCTTCGGACAGGGGTTTTACCAGACTGACCCCGAGAAGATCCGAGCTGTGGCAGACTGGCCCACTCCCACTGATCGTCGCCAACTCCAACGTTTCCTCGGCTTTGCCAATTTCTACCGCAGGTTCATCCAAGATTACAGTAAGGTNCTGCTCTGAATCACAAACTGATCTCAGGCTGTTGGCCTGTAAGCAGCTCATGCCTTAATGACAGAGTGCGTTGATGTCACATTTTTAGTAAAAGTTACCATTTCTTGTCCCCTTCTTTGTGGTGCTGTCATCCTCCACATTCGACTTTCTTTTAAAATTTTAAATAGTTGGGACTGCTGCTGGCAAATGGTCCTGTTTTTTTGGCGTGAAGCCAGTCCACCATAGTAATGAGGGTCAGATTAGTGCTTCCTTTTGAAGTTATCCAAACCTGAGTTCTGATCGTAATTCCCACATCGGAGCTTATGGATCCAAATCTGATGAAGTTTATTATTTTTCAGGAAGCCAAAAAATTAAACTCCAGGGTTTTTTTCTGGACGGTTCAAAAAAATTAATTCCAAGGACCTGAACTATGTTGTACTGGTGTTTATCCACTCACTGATGAACTGCAGAACCTCTGCGGCTCAGATTTCCGGGGTGGTCACGGAAAAAGTTAAAAAACACCAGAGTGGTTTCTTCAATATTCAGAATTACCAAAAAATACAGTATTTTTATTTTAACATTTTATGCCTATATTTTGCATTGATGGTGGCTTCAAAACAGGTTTCAGTTCAGCTTCAAAGCACAGAGGTGTGGAAGAGTGATGTTCTGGGTCTACACCAAGACCCAATGAATACCTGGAAGTACCAAAATGCTCTGTGCCAGGATGGCTCTCAGTCTCCAGGATCTCTGAGGAAGGAACTGATTCCAACAGGATAAAATCAAAAACACTCAACCAGTTCTACATAGAAACATAGATTCAATCAGACTGGACAGCGGCTGTTGGTTAATATTGAATTTATTTCTGTAGTATTTTAAAAACAACTGCAGTTGACAAAATAACTTACAAATTTAGTCAAACAAATGTGAAATACAACTGTAAAATGCAACAAAAAAAAGCAACATTTAAAGAACAAGTAAAAGTTAAAATAAAATAACACAAACATTGCGATGACAATCTTGTGCATGAAGCAGGCGCAAATGGCAAAGGGACAAGCTAGTCAAAAGAATTACAAAGATGTTATTGATTTGAATGTAAAATAAAAGAAACAGAACATAATCAAACACAAAAATTTGAATGTGAGCAGCAGTACAATGCAATGTGCTAAAATATTGCATTGTACTGCATTACTGCATTGTTAATAAATGCTACATGCACTTTAATTTGTTTCATAGCAATATGTTATTTAGATTCCTAAATAACATATTGCTATGAAACAAATTAAAGTGCCTGATTGGATCAGAAACTTTTGTTAAGAACCCGAGTTGTGCTCTAGAAATTCTTGTTTTATTGCACTTGGTTTGGTTTTGAGTAATGTGAGTCAGTTAAATTCACCGCTTTTCTTCATAGTGTCCAAATTTAAAGTTGGACAGATATCCTAATTGACAAACTAATCTTTGAAGTGGGTATGTCGCATACGATTCCCCCTTCAAATCTAAATAGTTCACTGAGGCCCTGTTTACACATGAACAATCTCCTGGAAACTTTAGAAATTTTCTAATGTTGATTAGGAAAAACTATTAGCACACACTGAAAAAGGTGAGTAGCATAAACAGCACTCTGTTAACTGCCATTATTATTGCTGTTGATGTTTTATACATGCACAGAACAGCTATTGGCAGTAGTCATCTTTTTCAGCTTCCAATGCAATGCAAGAGGGAGTATCCAAAATGTTCCACTATGAGACCTAGATTAAAATGTTTCAGTGTTAGAGAATCTGATCATCGTGAACGGCCAAAGCGAAACAGAAATGTCCTGGTTCTACAGCTTAGTGTAAACTGGGCCTAAATGCAGTGTTTTCAAATCCAGGGGCCCCCAAACAAAATTCCGCATTGGTAGGTCTTTATTTATCTGAAATGGAATGTGTCAGGTTGGGTGGAGATTGCAGTGAACCCAATGCACAGAGTCATCTTAGTTCCATGAATAAAAATGATTTATTTAAAAATAAGAGAAAACGCTGACAAGAGAGCAAAACGAAAACAAATACAAAGCATAAACTAAATCTATAGCCAGAGGCAAACATGAGGTGAACAAGACAGCGAGAAAAACACGACAATGGGCCAGCAAGTAAATGGAGGAAAGGACCAGGTTTTACAGCAAAGGGTAATTAGGGGAAGTGGGAACAGGTGTGATTACTAACTAGGATCAGGTGGAGATGGGTGTGGCAGGAAAACAAGAGATAAACTGAGGAGAAGTGAATGATGACAGGAATGCAAATACAAGACTAAGCGTAAAGATAACTAAATAGCAAAATAAAATAACCCCAAACAGAAACATGAATCAAAAACACGAAAACCCCAAACCCTGACAGAATGTCTGATTCACAAAACAAACAAGTAAAATCTTTAAATGTACACTAAATGTTTTAACATCTAGCAGTCAGTATTATTTAAAGTTGGCAAATTTTTCATGCAAGATGTTCAACATTTTTACATTGCTTTATTTCAGTACAAGGAGCCAGCTTCCTAGTGTTGATCTTTTTGCAAAAATGTATCATCACTGCTGCAATTTCTGTTGGAGATCTAGGGTGTTTTTGTTCCTTTTGAAGGATTCTTCATTTAAGCTGCATTGATAATAAATGCTACAAAAAAAAGGAAATAAAAAAAGAGCAAGAGACCAATTTACTTTTAATCTCCTAATTATTAACAACAAGGAAGCTAAGGGAGGTGTAAGAATCAAATCCCTAAGATGATACACGTACTCTAAATCATGGCAAACAATTCCAGATAAAGTGCCTATTAAAAGTATTTAGTCCTTGATGTTTTTGCTGTCGTAAATCAGTCATTGTGTGTGAGGATTCCGGTGCTCTGTTCCTGTGAGTTTTTTTTACATTAACCATTCCTTGCAGCTCAGAGTGGCAGGCAGAGCCTAATTGCCATCAGCTGTCCATGATGATGATCACCAGGTGCATATAAGGCTGAGCCAAACCAGACCTCTTTGCTGGTAAAACCTTTAAAAACAATAATTTGTTCAGATTCAAATTACATATTATTGCGTTTAAAACAATCATCCTGACAGTAGGACAGATTTTTTTTTCTTTAGAAATATTGCATACATTATTCAGAGGATGGGTTTAATGGTGGTATTTTTATGGGTACCAGCACATATTGGAATAACAGATAAGGCAGCAAAGAAGTCCACTCAAAATCGTATGAACTTTAAAGAAAATACAAGCAAGACAGAAGAAAAAACTTTCATCAACACAACTCAGATTTGATTATACAGGACTTAATTACACAGTTTTTAAAATACAGAAGCATAATTGAGGGAAAGGTGAACACTGCTGGGAGGATGAAATAATAAAACGTGTTACATTAGAATGTCAAAAATACAAAGAAGAGAAAAGCTATATGAAAAGAGGGTTTGAAAGAATTAAATAAAAGTTAAACATAATAGACTCTTTACAAAAGTATTTAGGGAGCACACATATGCAAATTATAATTAGGTTTTAAAAAAGAATGAAACTTACTACAATAATTTAATTATATAGTACATACATGCATACATACATAGTTAGAAAATAATCCATAGTGTGAGGATCTGGGTTTGGCCCCACCTTTTGGGCAGTGCCACTAATCATTCCTCCACAGGTGTTCCAGTTCCTATTGATGAAACCAGCCGGTACTTAAGCAGCAGGCTGGGATCAGCTCTTCGCTGGAGCATCAAACCTTCTGGGTTACATTCTCCGCCACAGTGTCTAACCTAACTGATGCTCTTAAGTTTCTCACGTTCTCTGTTTGTGCCTACGATTCAGGTTTTGCCACGCCACGACTACGGGTCGGAAGAACCACCTACCTGGATATTCACGGATACTTACCTCGCTGCTACCTGGCTCCTCTTTGGAAACCACTGGAACCGCCTCGCTCCTCCTCGACGCCGCAATCTCCCGCTAGGACCTGTAAGCAAACAAAGAGACATTGTAACCTTCGCAACCATCTTGGAAATCAGAGCTGTACCCGAGACTCACCTAGTTCTCCTTCTTTTGCAGACTCCTTCAGGAAAAGATCCTTGTACATAGTCACACCTGTAAATAAACGCACTTACCGTTATCCTCGTCTTCATGTGTGGTTTTGATTTCACTCTCTGGACATTATCCCTGGGTTTATGACAGAAGATATGGAAATAAAAATAGCCACCTTCATCCTAGTCTTGATCTTTTTTTTTTTCTGTGGTTTGCCTCCACTTTTATTTAATTCTTCTTAGGAGGCGTTTGACCCAGGTGAATAAATCTGAGCGTAGTACACCTTTAGCCAATCTCAGAGATGCCAGAGACCTTTGAAACAAGACTGAGTTGCAGCACAGCCGACAGCATTTCAGAGAAACAAACGAGTTTGTGGCTTCAGCCCCTGTCCTGCCTTTCTGTCACAGCCTGGGACCAACTCAGATTGACACATGATACATGTTTCTAAACTAAGGGGGAGCAGCCTTTAATTCCCCAGGAGCTCAAGCTAAATAAATTAAATTGTTTGTGTAACACATGGAAAACGCTGAGCCGGTCATCAGTCAGTTTCACATTAAGAGCGGGGTTGAGGTAATGAAATTGAAAGAACGCCTCAGTAATTGGCCCATTTGTCACATCCCACTGTCTGAAGAGTCAGATCATGAAAGACATACAATGTGATATTACAACTAGGATCTTAAGTTAAACATCCTTTTTTAAAAAATATGTGCAATCTGTGTGAGTTTAATACAAGTTTTTTTTTCCACTTAAGGTGCAAGTTCTCTTTGCATTCAGCAGTTACACAGAACTGATAGAAAGACAAAGCACCTCTGTCCAATCTGATCTTCACAAAAATGTAAAAAAAAACATGAACTCCTCAATAGTGTATCACATGGTGGTGGCATGTAAAATGCTGAATTTCCATGCTGCCACACAGATACAGTATCAGTGAAAACCGATGCTTTCAGGAGGTTGATATGTTACTTTCAGGCAGTATTAAAGACAAAAAAACTTGTGCTTTTGGACCAGAGGGAGTAGTGGTCAAGCAAAACTGATTGAATTTCTAAACTGAGCCTTTTTTATTTTAATTGTTTGTTGTTTTACCTTATAGAAACATTTATTTCCATTTACTGTTAGTTATAGGTTTAGGCATGTTGTTTTTACCTTAACTTTCAACCTGTTTGTTTACATTTAGGCACTATCACCTTGGTTTGGTTTTTAAAAAATGGTTTAAGTTGTCCCAGAAGTTCCAAACTTCTTCATCCACACTCAGTAAAGTCAGAGTGGAGACGTGTTCAGAAATGATTTGACCTCAGCTGCAACACTTTGTAGTTCCAGAAACGACCTCTGCCAACTGCAGTGTAACTGTTCTGCTAGGAAACTAACATTTCTTGAAACAATATACCGTATTGCGTGCCAAAGTTTTAAATAAAGATCTCACATGATCTGTTAGCACTCCTTACATTTTTGCAACAAACACTGTCCATTTTGATTGGTTTTTTTTTAACATTTTTTAAAAGCTTTCTTCAGATCTGCTAGTTTCATGGTGTTAGACTTCACACGGCGTCTTCAGAGATGTGATGGTGACCACAGAATGAATATCTCTGTGAGTATGATATACTTAACATGAAATATAGAGAAGACATCTCTTGAAATTTCTATAGGAAAACAATGTTCACAATAGCTGGAGTTAATCAGAGAAAACAGATTAACAGAGTGGAAAGAGGCAGTAGTAAGCTCTACCTTCCTGCTGTGTTATGCTACATTCCAGCAGGAGGAATAAACATCCAGATAAAGTAATGTGATGTCTTCGCAACAGGTCTTACTAAATGTAGCTCGTTGATATAAAAGACATGCTCAGCGGGGACAATGAGGAGTTTAGCTGTCACGCAACAATCATGTTTTTTATGAGTTTCTCCAGCATACATTTCAGATTTTATTCAATTCACAATCTACACAGGACATGTAATGTAAATTGCTATCCTCAGGGTTCAGTCTGAGTTTAAAATTGCAGTGCTTGTCTTTATTCTGAATAGTGCTAAATTCACAGTTGACTGTTATAGAATATCTACTTGTGGATGAAGACACACTGCTGCTCCTCTCTAATTTGTCTTCATTTCTTCTTCTTTTTTTCTTGCTTCTCTTGTTTGTTTTTCTGGTTTCCATCTCAGGATAGTATTTTGTCTAAAGGTCGTGGCCCGTTGTGTCAGGAAGCATGACCATCTCCAGTGTCCGAAACAAATCCAATCAGATTGTTACAGCAGCTGTTATTTTTCTTCTTCCTCCCGTCTGGCTGATTGATGTGTCTTATATGCAGTTAATGGACCAGGCTGAGAGAAGATTACATTACCCCTTCCACTCATTACAACTTTGTACGCTTGTCACCATGTGTATGAAAGTGGTGGTGCACACGTTTGTACCACTGTTATTCAGGTGACCTTTTCATGCCTGCCACTCGTGATTGTAGTTGTTTTGAATGCGTGTGCTGTAGATGGTTACTAATTTCTTATCCGTTCAGAAAGGCGAATGAGAAGTAAGAGGTTTGTGGCGGGCGTGCAGACAGATGTGGCTTCAGTTTAGCATCAAGCCAGCACTAATCTGTCCTGAGGATTTCTGCGGTTCTTCTGTGTGAAGAAGTGGACCCGTAACAAACAGGAGTAACATTTCATAGCTTCACATGTATGGTTATAAAGACTTGGATAGTTTATGACAGCTGACTCACCTAATATTCTGACAAAAGTGCAAATTCTCTTCAAAATTCACTCTGGTGCTGAAGTGTAAGTAATATTAGTAGTTCTTTCTGGTACTGACGGATGTCAGTAGTGGTCTGTCTTTTTGTTTGTTTCATCTTTTTAGTTCACTTCCATAAGTTCAACAACTTCTACACCTTATAATTTTGGACAAATAATAATGAATATGAGCAATATAAATGATTTTTAGTGAAATACCTCAAAGAATATAGTAGCTGTCTGAAAAAGAAATAAAGAGTAATGTTTATTGTGATCTTTTTTCAGTAAACTTACGGAACGTTTTGTTTAATTTTGCCAAAAGAGCTTTGGCTACTGGTCTATGAAAACTGTTCTTATGTACAAATAATAATAACTAAAATAATATTAGAAATAGACTGAGACGCCAAATGTCTTCACATATGAAGCAGTCACAATTAGACATAAAACAATCCAAATCTGGGAGAAAATGGGAAAAGAATAAGAATAATAGTAACAAAAATAAAAACAAAAAGACACAAAATGATCAAGATTATGTAAAGGAAAAAAATTCTAATTAAGACAAATGTGTCTAAAATGCACAAATCAGGCTTAAAATGTCCAAAACTGTGACAGCAAAGAGATTTAACTTGACCTTTAAGACTAAAGAAATGACAGTATTTGGCACAAAATTATCAAAAATAAACACAAAGCAATTACCACAAGTGTGAAACGCCTTAAATAACACTATTAACATGAAAAAACAATACAAGCCACTGAAGACATAAATATCAACAACTGGATATCAAATAGACAATGTTAAACTTAAAACTGCTACAATAAGATAGTGACCGCTCATAAAGAGACAGAATAGCTGCAGATAAGTTCAAAACAATCAAAAATTGTCAACAAAATAATTGATTTTTAGATAAATACATTTAAAATGGCTCAAATAAAAGCCACTGTATGACTAAAATGTATGAAGATAAAAAGCAGAAAGGGAAAATGAAAGTTTTAAAAACACTGGTAAAGGTCATAAAATTACTTATATCAGATTAGCAATAGAAAAAAAAAACAATCTTCAACTGCAATAAACTTCTCCATACTTCACTTCTTAAAGTGTGATACAGAAACATGTCGCTGCTATAAATATGCTTCATCATTTTGGCCTGGTGCTTTTCCAACCGTGACGAAACAGCATCAGTACTTCAGTCCCACACCGCCACCACCATCATCTTTGATAAGGAAAATAAACTGCCTGGTCCCTTGATGCAAGCTGAAATGTAACACTTGGTACAAACTGTTTTTTCTGTATAATAATTATTAACAACTCGTAAAATGTCGTCTGCTGTCATGGTAAAAGAATCAATTGAGGTTTTATGCAAAATGCAGAAAACAGCTGAAACACAACTGATCCCAGAAAAGAATGCCATTCAAATATCACAAACTCTATTTAGGATCCAAAGCTTTCTAATGTACACACACAGACATACATCTGCATGCAAACACACACACACACACAGGTGTAAGCACATACTGGCTCGTATTTAAGTGGGTACATTATTCAAGGTGAGTCACAGCTGGTGTTGTTCTCACACCTGCTCCATATGTCCACAGGCCACAGCACTACAAGGACAGCTGATCTGCTTCATGCCTTTAAGTGCCAACGCAGCATGAGGCCATATAATCATAAGTGAGATCACATTACCATAACACAAAGCAGGCAGCGATGCATGGAGGGGGGGTCTCTATCCAGCATATACAAAAAGTTTAATTATTTCAAAGATTAGGGGTCCAGGTATTTGCTGCATGTTTGTAGTCTCATTTCTGTTGCCATTTTTATGTTTTTTGTCTAATTTGCTTTACAAACATTTATTTGCTTGTAATGGGTACAGTTTTTATTACTAAGCAATTGATTGACCATCAGGTTTAATTTTTACTTTATGGTCATCAACCAAGAAAAGGTTAAAAGCATGAATGACTGACTACAACTGGTTTGAGTTTAAAGGTTTTGTTATCTAGTGCTATGATCTATTTGAATACAAGTAAAAAAGAGAGGCATTTCTGAGTTGAATGTAAATCAATATCTATCTTTGAAAATAAGATTTACTGTCTTTACTTGTATTTTTTTTTTACATTACTCCAATATGATTGCTTTTTTTGTTGCCTTGAAGATGTACAACTGTGTCATACAGCCACAAGAAATTTGTTTTGGCTTCTGGTGCAGACAGGCTTTAAATAATAAGAGCAAAGATCAACAAGCAATGCAAACATATACAAGGCCAACAACTATATACAAGAAAAAGCAAATGTAATAAAATATCAAGAAAAAGGAATATTAGTTTGCTATAGACATGTGTTCTGATGCACTAGTCTAAGTCCGAAAGGAGTGAAGAGGATCTGTTGATGAATCCAGCAGCAGAGAGGAAAAACTGTCTCTGTGTCTTGAGGTTTTGGTCCTACTGGACCTCCTGCCAGAAGGAAGTATCTAAAACAGTTTTTATGCCTAGGGTGAGAGGGAGCCACTATAATCTTAGCTGCCTGCTTCCTGAATCTGGAGGTGTAAAGTCCTCTAGTGTGAGCAGGTTACAGCCAATCCCCTTCTCCGCAGAACAGATGATAGGCTTCAGTCTGCGCCTGTCCTTAACAGTGGAATCACTGCATCTCGTGGTGATGGAGTCGATGAGGATGGACTAGATGACAGCAGCTGATTGTCTTTGTTATGTTAAATTTTTTTAGCTGCCTCAGAAAGTACACCCTCTGCTGGGTCTTGGATCTGGAGGAGCTGATGTTGGGCTCCTACTTCTCCCGGTTCTGAGTAAGGGTGGTGTCCAGAAAGTGGAGACTGTTGAAGTTGAAGAGTGTGATGGGTGCAGGCAGGGTTGAGCTCCTCCTGCACCAGTCCACCAGGTGGTCGATCAAAACATCATTGAAAACTTCATCGAAGATTGTTTTTACCAGAAACATACATTCCCATGAAATCATTTTTTTTACACCAACCAGTTACATCTATAAGACCCATGTTAATACTGCATTATTAATCTATATGAACAGATTGCCGAACAACCTTCTTTTCCCTCCTCCATCCTTTTTTTCTGCTAAAATCTGGGTCATATTCTTTGTGAATCTTTTGTCCTGCGATGGAACATAACTGTGATGAAAACTGAGCATCAGTCCGCCTGAAGGCATCGCAGCAGTATGAGCGACTGAACTGAACCACCATCCTACAGATTGAAAAACACTTTTATGGCCACCGACACCAAAAAGACTCCGGCCTAAATACTTTCTGTGGTAGAGAAATCCAGCTTTGCTCATGTGAGAGTGTGAGTTTTTGCAACCATCTGTACCAAATACTTATCTTGAAACAGCAAATCAGAATTGTGATTATTGTCTGTCCACCAGTGGAGGCCGTGGTTGCCGGTTTGTTTTTTTTCTCCACATTTCCCATTCCTCCTAGTGGCCACATTACACACATATCAGTCACTGAAAACTTTCAATCACATGCTGTTCTCCAGACTGAGGCACCAGTGGCTGCAGAGGATTCCTGTTTGCATTTTAAAGTTGCTCTCACCTCTTCTGAACTTCTCATTTTTGCGAGGTTCTGCTGTTTTGATTTACTTTAAAAAAAGAAATCACAGAAAATGAAAATGCAAATTAAAAGGAAAAGGATTTCTGAATTATGGAGCGGATGAAAGTAAATTGTCGGTCAATAATGAATGCCATCCTTTGAAATGCTAAAACGTGAACTAGAACATGATAGGCCCCGCTCAATTCAATTATTCACCGCTTGTACAGGCGTTACAATAGCTGAAAGGAACTGACGGAGTAACATACTTATTAGCCCCGTCTGATAGAGGAAGTACTGCAGTAGATCAGCATTTCAATGTGTTTTTGCTCAGAGATGTCCAGGTTTAGGTGTTTCAAAGAAAAAAAAGTTTTATTCACAAAAAAAGAAAACAGCTATATCCTCTCTGACTCTTTCTTTTGCAGTCGAGGCTGTAAAGTTGAGCGTGGAGTGATGCATTAGGGAGCCTGACAGAAAAACATCTTCTCAGAGAAAGCATCTGTCTTCGCCTGAGGGGATTCTCTTACTCGAAAGATGAGAGAAAAAATGGACTCAAAGTCAAGTTCTGGACTGAAATTTAGCTCATTATCAAAGCTTTGCTAGCACATACATCCTCACTTTCAACAGTAGGTACCTTCAGAGAATCGAAACTTGTGGGTAAGAACACCTGAAGGAGGCAGAGGGGGATTAAAGGAAGAATTCAGATTCTCTGAAGTGGGATTTTGTGGAAAGACTATGAAAAATTAACATCTTACTTGTTATAGATGACTCTTTGAATGACATCAGTTTGGAGAAGAAGACTTTCACTCTGACCAGAATGATGAGCAAACAGCGAGGACAAGACCCAAACAGATTTCTGCCATTTAATATAACTTCAAACTCAAAAATTGCTCAGAGGTTCATGCAGATGATATTATATAAGCATTTACCTCACCGTACATTTTGATTTACTCAGTTATTCCAGCAGAAATAATTTGATATTGCAGGTAAGAAATTATTGTTTACAACCTTTTCAGAGAACCCCACTTCAAAAGATCTGAACCATCGCTTTAATGCAGGGAAAGAGAGGCAATAATAATAGACTCTCTCCCTTTATTTGCTCAGTGATAAGAAGGTTCCTCCCTTTGTTGTTAGTCTTTGATCATAAAATTAATGAAAAAGTATTTGGTGTGGGTGGGGTTGCATTCAGGTGCAGGTGTGCCGTGTGTTTGTGTGCACTGTTCTTGTTTTAGTTTATAATCAGTTCATAAGCCTCACATTGTTCTTTCATCCCAGCAGATTTCTTTCAAATGTGTTTGGCTTAAATGTCCTCGTTTAATGATATTGGCTTTCCCTGCAAAGTCGTATTCAGCCTTGTGTTGTCTGTCATTTCCCCCTAAATGGCTCCTTTATTGCTTCATTTGAATATGTATAGCATGTGTGCAGTGAAATATGAAACACAGCTTTATTTTCAGCCGTTGTGTTATCTGAGGTAAGCAGTGCTTATAGTAGAAATGGCATATGGCTGTCTGACTATTCTCTATGTGTGACTGATTGCTCTGCAAACAAACGTGCTGTCAAGAAAAAAAAAAAAACACTGTTAAATTATTCACCAGCTCTAATTGACTGCTTGAATGAGAACTGAACTAGGTTTCTTCTCTGCTGTGTTCTGGGAAGGGTCCCTGCAACGACAAGCATTTAATGACCTCATTTTTGCAACTACAGTAGTTTGTCTTCATGTGCTCTTATCTAAAATTATTTCTAACATCTCTGTTAAATTCTGATTTTTACTTCGGCTGGTTTAAAAAGGTTTATTGCCTATCAAAAAGAGCTGCACATCCTGTGAGACAGATAATCAATATAGCAACTAGCTTAGCTCAATTAAAAGCTTAGAAACCACATTGTTGCATAATTGCAGAATTAACCATCCTCCTTTTCATCTAAACATCTTTTTTTGCTGTGTTATAATGTAAAATAATGATTATAAGTTTTGGAGAGCTACTTCGTCTTATTGGTGTAGAAAGAATTTATTTTTCTTTCAGCAAACACTTGGTGAATCAAGTGAAATGACCTGAAAGCTTCTAAGTAGAAGTCTTGATAAAAGCTGGGCAAAATTCTTAAAAGGAAGGAAAATAGCTTCAGTGCTTCCTCTTTTAATTTTCTTTGCCATGGGATACCCTTGGACCACCTTTCATGAAAGGAAGATTATTATATTGTCCCACAAATCAGTGTGGCTGCAACAATAAAGGCTTTCTCATTCAAAAGAAAATCCTAATTTTCATGGAGTCAGACTGATTTGCGTCAGAAGAAAGTGAGCACCTCTTCTTCATGTGACAACATGAATTCTCTCCTGTTTGGTTGTTCTGAAATATCTTGACAACAAACTAATATCTTTACTCAGCTGACCACTATTACACAGACTTCGTGAGACCAGTAGTTTTTTTGAGGACCAAAGCCTGGTCTTAATATGGTGGAACATCATTTTTTGGATTGGGGTTAGGTTTAAGGCTAAAGGTGTGATTGAGCTTAGGTTAGGGTCAGGCTACAGAAATGAATATAAGTCAATACAATGTTCTAATAAATAACAAACTTGTATGTGTGGGTAGGTTTCTATGTATTTGAGATACTACATTGTTATTTTATAATGTTTTCTAGGTGTTACGGTCTGTAAAGTGAACCGCTGTGTATGTCTAGCACTGTCTGTTTGTCACACACTCACCTCCACATTGTGAAAAATAAAACACAGAGGAGAACAGACGCCTCTGGTGAGTAGAAAATACAATTTGCCAGAATTTATTAGTGTAAAAGAAAAGGCAGAGGGAATGTGACAATGACTCGATAAGGCCCAAAACAGAGGTGAACAGATGGGCGGCAGAGTTGGATCAAAGGAAAAAAATCCATGTAAGGATTTTTGTTTACATTTCTTGGCTCTTTTTGGTGTTTTCCTGCAGACTGATCGGGACTTTCTGCATGGTGCTTCAAAAGGTGGCTGAAGAGGGACATTTAGAGCTGACCGACACGCTCATTGATGACAACAACACATCCATAAAGGTAAAATGGACTGTTCACAATTAAAAGTTGGTAGCTCAAAATTCATGTAGCACTTATTCATGCTGTAAAGTAGTGCAGGAATTCTTTAAACAGCAGAATAAAAAATTAGAACCTGTCTGAGTGCTGCAGTAGTGTCTCCCAGCCAACTAATGTAAATCCTGCAGCCCTCCCCACTAACCTTTATTAAACAGAGCTTAAACTAGGTTTTGTGCTTGCATTTGTTTTTCTTTTCTAGGCTCAGAAAAGGTTTCATTAGACCACTTCATCTTCATCACAGACAGAGACACAGCTTCAAAAACAATGACTGAAAATCACAATGTACTACTACAAATGGGAATTGATTGGCAGTTCATCTGTTCCTGTGGCAGACTTGGTTATCTCAACTGTGTGTGTGTGTGTGTGTGTCTTACCAAACTCTTCTCACTTTTTTAGTGCAGAATGTGACTGTGGATGTTTAAAAATGTGAAGTTTTACTGTGGATTTTGATGAGACTGCACTACAGGTCAGGAAGTTGGAAAAAAAACCTGATAACTTATTAAGCTAAACTAGCAAACGCTGACAGTCAAACTGATCACTGCATTCTGGGTCCATAGTTTACTCAACAGAACATGAATATTTAGCTAACATTGGTGAAATTCATTGGCAGGATGCTTGCAAAGTGGTTCACACACACACAAAAAATGTGCTCACACACAAATACTAATAAAGCTACAAACCTGGCAGTCCAACATTCTGTTATTTCTTTCCATGCATAATTTGTTCCATGCAATGCACATATATACAACAAATTTTCTCTATGCAAATGTACAATACATGAATAAAATTAAAATTAGCTTTGAGTAGAAATCCAAATTTGTCCTGATCTACCAGATTTTGCATGAATTTTGAGAAAGTATACACAATCTTATGGCTTTAAAGAAGTAACCTAAAGACTGTGACAGTTAAAAATTAAAAGTAGATTTTTTTTTTTTTTTCCTTACCTCAGTAGGGATTAAAATGGGAGAATTTAACAGTAGCAGCATGATTAACAGAACTGGGCCTTTTCTACCTTTAAATCTCGCACACACTCAACATGCACACACACACACACACACACATATAAACCAAGTTGCCGTTGCAAGGCAACACCCTCAAATAAATATGTAGTAAAGTGACTGTACTACCACACAGCCTATTGACTTTTTATGGCTCACAACACAATTACACCCACATAGATCAGGTAAATCTTTGCTTATTTAAACATATCAGGCTCTTATCAGTAATGAGAGCAAAGCAGACCAAGTCAAGAAGCATGAATGGCAACGCACATAATAAATTAAATATGATTATTTTTAACAATCATGCAGCAGATGTCTGTGTATACAAACAAAATGAGAGCAAACCCATTCAGGGAAAGTCACCTCTGTTTGTCTGTTAGCAAAATATCTCATAAACCACTGGATGGATTTTAATGAAACTCTCAGAAAGTAATTATTAGGTGTAAATCTACCACAGATTAACTTTTGGAGCCAACCCAATTTAAGATGGCCAACATTAGCCAAGACAAAAATGGCTTTAGCTCAGTCGATTTTACAGCTATTGAGCTAATTTTGGTAGTGTCTGAGCGTTGTCCACAACACATACTTTGAGCACTGCATATAATGTCATTTAGAAAGGTTTGGCTATAACTCTGTTATTTCTCACCATAAGATAATATTAGTTTAAAACTATAAAATGATGAGCCTTTAATTTAAATTTATTTTATAAAAGTGACTGAAATGTCAGCCAGCTGCACTCAAAACCTCACGGGGAATCATTAGAGAGAATATAAAGACGCTTTCTGGTTGCCTATAAGAGATTTACGTCCATTATTTACTTATAAAGACCTCGCTGTTAAAGAGTTTCACATCATCAAGAACCTGATGGAAATACAACACTCTGGTAACAACATCAGCAGATTCACATATTCAGCATTAACACTGATCCAGATATTCTATTGATTTTATATAGTGCCCCGAGCCGCTCAGTGGCGAGGAGGCGTGTGAGTCTGTGGTGAATATATAATGTGTGGGAGAATGAAGATAGCATGACGGGATGTGTTAAGGACAACAAAAGCATCTAAAATTTAATACCACTGCGGGGAGTGTGCAGAACTGTGTTGGTGGAGCTGCTGATGCAATGTTTCTGAGATGATGAAACATCGCATGGGGTTCACACACATCCACACAGAGCGTTCGTGAAGATTTTTTTATGAACACGCCTCAGACGACACACACACACAGTGTACATTCGTGTAGCTAGAGAGCAGTAAAACTAAACTACATTTTCCCTGAGAGCAACACGAGACATACAACTCTGCACTAGTGTTGTTGCCATGGTAACGCACATCTAACTCCTGGTGGACCACAGTCAGTCCCTGGTGAGGATGCGTTGTAGGGAAAAAGAGCGTGAAGCAGAGGCAGATGGAGGCGAGAAGGAGCCCCACGTAGATTTTCTCCTCATCAGTCTTTGTCAGTGGAATAAATTGGATGCTCGGTAATAAAGATCAGGTCACTGTCAGGAGCAAAATATGTTTGTCCAAACATGACAACAACACAGCCGCTAAAGACAAACCATGCCATGTTCTTGACCTGCATTAAAATTTGAATTTCTCCAGCACACGAGGGAAGTGATTTATTGTCATGGTAAGTTTGCTGCAAACATGGAGACCTTAATTCATGCAAAATATAAAATGCAGTGAGGAGAAAATCCTTGCAAGAATAAGAAAAAGTTTGTACTTGAAGCAAAGTTTAAAGTCCTTTTCCACACAGAACAGACAATGAGCCAAAGATGTAAGAACTAAACGAGCACACAGCAAAGCAGTAATATTAATGCAAAATAAAGAGTTTGATAAAGTTAGTTATTTAAGCCTGCACCTTCAGAAACACCAAACATGAATAAATGTTTCAGCAAAATGCTAACAAAAAACTAAATTTGTCAGGAGTTTAAATAAACAGAGATTAAAATACATTGGTAACTTTTTTTTTCTTGTTTCTGCATAATTATGAACTAAAACATCATCAAGAATAAGACAAATTAATAACTGGTCATTTGTTACCTGATAACAATGATACAGCTTCATAAATCCATGGTGCTAAACATTAGTTCTGTATGCTTTTCCATTCTTTTGAGCTTCAATGGAAAACACAACCAAGCAGCTTCACTGGAGGAGCTTGGAAACCCTGGTGAAAAAACAAAACAAAACAACAAACACGATTGTAAAGGAAGTTAAAAAGAGCATAAAATGATTTATAACCTTTTCAGTACTGATGAGCAGCAGCATCTCTTATCGTTTAAATAAATAGCTAGAGATATTTTTTTTACAAGACTGTTCTGGTCAAGACCAGACAGCTAAAAACAAAAGAACACCAGCTTATCTGTAACATTAAAAAAAATAATTTTGTTGGACCAGCTTTTTGAGTGGCTGTCTGTAAGTAGGAGAGTAAAGGCTCAAGAATGGCTTTGTTAATAAAAAAATGTGCTTGATGTTAAATGACCTGTGAGATGTTGAGATGAGAGAGATCTTTAAATAGATACACTGTGCAGAAATGTTTCCAGTTTACTTTTTAAACCTTGAACTTCTCCAGTTTTATTATTTCATCCTGATGCGAGGATGAAAGAGTTTGAGCTACGGGTTTCGTCAGATGTTTTCTGATGAAATAAATAAACTTCAGAAAATATGAAAAAGAATAATCAATTTGTTATTTTTTGTTAATACAAAAATGTGTATAAATTTGCAATAATGTCTTGAAGCTGGATGACTCCTCGTCTTTTAGGCTCATTTTCATCAACTTGTTTGTGTTTTCAGACCAGTGTCACCATAGAGATTCGATACCAGCCGATGGATGGCACAGTGGGAATGTGGAGCGATGGAGAGTTCCTGGATGTTCCCGATGACCATGACGGGATGTTCACCTTTGAAACAGACAGTTTGCTTTCGGGACAGAGCCACGGATCGGGGACGTCCCCCGGACGATCTTTACAGGGGTCCATACCAACCTTCAGGAAGTGAGTGCAACCCTTTTCTGTACATAATAAATTAAATCCATTAAAATGCAATAGTTTCAGGCAACAGAACAACAAGGAAGACATATTGTTTTAATTATGAGCTTAAGGTTTTAAGACATATGTGAGTTATCATGATAATATATTGCGCATATGAGGGTGAAATTCATGTTTGAGCATTTGATTCAGTTGAGTAAGCAATGCAATTCAGTTTCAATTCAGTCACAACGAAAGTCATCTCAGGGCACTGTACAAAAACATTCACATACATTATAAAAGTTATCTATCTAAGGAAGCCAACAAATTGCGTTGAATCTTCACTTTCTCGCAGTCTCCCATCATGAGCAGCACATTGGCGACAGTGGAAAGTCAAGTCTCCCTTTTAACAGGAATAAACCTCCAGCAGAACCAGGCTCAGGACGAGCCGCCATCATTTTTTATGTTCAGCTTTTCTTATGCATCCATGAGAATAACATAGTAAAACTTCAGACAAACTATGGATGCGTGAGTTGGATTGTGTGTCATGGAGGAACAATAAAAAGACAGAGAACGTGACTGCTTGCATTCTGCAAATTTGTGACTCAATTTTTATTAATCCATGTGGGAATAGGGTCTATTGTACAAAGTGTGCAAAGTGCACGTTATAACTGGTATGGTCAGGGTTTGTATTTACCTGTGCTTAAAAAGTCCTTATTCTTTTCATTAGTAGGGAGGATGCAAAGAAATTGTAGAAAAAGCTGTATAATTTGTTTACACAGTTTAGATTTCCCTTTTTTAATGCTTGTTTGCGGTAACAAACAAGTGTCAGTAGGCTGTGCAAGGTCACAGAAACAGTAGGAGCCTCTTTTCTGCAGCTTGTGTGTTTGGATTCTGTTTTTCTCCGCCTACAGATCATGCACGGTTGGTTCATTCTTGTGTTTTTGCTGAATAGTACATGAATTCATCTGTGGGTGGAATTGATTTTCAGTGAGACTATTGGCACAGTCAGACCCATAAACCCATGATTATGTTGTAAATTGAATAGGCAAGAGGGGAAGTGCTACGTTTATGAGTGTCTAAATGCCACCATGGTCACGGGTTTGTTTTTGTTCAGGGACTTTTTGCTTCTAATTTGCACCATTTTAAAATTAAAAACTAAAGAATTGTTTGCAGCTTTGGAAGACAATGTGATATAGTGCATTCTAAAGCTGTTGCATACTGACAAAAAGAGACTAAGAAGCTAAATTTTAGATGCAACTCACGTAACATGCTATTAATTTTGCAACACATTCTATTTTTTTCTTTCAGGTGAACAAGTTTTGTTCTTTTTGTTGCAGCTTATACAGAGCCGTCGGTCAGTTTGTGCATAGTTTTATAGGGTCTTTGTCTTAAGGAACATAACTATTAAAATAGCAAATAAGAAAAAAAGAAACAATGTCAAGCTCAGGAAACAAATCCAGCCCTAATATCCTTTTTTAATAGCCTTTTCACTTCTCTTCCAAACCTTTTATATCCGAAATTATGGCAGCACTTTTTTCTGGTTGAGGTATTTTCAGAATAGAAGTTTCCAAAGCTATTATATGTGTGTTTTAGATTCTGGGGTTGCCCAGCCAAGTGGTGACTAATCGTTCTCTTTTTGGTAATGAGGCGAAAGTGTGGAGAAGATGATGACATGGAATGACTTTCTCATTCCTGCACTGAGAAGCTGGAAAGAGGAGGATGTCAGAAGTGATTAGGCTTAAAGTGTCCCAAAGTACCACTGTTTTTTCTAACAACTTTAATGTGTGTAATTTGTATCATTTTAATGGACTTTTTCACATATTTGTCACCTAAATGATTACTTTAAGGGGGTCATACAGAAATAAATCCTGTTTTTATGTCTGATTGCAAATATTTGATGGTTTAAAGTTATTACAACTCAAAATTTCAGGAAAAAAAACACAATCCTGTCCTATTTTGAAATTCTAGGTCTGAATTATATTTGATTCAGAGAGCAGTTCAGGTTTGCAGGAGAAAAGTTTTTTTCTCCTGCTTAGAGTATAAAAAAATCCCACAAACTTATCTTTATCTCCTCCAAAATTCCCCTCCAACTTATTCTACATGTTGGTGTCCTTCAGATTTAGGAAGTCCTAATTTTACAATTGCTTTTTGCTGTGCAATTAAAGAAAACTATCATCAGAAGTTAAAGGTTATTTATCTTCTAATTGAAAATAAGACAATACTGTAACAGTAATTGGCCCAGTGTGTTTTAATGTGCAGTTCAATATGAGACGAATCTGTGCCCAAAAAGATGAATCATTACCAGCTATCCACGACCAAACTGGAGACGAGGGAAATATTTTCAAGAATAAAACTTTTTTTTTTTACTTTGCTGAGAGGTGGTCTGAGCTTGGTTTGCTTTTGTTATCTGTCAGGCTGAATACTGAAGACTCTCTTCAAGCTCTGGTAATTTGTGTGCATCCAAGCAGCTCCAAAGACACACACAAATACACGCACACACACTCACACGCTTGTAAAAGAGAGGGCAGGAGTAGAGTCAGATGTCTCAGGGGGCACACCATGTTTCTTGTAAATGTGATTAAGAATTATTTTTCTTTCCCAGGTATTATTTAACAAGATTAATATAACTTAAACAGTTTGCTAAAAGACCTTTCTAAACTCTGAGCAGAGAACAATTAAAAGAAGCAGCATTTAATATTTTGTTCTATGTTAAATCAAAATGTGGAACTTCCTGTTCTGAGTTTGTTTATGATTTAGTGGAAGAACAAACAGATGAACCCACCGCTGACTGTTTCTGTTCTGCCCAAAGGTCATCTGCTGTATGTTTCTCATTTAAGAGTTTGCTTTTTGCATTTCTGGTATTCAGATTTATCTTTTGGTGTATTCCAAAAGCCTACGTGGCAGATGATCTCATTAATTTCTCCTCATCCCCTTCATTAGGTAAATCTTGACTTGAGTAAACCTCCCACTCCTCTCTATTGTTCTTCCCTCTCCCCCCACATTGTGTCTGTGCCTTCAGGATAATTTATGGTTGCACCCATAAAGCATTTAGTGCCATCAGCAACACAACAATAAGCCAGCTTAGCAGGGTTTTGTTATTGCTAACCAATAAATAACCCCATGTGTGGTTTTACTGCCAGAGAACACGGAGACGACATGTGCCAGACATGAAGGGAATGAATTTTAAGGTTATGCTGTCATTTGCCCTGCAAGCAAAAAACTACTGAATATAATAAATTAAAGGTGGTACACTTGGGGGTATCTCAGGGGAAAACAGCAAACAGGACACTTTTTTTTAGACTGAAACTCACTTTGTTGTGGCATTCTCCCTGCTAGCGAATTCTCTGTCTGCTCTCATCAGCACCGACTCCCTGTGGAAACATTCGATAAACACAACTGATTCAGAAGCATTAATCAGCTGTCAGCTGCTACAGAAACATTACACTCTGGCATTATTCTTAATTGTAGAGTTTGTGTCTTTAATTTGTTTGAATTGGTTGTTAAATATCCTACTAATTAAGATGTTTTCACTCATGTTGAATGATTTCCTAAAACTTGGCAGAATGTTCTCCGATTAGTTGCACTGGATTGTTAAATTGAGAGTTAAGATTGGTATGTTTTTATTTTATTTTAGTTTATCATTATTATATTTTTTATTAATATCTCAACTAAGTCCCACTCTCTTAGTGTTGCTGATTAAAGACTAAAGTGCCCATAATCTATGATGCAAATGCCACAAGCAGTAATAACAGCAGCAAGTTTTCAGGATTCAAAATAATTAGTAACTTCCGGTTAGTTATTTCTAAAAATAAATTTTAAAAAAACGACGTAGTACCTCTGCAGCCACAGTGCTAAAGAAAATCAACAAATCACGAGAAGAAGAAACGCTGAGTCTCAACTTTTTCCCACTTTCACAAGCCTGGTGGGAGAGAGGATGAGATTCCTCTGAATGGTGGAAATAAATATTATGATGAGGACTATTTCTTGTTAAAATTCCAAAAAGTTTTTAGAATAGGTGTCAAAATATTTCCAAAATATATATTTTTGAGCTGAAAATGGTTCTTATGCTGTGGTTTCCAGGATTCACAAAGTTAGCATTCTAAAAGTTGACAATCCATTTCTAATACATGCAAATATTAAAATGTTTGATTGTTTTCAAACTTGTATAAACTGACTTAATTGTAATATTTTCAAATGTAAGCATTTTTCTAAGACAAGTTACTGGTCCCAGCAGCAGTAAGAGTAAAACATTTGGCTAACGTCCATAAAGGTTTTTATTTAACCTAAAAAATAATTAAACCTAATAAAATCAAACATTTCATAAAGCTGTTATGATGTCCAGTATCCACCAAAAGCAGTTATCTGACACTCGTTGTTTTATATAGCTCTTGAACACCGTTCTAAATTCTCATAAAATATGTTCAAAACCTGCATACAGGAAAGTTAACCTTGGCAGAAAGCCTTGGTGATGAATGAATCAAAAGATTACCAATAGATCCCAATAATAAATAAAGCCTTACATAGTTTCTTCTCTGTTTAAATGTCAGTAATAATTGATGTAAAATATAAAAATACAGAAAAGAAATTAACATTTCAGCTCCAAAGTTCTATGATGCTGTCTGATACAGTTGATTTTTCAAGATCAAACTAATACGAGTTCTGTGAAAGTTACGTTGTTTTGAATGAAACTTGTCTTAAAAAAATACTGTGCATTTCTTATTTTACACATAAATTGTTAAACATTATGGTTGCTCTACAGATCAATATGTTGAAATTCCCTCTTAAAAGAAAATCAGTTTTTGTTTTTTGTGCTGTATGTAGGCCAGAAAACCTCCTGGGAGTTTCTAGCGCGATTTTATTTGGCATTAAACTTGCAAAAAGTGTTTTCCCATGCACGGCTACTTGGGGTAAAATTAGAAGTGAACACAGGCTGAATCACAGGATGAGAATATCAGTTATACAGAGAAAAAAATATCAATATCACAGAAAGAACACATTATCCAGATGCTCACATTTTATCCGTGAAGGTAAAAGTTGAGATCTTGCTTCAGTTGAGAAAATATAACATGTTAGACAATAAAAAACACGTAAAATATAGGAACATTCAATTATAGTTCATTACAGTGATTTGGTGTAATGAGACTTTTTATAACTGCAATATGAGGTAAAGCTGATATGATCCTGGCTCAGGTCCAGGAAGAACTGAAACAAGTGCATCTAATCTTTGTGTGAGAGAGAAAACAGGTGTGTTAGGTGCCTCACTGAGCTCCATTCAGCAGACCTCACAGAGCAGAACGTAGAGTATATACCAATGAATTATTTATTTATGCTGGTTTTTTCCACTTTACTTGTTTATTTTCATTTAATCTGAGGATGCTCAGCATGGTCATGCAGTAAACTTCTGTTTGTTTTGTGCTGAACTGGACTTCCTCGGACGCTCTGGTTTCCTCCCACAGTCCAAAGTCGTTGAGTGAACTGGTTGATTACCTGGCAACCCGCCTGAGATCTGTCCCACTTCTCACCCACTGACAACTAAGATAGGGTCTGACCTCCCATAACCCTGCACAGGAGAAAGTAGCTAATCAGTAAATGAGCAGAAGTTTTATCTGAGTAAACTTTATGAAGAAAAACAGGATTGGATGAAATCCAAACCAATAAAAACAATACATTTTATATTTAATTAAATAGAGAAAGTTGTTCTGCTTGTACTGTTTGTGAAGAACCTATTTAATAGATCTTTGGACAAAACAGCAAAGTAAGATTAAATGAAATACATCAATGCAAACTATGCAGAATCCACACGTATCCTTTAACACCAAGGAATCTGCAAGAGTAAATTTGGGGCTTTATCCAATCATGGATATTCCGCAACACAGTCTTTATCTTTTGCGTTTGCACATCTAATCCACCTGCAAACATTTTTTTGTCAGAAAATGTGATTTTTACAAGTGAACATCTTTAAAAACTGTTTTAGTACATCATTGATCATGGCACACTGAGGATGACACTTCAGTTCTGTTTCGTGCACGGCCAAAAAACAATTCTGCCGATGTACTTTTTTTTGTACATCTGGCCAACTTTGTTCTCACTCTTTATTTCATTTTTTTTCAAGGTGCCAGATGTTTTCCATCATGATTTTTTTAATTTAATTTTAGCATTTTGTTATTGTTTATGTTGTCAGTACACATCATGACATTAAGAGAAAAAAATGGTCCTAAAAAGCTATGTTTTGTAACTTCACTTTTATAAAAGAAAAAAAAAAACAAGCAGCATGCTGAGGCATCTCTAAGAGTAAATGTGTTGGGTAATGTGCAAAAAAATTTAAAAGTTTGCAAAAAGATGAAAAGTTTTAGCCTGGTTAATTTAAATTCTTGAACAAAGAAAACATTCTTTTTTTACAATGACTGTTGCTTTTAGGGCAGCATTAAACCTCTGCAAAGATGAGTCATTTGGGAATTTGTACTTACTGTGTCAGCTTCTGAACACAGTACCCCAAATTAAAATAAAATATTCTTCTATAAGAGCAAAAATACTCGTGATTCAAGCAAAAATAATCCAAGAGCTTTTGTGTTAATTGGAATCAGTAGACCAGTGGTATTTTCAAGGTTTTATTCATTATTATTATTATTGTTATGCAAACTGGACTAACACTATTACTGACTTTTTTATTGTTATTTTTTTCTTGCTTGACATCTTTAAAAGCAACATATAATTATAAATTTTGCATAAAGCGGTGGTATTTTTCTTACCGAAGAAAAGAAAAAAACTTCAATGTTTGTTTCTTCAGGCTCACAGAGCCTCCTGCTGAAAGGATTTGTCTTTGATGTTTGTTTCTGAGTTTATTTTCACTTAATTTTATAGCAAAAAAAGAGAGAGAAAACTGCTCTGGTTTTTATTTCTCAATTATTTTACCAGTCTCCTCGCCTGTCGACTTGCAGAGTCTTTATTTGCTTCAGTACACACTGTCCTCAACTGAAAAAGGTCAACTTTGACAATTTGTTTAACAACGCCACCTGAGGTAATTTCTTGCATTTTTCTTGTAATCATGCAGATAATAACTGTTGACCCTCAGAACCACAGAAAGAAGCAGTGCTCCTTTTGCTGCAGTGCTGCAAAAACTCTCTTAGAGATGGATGGTTTCAAGTCTTCTGCCCTTTATTTCCCCATTTATTTCTTGACCATTCCAATAAAATGCTGTAAATCCTTTGCAGGACATTGAGCAAGAACATAGCCCACATGTTGATGTTATAGGAATAATGTTTGCAGAACATTTGGAAAGTTCATTATCCACAGTAAACAATGTTGAGTGTCCAGACAAGAAAAACAGATCCTTTTCGGGGCTGAAAGTCACTAAGAGGAAAAAAAACCACATCAAATATGATTGTCTTCTCTGAATTAAGTTTGTTCAAGATAAACTGACAAAGTGGAGGCGAAAGCATGTAAACTGCACTTTATATTTGCTCCTGTTTTACCTGAAGGTTCTGTATTTTTGAGGGTTAGTTTCAGATGGCCTTTTTTTCAGTAGCGCAGACATCTACCAACTGGACGGTTGGAAATTTGATCCCCATTTCCATTCATGTGGTAAAGTACACAAACCACTAATGCAGGTATTGCTCTCAGTCTGATTATTTTGAACATGTATACCATAAGGAAAAAGAAGAGCTGCTTGTATGAAGTGAAGAGTGGTGGATGTGTGAGTGGGTGGTGGAGGAACATAAAACCCTTCAAGGTTAAGAGAATAAGTTACCATTTAAGGTTTTTATAGCAGATAAACTGCTATAAGAATAAAGTAAAATATAGTATGAAAAACTTTAATTTTATATCAATTCAAAGTAAACTCTGAAACCCACTTGGTCGAGTTTATCCAGACTTATTTCTAAAGGTAAAGAAAATACTCTCCTTCTCTTGTTGCAACTCCCACCACCTCCTTCCACATCCTTCTCCCTCTCTCCCCTCCTCTCTGCTCTGTTAACACATCTGTCAACTACTACCGTGTCTGGTGTGGAACTTTTGAACTGGACTCTTTGCACATTTTTATATTAAAACATACTTTAAAGTGGAAAAAAAAATTGGATTTACTGTGATCAGATCTGTCTGTGGAGTTGAACAGGATCAGTTTTGATGTGGTATGTATGTACGAAATGTTTATATTTGCAATTTTTCTTCCAGTATTTATATAATAATCCTAAAGAGACAAGAAAAATAGTATTGCTCCTGAACTTACAGCTGTTCATTTTACTGTTTAAATTAGTTGTAGAAAGAAACAAATCCATACATTTGAAGGACAGTAAGTAGCATTTGTTTGATAAACGATGTTAATTATTGTAAATGACAGTTATTGTTTTGTTTTTATCTTTTATTTTCTGTCAGTCAACTCAATGAACTAGCAATTTTTAAGTTCATACACATAAACTATTAAGAATATTTTCTTGCAAAAAAAATTAATTTGCAGCAATATTGGAAAAACTAGTCATACCCTTTCTAAAAGACATGATTTTAAAACTAAGAGCTTATTTTGAAATGCATGGTTTTGATTTTCTATGAACTGATCTAAAAGGTTTTGCAGATTTTATTTTTTATTTTTTTGGAAAAGATGTTCAGCATTTAGTTATTTTTTCTGTTTTCTTTCATGGAGCTAAAGATATTTACTTTAAAATTGCTGAAAGCCCTTGAATAAAATTTTAATCTGCCTTGACGTTTTGTGTGCTGGAATATATAAAAAGAGGTTTAGAGTTGCTTTGGAATAATGGTTGAAAGGTAACAGCAAAAGCTGAACTCTGATACACTCGACTCTGAATGCCCGAGGAAACAAACAGAAACCCCTCCTGTTCATTAATTTCCTGACATGTATCCATATCCGCAGCAAACTGGATGGTCACACTCGGTCTTAATTATTAAAGCCCCTCATTTGTCGCCCTGCTGATGACATCACAAGCTCTTTGTTGCTGTGTTGATACATGATCCAGATAATATCAACGTGGAGACACCGAATACCTTTTGTTTTGTGATTGAGGGTTTAGAGAATTTGTTGATGGTGACATGCTGAATGAATTCAACTGGGAGTAATTTCGCTCTACTGTATTTTCCTTCCAGTGAGCCAGATAAAGTGGTGGTGATCAGTAGTTCTTCAGACTTTTTGCAGGTTTTTCAAAGTTTTTTTAACAGTTTCATCTATTTTCTATTTATACCTTATACATGAATATGGCAGCATATTGTGCAGTGTTCTCTTTTAAAAATTTAAGCAAAGTAGACTATTGGAAGACAAAATATTCAGATCATTTATATAGCAGATAAAGAATGTCAGTCTGTATTTTTTTATCTTCTGTTAAGTACTTGGTTTGGTTTTACTTATTTAATCATAAGTTTTGGTATTTTCTTTTTTTTGTCATGTTTTTGGTTTGTACTTGTATTGTCATTGCCAACGGATGTCTTCTATAGTCCTTGTTTCCTCCTCTTGACATCTCACCTGTAGTCTGTTAGTAATCAGCACACCTGTTGACAGACAGTTATCACTGCCACCAGTAAATATACTCCCTGAGTTTCCTCACTTTGCCATTTAATTCTTCTGTTTGTTCCTGTGTCTCCGTCTCTAGTCCCTGTCTTTTTCTGCTGTTTTTGGTTGCTTTCTGACTTCATTATTAAAAGTTCAGCTTTTATCCCTCATCCATCAACCTCTTATGCATCTGCTTCAGCTCATAGTTCACCAAATGTGATAATCAACATTTGAAAGTCTTGTCTTTAAGATGTAAAAAAAAATACAGCAAAAAACTGATACAGAACCTGAAATATGTCTCAGCTTTCAATTAATGATGTCAATTTTTCAGGTAGCAGCACTTTGGGAATCCCTTCATTGGTGCTAAAATAGGATTTCATTTCTTAACTGTGTTGTCTTTGGTGTTTTTTATGGGTTCAATTAAAGAAATAGGACCAAAATGTATCCATTAATGTGACTAATTAGCTAATTCAAAATTACTTATTTGCTAAGTTGTGATGTGTTAATGCAACAATGGATCTTCAATTGAGTTTAGGAGCTTTTTAATGCCTGAATGATTCTTAGGTTATAGCCAAGTGGCTAAACAAACAAAAAAGACATCCTTTTGAAAATTGTAATGGTTTGAAAATGAGTGAAAAAGGCTCAAAGGGAAACTTTGAAAGGCCTTCAGAGAGCCCAAAGAAATGATCAAGACCATTTTATGGGTAAACTTAAGAGTTTTAGTACATTTAACACTGACAAGTGTTAAATGTCACCTCAAGTCACTCTGAGGTTGATCAGCTGATCATTTTCTTGATCTTCTTTCTCCTTATCAGAACAGGGAAGGGAGTTTTCTCAGCCATGAAGCTCGGCAAGATCAAGAGCTCTAAAGACGACCACAGGAGAGGAGGTAAAAATCACTCAGCATAGCAGCTGTTTGAGCCAAAGTTATTTTGTCAGTAGCTCTCCTATAAATACAGTTCTGATGAAGAAGAGCAAGTTCTTTATATGTATGATTGTTCTGAAGTGTTTTTATCTTCAAAATGTCCTGCATTAAGTTAATAACAGTTGATCTGTATGATGTGAGCAGATGAGCCGGCAGTCCTGGAAATGGAAGATCTGGACAAAAAGGCCATGCGTCTTGCTGGGACGCTGGAACCAGACACCATATCTCTGGCCTCTGTGACCGCGGTCACCACCAACGTTTCCAACAAAAGGTTAAACACAATGAAACACACACACACCCTTAGACAGGGCAGACACACACACACACTCTGATCAACACACTGCAGGAAAGTCAATTATTACTGTGTGTAATCAAACAATGCTCTCTCTGTAGTGTAACATCCTAATTATTTCTAAAAGTGTTGGTTTAAAGAAAGCAGCTTTGGTAAAAAAAAAAAAAAAAAATCCTGAAACAAGCAGAATCCACAGCAGTGTGTTTCTTTAAAAACAGTTCTTACAGTCTGCTGCTGTGTCAGGAGCTTCTATACGGACGGGGAAAACTCAGCAGGGTACAGCAGAGTATTTTCATTTTGTTGTTTGAAGTGGAGCTTCCTGGATTTGGCCAAGTCTATCTAAATGTAGTTTTTTGCAGTGAGTAAACAAGATTTCTTTGGTACAGGAAACAGAGATGATGCATTGTAAGTAAAAAAAAAAATTAAAGGGCTGTTTAATGTCCTGTGTTACTTCTGCAAATCTTAGACTTCTTTCCTGACTTAAATAAAGCTTACTGCACAGTACAGCCATCACATCGAGCTTTATAATAAATTTCTGCAAGGTAGAATCAGAAAAGAGCATTCATTTGAGATTTGAGCTAAGAGTTTTGTCTTTTCTTTTCTTTGTTTTTTCTTATGGTAGATTCTAATTTCTCAGTCAGTAGGAACATGGCTGTGTTGAATGTTTTTCAGGTCGAAGCCAGATATCAAGATGGAGCCGAGCTCTGGAAGGCCAGTTGATTATCAGGTGTGTTTGTGTGTTTTCCTGTGTGTGTCTTGACTTGTATGTGTTTGATTGAACAGAAGTTGGTTGACTGGATGAGGAGTTGGGTGTGACTGTCAAATCCTGCTCCTTGTCTTACAATATCAATATTTTTTATGGCTTAAGGTTAGTGCTAAAAAGAAAATAAATCAGGACTTTGACAGCTGTAGTTCTTGAGAAAGCCAAAAATGTGTTTTGGGATGAGAGCCTAGTGCTGTTCAGCACATTTTAAAGTCACAGCTTTTTTCTGCAGCAAATAAAAAGTAGCAGATGGGTTTGTAGCTTCAGACCACTTGACTGGAATTTTTCTGTTTCCTGAGTTTTCTGTGATTTATTCTGGCTTATTCTTGTATCTCTCAAAAAATAATAGTTGACATTTCAAATCTTTTATTAAACTCCAATAGGTTATTAAATTCTAAGAGTAGTCAATTCAAATTTCATTTGGAACGCTGATATCTTAAATGTTAACATATTTATTCATGTCTTATGTACTTTTGTTGTATACATAATTCATTTTTTTCTGCTTTAACTTATTGTGTCATCCACCAGTCCTGTGTTTATTCATTTATGTTCTCTTTTCATCAGACTCGTTTCTATATAAATCTGCTGTGTAATTGTGGATGTAGTAATCTCTAAATGAATTACCCTTCTTTGAATCAATAAAGCTGACTGAATCTGAAAAGGAAAATGAGATAATATGTAGGCACAGAAAATGTGAGTTAAAGTAAAAGAAATAAAGAACTGATAATCGTAAGGATGCGGAGAGATGTTGTGTAACTGTATGGAAATGATAAAAAAAAGAAATTAGGTTCAAATGTGAAGGCAGATCAGAAAGCAGACTATCTAAAACAAAACACAGAACTGAGCACAAAAATAGGAATGCAGAACATGAAACTAATGCAAATACAGACAAAACGAAATATAGTCTCAACAAAAACACAAGGAAACTTGAGCTTAAAATTCATAGGAACAAGCTTCAAAAAGAAACTTAAAACACAAATCTCTCATATTTTATTTTATGATAAGATAAAATACATGACTCCAAATCTTCATTACAGAAATTGATATCTATAAAAAAAACTTTATTTTTGTCAATAAGATTTGAAGTTAGTGGAGAGACCATCAATCTGTCCAAAACCATTAAGATTCTATTCATTATGGCCTGATTCCCAGCAGACACATGATTGTCAGATTATTATTTGATTTGTTTTCAAAGAAAACACTAACTGTGGCTCAGTTTGTCTTTACTAAGAAACTGTCAGCCACGCCTGTGAACTATATTACAGCACATTCTGTCACTGGACTTCAACCAAGATTTTATTTTTCCTCCTATGATAAGAAAAAATGTCTAACAAAGCAGTGGTTACCAAACTTTTCATCATCTGACTCATAAATGTCAGTAATGAAACCTTGCAAACTTGATTATTACTGGTTGAAGTGTAAACTTATTGATAGAAAGCCATTTAAACAAAGGTACGACGATAATACGAAACAACCTCAAACCATTATTCTGTTTTCATCTACTGACTACTGTTTATTTCTCAAATGGCAAAGATGTGCTCATTTTAAAATTTAATTTAAAATTTTGTTATTTTATTATAGGTACTGTTCTCCTGAATGAATAAGATAGTTATTTGCCTTCAGTCCACAATAAGTTTAATCACTTTAATAACCTTAATGTCTCCCATCAGATCAGCATCACAGTGATTGAGGCTCGTCAGCTTATAGGTCTGAACATGGACCCCGTGGTGTGTGTGGAAGTTGGAGATGACAAGAAGTATACATCCATGAAGGAGTCCACCAACTGCCCGTACTACAATGAGGTGAGAGCGTTTCAACTTTTAACATGCAAACCGTAGGTGTGAACATTTTACAGTGTACTAAAATATAAAACTCTTTCCTTTGAATTCTTCTAAGTTGATGTAAACTTTCTTAAATCACATTATAAATAATGCTGAATTTCAGCCATAAGGGATTTGTGGAACTCTTACGTTGAGATTAAAGTGAAAATAATCCAAAAAGACTCGGCTGTACTGTAATAATCTCATGATGGGAGAGGATTTCACTGTAGATTCAGAGTACAAGTCAGTGTGGATGAGGATGTTGCAGAGTTGTTGAGCCCTGCAGCGAGGGAAAGTGACAGTTTGTCTGATATTGATTCCTTCCGTTTGACTGAAAATCCCCCGTTGGCGAAAAAGAACTAGAAAGCAGAGGAGTTAAAAAGACAGCCTCTCACACTTTCTGTGCTCACTTTCAAATTGTGCTGTTTCCTGCTTCATGTCTTTGTTATCTAAATCATCAGTTCATTTGAGCAACATTCATTTAAAATGGGCCGACAGTCTCTGGCCTTTAGGGATTTCTAATAATGTCGGAAATGTTACATCATCTAGAAAAAAACATAATAGAACTTACCTGTTTTATACTGGGTTAGAAAGACATGCTTGACTGAGGCATTATTTGTGGTTTTTAAAGGTTCATTGTTTTAAAGTGGAAGTTAAATCACCAAAACTAATTTTGTTCTTCCAGGTCAGTTATCTAAGTTAAAAATCTCTTTTGAGACAAATGTATGAATGCAGTGTAGGGATTTAACCTAACTTCGAAATTAATTTTTTAAATATGTTTTTTCCATTTCACCTTTTAAAAAGGGACTTTGTTGGAGTTTTGAGAGAATTTTAGAGTTTCTGAAATTTGCTCCTTTTTCTTAACAAATATTGTAAGATTTGCAAAAAAAAAGTAAATAAATTTGTGTTTGGTTAATTATTTCTTTGTTGTAACAACACTATTTGGCAATAAATCTTAAACTGTTGGAAAGTTGGTTTATTTTCTCTTAAATTAAGCCACATTTGTTAGGAAAATGCATTTGTGTGTGGAACAGCAGAGTTTGGTCTGTGGGCTGCACTTACAAATCTTCTCTGCAAATGCCAAACACCTTATTCTGCTATTGACTCTTGTCTCAATAGCAGACATACATATTTCTGTACTTTCTGTGCTTTGTTTATTCAAATGTTACTTTTGATGGGATGTACTATACTCTTGTTGGAGGAACAGGTAAATGCTCTTTAATAGTGAACCTTTTTTCTCTTCTCCCTGCAGTATTTTGTCTTTGATTTCCACGTCCCTCCCGATGTCATGTTTGACAAAATCATCAAGCTCTCAGTAAGTAATTATTGCAGTAAAAGGTGAACACTGCAGCACAGCAACAAAAGCAAAATAATAGTTTTTCTTTGTCTTTGTACACATGTTGGTTTATGTGCTTAACTTTAAGTTGAGGTAAAAGGAAAACTTTTCAAGAAAGATTGGCTATTACAGCTGTTGTAAATATAAGTAAAAAAATACTTTTGCATTTATTTATGCTGAATGTCTTCATCAGACTCACAAGTCTATGTTTTTGTGCAATTTAAGTCTCAGGTTTGAGTAATTTTTATTTTTTTTTATCTCTTTAGGTTATTCATTCTAAAAACCTGTTACGAAGTGGAACATTAGTGGGAACCTTTAAGATGGATGTGGGGACTGTTTACTCTCAGCCTGGTAAACTGCTACATTTACTTCTGATAAAAATAAAACAGCTAATTATACCCCTCAAGTTATCATTTGAAAAAATGTTGCTGTTTAATGACTTGTCTGTATATCTGTATTTTGACGATTCAGCGTTTCACAAACCTTTTTATTGACATTTATCACAGAACACCAGTTCTACCACAGATGGGCCATCCTGTCTGATCCAGATGACATCACTGCGGGATGCAAAGGTTACGTTAAGTGTGACATCGCCGTGGTTGGAAAGGGTGACAACATCAAGACCCCACACAAAGCCAATGAAACTGATGAGGATGACATAGAGGGGTAATAAGCTTTTACTTACCCTCCTGGATTCAATTATATTAAAAAAGAGCGATACATAGTGAAACTTCCATTTGTACAACGGCAATAAGCAGTTTTCAGGCATAAGACAGTATAACTGTGTTTTTATTGTCACCAATTCTTGCTCAGATGGAGCTGAACCCTGAGTTTTCTTTTTTATGGTTAATTTGTACTTTTAATACAAAATTAAAAAATGTAATGATACTATACGATACAACATGGTGCTATGCAAAAAAATATATTTTGATATACTCTTGGGGAACTTTGTTTTGCATTGTACTTTTATAAGTATTTAAACTATAATGAGGTGGCTAATAAGTAATCTTTGGTAAGATTCTGTCTTAAGAAAATCCTGAAGTTGAAAGAAAATATTAGCTACTAGTTGTTGTCAATGTTTTGTAGAGGGGAATATTGTCTAATTTTTGCTCTTCAAACTTTATCATCCTTATGCTTTCAAATAATCCTCAAATACCTGAATACTTTTCCACAGACTGTTCTTTTGTTACAGTAAGTGCACCTGATAAATTTTGAGTCCAGTCACTGACTGTGTTTATCTGCATTTTTTATGCTCCAGAAATCTGTTGCTCCCTGAAGGCATCCCAGCAGAGAGGCAGTGGGCGAGAATTTATGTAAAAATTTACCGTGCAGAGGGACTTCCTAAAATGAACACCAGCATCATGGCAAATGTGAAGAAAGCTTTTATTGGAGAGAACAGAGACCTGGTTGACCCCTACGTTCAAGTGCAATTTGCTGGCCTAAAGGTTTTTATTTTCCTGTTTATGCTCTTTGTTGCATTTTTGCTGCTTTCCTTTGCTGTTTTTGTGCCACAGAAAATGATCCCCTTGAAATGTGCTATTACAGGTTTAATTT
Source organism: Kryptolebias marmoratus (assembly GCF_001649575.2). Classification (NCBI taxonomy): domain Eukaryota; kingdom Metazoa; phylum Chordata; class Actinopteri; order Cyprinodontiformes; family Rivulidae; genus Kryptolebias; species Kryptolebias marmoratus. Next base: position 8,749,067 of record NC_051448.1, read on the forward strand.
ATGTGTTTATAAAAGAGATTTCCATTTAGTTTATCTTTTACCACAAAGAGGCTAAAAATTCTTCATTAAATATTTTTGGTTCTGCCATTTCATTATATTGTGGATTATCAGAAAAAAAGTCCACTTGATTCTATTATTTTATCAATTTAATGACCAGCATTCAAAGTTCGGTGAAATAAAAGTGACATTTTCACACAAACAATACAAAACAGCCCACAACATTTTTCAATGTACCATATAATTGAAAAATACCATAAGTTTATTTTCATTTTGGGTTTTTTCATTGCTCTTCATCATAAAAGTGGGCCAGAATATAATTGACCGTGTCTGTCTGTGTGTAAATATGTGTGTTTGTTTGTATGTGTATCTGTTAGGAAAATATCTCATGAACCAGTGGAAGGATCTTAACGAAACTCTCAGAAAGCAATCACTGGAAGGAAGTGATGGTCTCCAATTGATTATTATTTTCTATTCTTCCTCTGTCTGCAGGGAAAGACTTCAGTCCAGAAGAGCAGCTACGAACCAATCTGGAATGAGCAGGTCATCTTCACGGAGCTGTTCCCTCCTCTCTGCAAAAGAATCAAGGTCCAAATAAGAGACTCGGATAAGGTCAATGACGTTGCCATTGGAACCCACTTTATAGATCTACGCAAGATATCAAATGATGGCGATAAAGGTACAGGTCAAAATACAAAAGGCAACATGGAAGCCAAGCATCTGTTTGCAATGATAAAGTGTCCTTTACCCCTTGTTAAAAATGATTTGGTTAACTTGCGCAGTTGTGCAGATGAGGGCTGAGCTAACTTTTTTCTTTTTGCTGGTAATGTTAATTTTCTTCTGAATCTCTTAAGGCTTCCTCCCCACCTTGGGCCCAGCCTGGGTCAACATGTACGGCTCCACCCGTCAGTACACGCTGATGGACGAGCACCAGGACCTGAACGACGGACTTGGAGAAGGCGTGTCCTTCAGGGCGCGTCTCCTGCTTTCTGTAGCCGTGGAGATCCTGGACACCACATCGCCTGATGTCATCAGCTCAACTGAAGTTCAAATGGAGTCTGTCTCCAACATCTCAGAGGTGAGAGGACTTGAGTATTAGTTTAGAGCTGAAAGTTGTTCTATTTACTGATATCCATGAGAAAGCAGAGATGTTTAAGCACTTGTGACCTTCTGGCTCCATCATAGACATGATTGTTCTGAAACACATGTATTTAAGAGTTGTATTAATCGTAACATCTTTTGAGAATATGAGAGGATGGGAGAGACTGAAGAAAAATTTACTTAGACTGACTAAAATTAGCTTGACATCAGCAACATTTGTGTTGTACTTGAGATACAAAATTGTACTTGAGATACAAAATTGTCCCATGATGTTTTGTCATTTAAATTTGGGAACTGCAGATGAAAATTAGCCTGTATGACTAAATCTGACACATTTATATAATGGACTGAAGTACTTGTCTTGATTACTGTGCATGCTTCCTTTAAAAATATCAACAAGACATGACTTGAGTTCAGCTGGATTCTGACAGGTATGATGACAAGTTCTGCATGAGAAGCAGCTTGACAAACTAATCTAAATTTTTCTACTTTTTATAAGAGTAAATAAAAGCTAGAAAACATCTGAAGGAATGTTGAAGGGTGCTAATGCAGCTGCTGCCCAAAATGCCAACGTCTACTTTGTAATGATCTAATCTAAGGAAAAAAATAACTACATTTTAATGCATAAACTGTACAAGAAGTGTAAACAGCACCAAGATCAAAAAAGAAATGTTAAAGCTGCTGCCAGTGGCTCATTGGGGTCACCGTGGTAACCACACAACTGTGTCTCTCGCTCCCTGATAGCACTCTTTTAAGAGAGGCAAACAAAACACAGAATAAAAGTAAGCCTCAAACAGTCATTGTGAAAAAAACTACAAGCTGTATCTTTAATTTGCAAGAATACCATAAGTTCTATAATGGTGGGAGTCACACTGGGACAAAAAAAAAGGACAAAAAAATAATTTGTATAATTTGTAAAAAGTTTGTCAGAATAAGAAGAGTTTTAGAAAGTTTAGACATTTCAAAAGTAAAAGTGTGTGACATCCTGAACTGTCAGCTGATTGTTCTATGGGAAAAAAATCAAAAATCGTAAAACTTCAACTGTGATTGTCTAATAACCATTGAATATATCAAAATGTAGTTTCAGTTATATAAAGTCCAACTTTATTTGAGCAATGTAAACTTTGATTGATATTTCTACTGTGAAGTATGTCTGAGTTATCAAGCTCCAAAGAGAAAGTTTTCTCACTTGTGTTGTCAAAATCCTGTTGTTGTAAATGGGGAAATTTCTTCCAGTTTTTGCAGATTTCATCCATGCTGTACAATTCATACTGCCACCAAAAGATTCAGACATTTTTATGTCTAATTTGCTTGTTTTTTGGCACCATTTAAAAAGGCTCTAGTAATATGTTGGCTGCACTACAAGTTTTAGAGATTTTGGTGAAAGTTTGTGCACTTACACACTGAAAATAAAAACCCAATGTAGCTAAAAAATGCAAAAACAATAGGTAGATTTGCACGGCCAATTATTTATAATAATACTTCCCCAAACTGTAAAATAAAAATGCTCATTAGCCTTGTCCTTCCACCAGAGTGCCACAGGGAAAATGGAAGAGTTCTTCCTGTTTGGCTCCTTCCTGGAGGCCACCATGATCGACAGGAAGATCGGTGACAAACCCATCAGTTTTGAAATTACAATAGGTAATAAAAATTTCCTATCCTTGTTAACATTAACTTACACACCACAAGCCACAAGACATGACAGTGAAATGTGACTGTAAACAGACAACAATAGCCACTGTAACGATGTGCGCTCTCTGAACTGCTTGTTCAACAGGTAACTATGGCAACCAGATAGATGGCGTGAGTAAATCTTCCACGGCAAAGAAGAAAAAGAAAGACGGGGAGAACGAAGAGGAGGAAAACGAGCTGATCCAGAACTCGAGTGAGGACGAGGCGGATGAGGAGAGCGACCTCACCTCAGTCTCATCAACTCCTCCATTGAAGCCTTTCATCACTGACAGGTCAGAGGTCACTGGCCCACACAGAAAGCTGATTAACTAGTCACATATTTTTCCCAGTATGGTAAGAAATTAGGCATGCACTGACAATTATAATGTGAGTGCAACGAAATTGAAAGGTGTCCAACTTTGATTTTATTTGGACTTTCCAGAAATTACTTCCATCTCCCCTACTTTGAAAAGAAGCCGTGTGTTTACATCAAGAGCTGGTGGCAGGACCAGAGACGACGACTTTATAACTCAAACATGATGGACAAGATCGCAGACAAGCTGGTCAGTTACTCAGCTTCACTCTGACATTATAATACAAACTTGCTCATAATGACTCTGTAAACAGAAAAGGTATTATGTTCACAGTGTCCACCGTTTTAGTTTATCTTGTACCTTACCATAGTGTAAATTAATTACACGTTACCTGATAATGTGTTATGTGTTTCAAGCTCCATTTCATTGTGTTCCCTGCCAGGAAGAGGGACTAAATGATGTTCAAGAGATTATTAAGACAGAGAAGGCCTTTCCAGAGCGCAGACTCAGGGGAGTGCTGGAGGAGCTGAGCGTCGGCTGCAGGTAATCAGCACAATAATAAGATGTATAATGAATTAGAACTGGCAATCTGAATAGTAGCCTGCTCTTGTACAAGGAATTTGTCCCAGCATTAACAGTTGAAGATATATAGTTTGGCACCTAATAGCTTGTTTTGTTTTGAATTCTGTCTATAAAAGTAACTTTTTATAATTAAGGCAGTCAGCTACCTCTGAGACATCTTTATCCTGCAGTACTTTTCAGACAAACACATTCATTAAGGGTGTCATGGGGAAAGCAGACAGCCCTTTTGTTTTTCTTTTTTCTTTTCTGCAGTAATCTCGTCGGGGTTTTGTGACTTTGTTAGAGTAGTACAATACTCAAATGCAAAATCACCACCTCTTTGTTTTGATTAGCTCACAGCAGATGGATTTGTCGATGCAGAATTTATCGATTTATTTTCTTCCACTGTGTTTTTTTTTTGCAGTCGGTACGTGACTCTTGCCAACAAGGATGTGAACCAGGCAGGCAGGACCAAACTCGATCGAGAACGACTCAAATCCTGCATGAGAGAGATGGTAAAGTTTATTCTTCTTAGACACAATCAAGCTTCTAATCCCACTGCTGTAGTAATTAGGTAGACTAAAGCTGATACAAAAGCCAAACAAAGAAGGTCATTTTTGCAACAGATTTTTATTTCCGCATTAATTATTAGTCCCATTACATTTGCATGCATTTATAATACTATCTTAATCCATCACATTCTCTTTGGTAACTGCAGAACAACATTAATTTTGTTTTAAAGACAGCTTAACATGACTGCATAGTTTTCTGTAGGAGAGCAGAAGTATTTTAAAGACTGGTTTAATCAGGGACAAGAGAATGTATAAAAAAAAAGTTTCCATTATTTGTGGAGCAATACTCATCATTTCCGCTTTGAACTGCAGGACAGCATGGGACAACAGGCCAAGCAGATCCGCACACAGGTGAAGAAGAACACAGTCAAAGACAAGCTCAAGCTGGCACAGAACTTCCTGCAGAGGCTTCGTTTCCTTGCTGATGAGGTAGCTGTTCTCCACATTTTTGTTTTTAAAAATAACACCACAAATTCTCTGTGGGGAAAGGAATAAAGACAATCTTTTGTTTTTTTATTTTGCCAGCCTCAGCACAGCATCCCGGATGTTTTCATCTGGATGATGAGCAACAATAAGCGCATCGCCTACGCCCGGATTCCTTCCAAAGATATCCTCTACTCCATAGTAGATGAAGAAACAGGCAAAGACTGCGGAAAAGTTAAAGCTGTGTTTCTCAAGGTATTATCATCTCTCCATAACTTGACTTTTCGTTCTTATCTCTATTAGCTTATTGCATTAGCAGATTTATGCTTATTTACTAAACACTGAGCTGCTCTTCATTCTTGAACAACAGTATTTTCCCCAGTAGCAGCTCAGTTTGGGTTTATTTCAAGGATCTGTTCATAAATGTTCAGCTCATTATTGTTCTAACATGTGTCTACAGTTGCCAGGTAAAAAGGGCTTTGGTCCTGCAGGCTGGACAGTTCAGGCTAAACTGGAGTTATATCTCTGGCTGGGCCTCAACAAGCAACGGAAGGACTTCCTCAGTGGTCTCCCAAACGGTTTTGAGGAGATTAAAGCAGCCAAAATGGTTCCCGGTCTTCACTCTGTGCCCCCAGTCAGCCTGGTCTACAACAGTAAGCACAGTTACTAAAAAGGATAAACTGTGAGCACAGATGAGGTTTATGTCTAACAACAAACATGATTATTCACTGATGATAACATTCTGCGGTAGAATTATCTCATTTTTGTACTATACCACAAATTTAAGTTGCAAAGAGCTTTTGCACACTTTTTTCTTTTCTCTTTTTTACCATTTAGTTTTGTTTTAGTTTTTCTCTTTATTTACAATTAGGTTTTTAGTCTAAAATCAATAAAAACCCAAACAAACTCACTCCGAACGTAAAATGAGACTTATTGATCTATCTGTGTGAAGTAGTTTAACCGTGTGTGTGTGTGTCTGTGTGTTTGTGTATCAGTGAAGCAGGTGTTTCAGCTGCGAGCTCACATGTACCAGGCCCGCAGTCTGTTTGCTGCAGACAGCAGTGGTCTCTCAGACCCCTTTGCTCGGGTCTTCTTCTCCACACACAGCCAAGTTACCGAGGTAACTGTATATATATATATATATTCCACCTGTGTGTATGTGTGTGTGTGTGCTTTTATTGATTATGTGTAAACCGCATGGATGTGTGTGTGTTTGTGCTGCAGGTTCTGAGTGAGACTCTTTGCCCCACATGGGACCAGCTGCTGGTGTTTGATGATGTGGAGCTGTTCGGGGAGGCCAGTGAGCTGAGAGACGACCCTCCAATCATTGTGGCTGAAATCTATGACCAAGACACTGTGGTAGGATTGAACGCTGCACATAGAAAGTACTTGTGAAACTGTTTAAAAATGCAATGAGCTTTATAAACTAAATATGATTTATTTTTCCATCCCTTATGTCTGTCCACCCTTGTCTACCTTCATTGTGACTTTCACTTTTATTCACTTTTTTTTATTTATTGGTTTAATAGAGTGTTTTGCCAGAAATTTGTAGGAAACTAATGAAAAATTTGCATGTCTACCTCTGCAACAACAGAGATTTTTTCCAAGATTGCTGAAATTGTAGAAACGTCTTTACAGTGCTCACACGTGGAGCAAACATTTTATTGTTATGGATTTCTATAGTTATCTTACTTATACTCATGTTGCCTAGTAATTATCACTGGGATGATTCAGTTTACAAGTCTTTTCTTTATTAATTGCATCAACCACTTGGGCCAGTACTGACACCAAGTGGCTGTTTTGGTAACTGCACCTCCCACCTGCGTCTAACCCCTTCCCTTTTCCCCTCACCGTCTTGGCTTGCTGTTGTCACACAATGTGGTGCACAGGGTAAGGCAGAGTACATAGGTCGGACGTTTGCAAAGCCCACCATCAAGATGTGTGACGAGCATTATGGGCCCCCCAGGTTCCCCCCACAGCTGGAGTACTACCAGATATACAGAGGGAACTGCACCGCCGGTGAGCTGCTGGCTGCCTTTGAGCTTCTGCAGGTACAAGATGCAACACAACACTCATAGATATGCTGCTTTGAAACGCTACAATGGCTTTTTTGAAGTTTTTTGGTGCATGAACATAGTGTTCAAAATTTTTTGAAACTCATACATTAACTCTGTAGTTTCATGAAATGGGCTATGTGGCAATCACATCTTCTTTCCCCTATCCTCTTTTCCACTTCCTCTTGAATTCACCTTCTTGTTTCTCCTGTCAGTATTTTTTCTATTATATCAGTATATAAATATCTGCTCTCCTGTTTTTCTGCTTCTGTTACTGCTTACAGAAACCATTCAATGCAGAGGAGATCAGACGAGCTTTAATCGCTGTCCATAACTTTGCTATTCCTCAAATAAAGGTTTCTTTTATAAATCTTTTTTCTCTTTCATTCATCTTTTTTGTCATACTATCTGTGCTGTTTTTAGTGTTTGCACTGCTGACACAACTGTTTGACCTCTCTTTACTTCTTGCAGTCAGTTGTTGCACTAAGGAAAACTGAGCTAACTAAATCTGATCAGGTGCATCCAGATGCGTTTTTAACTGTTCTCCTCTCTCATTAGATTGGTCAAGGAGGCCGGGTTGACCTTCCACCCCTCGAAGGACCGACAGACTCTGAGCGTGGACCCATCCTGCCTGTGCCGCTGGGTATACGACCTGTTCTGAGTCGCTACCGCATAGAGGTGAGTTTTATTTGCAGGACTGAGTATTTTGTGCTGGACAAATTCCCCACTCCTACAGCCATGTTTTTCTTCCTCTGACTCAGGTTTTATTCTGGGGATTAAGGGACCTCAAGAGGATAAATCTAGCTCAAGTTGATCGACCCAGAGTGGACATCGAGTGTGCTGGTGGAGGAGTTCAATCTGCTCTCATTCAAAACTACAAGAAGAATCCCAATTTCAGCACTCTGGTCAAATGGTTTGAAGTGGTGAGCTCATCTGCTCTTGTTCTGTTTAAACCACTACAAAGTTAGGTTAAATAAATTGCATCTTTAACCTTATTGTAGATGTGAAATTTAGCTTCTGTTTTGCCTAATGCTTTGCCACAGGACCTTCCAGAAAATGAGCTTCTCCATCCTCCCCTGAACATCCGTGTGGTGGACTGCAGGGCGTTTGGCCGCTACATCCTGGTGGGATCCCATGCTGTTACCAGCCTGAGGCGTTTCATCTACAGTCCTCCAGACAAGACGTCAAACAACTGGGCCAATGCAGGTGCCTACAGTTCATATTCTGATGTGTCATTTTCATTCATTAGTACAGAGTCTGTTAGTTCTTTATTGTATATGTGATATGCAATATTATATGATTATTTTATTTGTTGTTGTTTGTTTTATGTTGTAACTATTGTGGAATTTAAAAGACTTAAAAGACATTCATCAGTTCAGCTTTTCAGCTCCTTCTTTTTTATTAACTTTGCTGATTTCTCTGCTTACTCTTTGCTGTAACCAAACTTTCACGACTGAATCTTATCTCTATTTTCCATCTTGTTCCTCTCTTGCATGGCCTCCTCCCCCCCTACCTGTCTTGTTCTTTCCTGCTGCCCGCTGCTGCTGTCTTTAACCGTCGGCTTCCCCCCAGCTAAGCTAATGAATGGCTACATGGTTCTAACCAATGGCGGCTCCCATCCTCGCTCCTTACCCAGCCTTTCTTCCCGCACCTTCTCTCGCCCCGCAGGTGACGTCATTGTCAGCTTGGAAGAAGAGCCCCCGACGCGCAAGATGGACACGGTTGTCAAGTTAGACGCTGTGAGATTTTCTTCTCTGTTGACTTAAAGCTGCTAATTGTAAAGTTTATATTTATACTATTTATATCTCTGTATAGCATCCTCCTCTTATGTCCCATTTCTTTTACCTGCCTCTTTATGTGTGCTACTCATACCTGCATCATCCCTTGTGTGTAATAATCCTTGTGTTGTTTTATGTAACGCCCTCTGTCATAGATGTCTGATGCTGTTGTAAAAGTTGACATGGTGAGTAGTTTCCAGTAGATTTTAAGCACTTCATATGTGCACTGTGGTTAACTGGTGCTTAACAGAACATATAAACTAGGATTATTTTAGTGCTTGTGCCTTTTTTTTTGCCAGATTGAAGATGAGAGTGACAAAGAGAAGAAGAAGAAGAAAAAGAAGAAAAAGGGAGGAGCAGAGGAAGAGGAGGAGACAGACGAGAGAGTGCTGGATTGGTGGTCCAAATATTTTGCCTCAATTGAGACGCTGAAGGAGGTTGTAAATTCTGTTCTGGTCTGCTTGATTTACTCATTTGTTATTTATTTTTGTGTCTTTAAACAAAATGTATTTGCTCTAAATGTTCTTGTCTGGTCTGTCAGATCCTCAGAGCGCAGGAGGCGGCTCAGGCAGAAGCAGAGGAAAGAGAGGACCTCGAGATCGCAGCTGAAGCGGCAGGTACTGAACTCAAACGTAAAGCCGTCAATTGCCATTGCTTTTAAAAGAAAACATCACACATGTTTAATTTCTTGATGAGATTCAGGGAAACTTGCTTTCCTCATGAACAGATCTTTCAGCTTTCATGTAAAGTGTTGTGTAACGCTGTGTGCAACTCTCTTCATGACTCCAGCTCTGCTTTGTCTGCCTTTCTGAACAGATAACAGACCTGATGACCTTCATCTGAGAGGCTCTAAGATGAAGGAAAGAAGCAAAGAGAAGAAGAGCTCTAAGGACAAGAAGAAGGGTCAGGCTGCAGACGGCTCAGAGAAACGACCAGTTAAACCAAAAGTAGACGAGCTAATGGTGAGTGTGTCGCGCATAGAGTCAGATAAAAGCTAGCATATAGTTATTTTCAAGTCCACTCAAACTGTATTTGTACTGACTCTCTTCTAAAGGTGTACAACAAGGAGCTGGAGAACGAGTACGGAAACTTCGAAGACTGGCTTCATACGTTCAACTTGTACAGGGGAAAGGCTGGAGATGACGATGAACACGCTCTGGATGATGACAGGATTGTAGGCAGATTCAAGGTAAGAACCCATGATGTGGAAATATTTATAGCACAGCATACACAGAATATTGTCATGCACATAAACATGTATTTTTTCTACGATCCAGGGTTCCTTGTGTATGTACAAGCTGCCTCTTTCCCAGGAGATCACAAGAGAGGCAGGGTTTGATCCGAATATGGGAATGTTTCAGAGCATTCCTCATAATGATCCCATCAACGTCCTTGTTCGAGTTTATGTTGTCAGGGTGGGTGACAATTTGTAATGTTAAAATTTATTCAGTGGTGGAAATTATTAAGTACTTAAAATCATTTCTTTCCTTCTCTTCATCTCAGGCCACAGACCTCCATCCTGCTGACATCAATGGGAAGGCCGATCCGTACGTTGTCATTAAGCTGGGGAAATCAGAGCTCAAAGACAAGGAGAACTACATCTCCAAGCAGCTCAATCCTGTATTTGGCAAGTAAGTGGACAGAAACCTGCACTTTATGAATTCATTCATGCTATAATACTTTTTTTAGCAGAAACTTTGTGCTTGTGTTGTAAAACAGCTGTATTTTGAACTTGTCTGAATATGCCGTTCAATTTTTAACTGTTCAGTATGAGGTAAGGACGGTATCAAAAAAAAATAATATACAAAACAGGGGGTTTTTAACTCTTGAATAAGTCAAATCCTAAGCAAACTTGTAGTGTACATGTTCTCTGTCAGATGAATTTTAGAAATACAAAGCTCAAGTTTGCATTTGTGGTTTCTTTTTATGAATGTACCAAAGGAAGTACGCAGTTGTGAAAAGTGAAAAGTTTTTTTCATATGTGGGTGACATGCTAATTACTGGAGCACAGGATGCATCAATACCACTAGTTACACATGTGTTCTGCCAACTTAATATCACTAAGATGACAAAAAAAATTATTTAAACCAGATTATGTTAAACAGTTTATATATACCTTTATATATACCTTACAAAACACAATAATTACATTATATTAACTGGAGATGTGAAGTTCAGTGAACACATGCAGAACTATTGGAATCAAATCATCCTCTGCTCCATTAAAAAGCCTGGAATTCTGTGACAAATGATCACGTTTGTAAAACATAATTTGACCAATTCAAGAGTTTACAACTTTCTAGTTTTGCACACTATTGACTAATAATCCGCTTTACCTATAAATACACTTTTTTGTAGCTTCCTTACCCCAAAGTTCTGTTTATTGTTTGCTTGTCAGATCATTTGACATTGAGGCCACGTTTCCCATGGAGTCCATGTTAACAGTGTCTGTGTACGACTGGGATTTGGTTGGCACCGACGACCTGATCGGAGAGACGAAGATCGACTTGGAGAACCGGTTCTACAGCAAATTCAGGGCCACATGCGGCATTTCAGCCCACTACTCTGTGTAAGCAACAATGTCTTATCTGTTGTGACTTATTGGTTTCGTATGTATGTCTCTGTGTTGCACTTAGAGTAATAAAGGCAAAGTAACAGTGGCTTAAATTATACTGCGAAGGCATCTCAAGAGTCACTTTAATTTATCCACATTTCTGTCATTTGTTGATATTAGACATGGGTACAATGTTTGGAGGGACCCTATGAAACCCAGTCAGATCCTGGCTAAGCTCTGCAAAGATGGTAAGATTGATGGACCTCATTACGGGCCGGGAGGGAAAGTCAAAGTGGCAAATCGAATCTTTACGGGACCAACAGAAATAGAGGACGAAAATGGTATGGCTGCCTTTTTCTCTCACAGCTTTAAGATTGTAAAATAGCCTCAAATGATAACTTGTTGGTAATTCAGTATCATTTATTGTACCATTGATCAGTATTATTGAAAATCTTTGACGTTTAGTTTTTTCTTTTTTCCTTCATTGTCTCTATTTGTGTTGATATCAATTCCCCCAGGCCTGAAGAAGCAGACTGAGGAGCATTTGGCCTTGATAGTGCTGAACCACTGGGAGGAGATCCCCAGAGTTGGCTGCAAGCTTGTTCCTGAACACGTGGAGACCAGACCCCTGCTGAACCCCGACAAGCCTGGAATCGAACAGGTAGGAAGAAGCAGTCATTATGTTCTGAATCACAAACAGCAGTTTAACCATCACACACTATTTCTTTTGCCAACCAAGGGCCGCATTGAGATGTGGGTGGACATGTTTCCTATGGATATGCCTGCCCCTGGGCCTGCAATCGACATATCACCACGGAAACCAAAGAGGTACGTCCTGATAAAGACAGTAAAACAAATGGCCTCTTGAATATCATGATTCCCAAGTCTGATCAATTATAATCCTGAATTAAGTTAGATAGAGATTTATATGATGCTTATAAACCTGAATATGTATTTTTATCTCCAGCTTAAGTGATGGTAAGTCAGTTTGACCAGCTAAGTTTAGATCAAAACATTTAAATTAAGTGCAACTGTGTTCCTTCCTCCTCCCCTTACTAGATATGAGCTCAGGGTGATTATTTGGAATACAGACGAAGTAATTCTGGAGGACGATGATTACTTCACTGGGGAAAAGTCCAGTGACATATTTGTCAGGGGGTAGGTACACGGGGATAAGGCAGCCTTTAGCCTCATCCCATGGGTGTGAGCTGTATGTGGATTTTTCTTTTCTTTTAGCTGTTAACCATTCTTTTTTTGTTTTGTTTCCATTCTTTTCTGTGTGCGTTTGTGCCACGTCTCTGTTTGTGTGCTGTGTCTCCCTGTCTTGTCGTCCTTTCTCTCCTCTCCGATCAATACTCTGCTGGTGTCTAGCTTTGAGCTTCGTGTTATTATTTGGAACACTGATGACGTAATTCTAGAGGACGATGCTTTCATGACAGGGGAGAAGATGTCTGACATCTATGTCAGGGGGTAAACAATACGATTCCATCGCATGGCTTGTAGAGAATCCTTGCTTTCCTCCTCCTGAAGCACTTCTTTGTGAACCCTCCTGTATTAACTTTTTGTGCAACCTTGCTTGTTACAACCACTTCTATCAGCAGAATGAAAGCAAAATCCAAGTGAAAAATTATTGCAGTAAGGACCAAACTATATGTGCAATCTAAGATTGTTTCTGACCCACAAATCTAGTTTTTCTTTTTTTTAGTAGTGAAGACAGAAATTTGTCTGTACCAAATCTCCAACTTGTAATTTCAAACCTGGTAAAAACACTATTAATGTGTCCCATGTAGGGTGATAAAATTAAACATCAAATAGTGATTCAGCTTATACTTAATGATAAGTCAGGTGTCGATAAGTCATATTTATTGTAAAAATGTGTCATTCTCAAGAGTTATTTTTAAACATTTTTATCAGATATGTCAGACAAGTAACAGCCCAAACTGTGTTACAATAGCTTATAAATATGAATGAAGCTGCAATAAACAGGTAACATAAAAGATCAATTTATAAATGAAAGAACTTTCAATATTAACTGACTTAGTTTGGTTGGTTTTGTGTTTTTACAGACCAGACTGTTATGTATTTTTTCCCATATCAATTTGATGAAGAAGATTATTTTTTACTTTGTATAAAATAATTTTCATCTTTTATTTGTGAACCATTTAGTTTTATTCTAAAATGTGTTGGGTTTTTTTCATATGCAATATAGCTAGAGAGGGTTTGTTCATACAAAATCAAATTAACAGAACATAATTATAATAACAAATGTTTTATGTAAAACAACAAGACATTTGTCATCAGCAGGTAAATTAGAGATAATAATAATAATACTTTGGTCTTTGATAAATTATTTATGTAAATTCAAAACAACAAGGGTCCAAGAACAGATCCTTGAGGCTTGAGGAACATCACAAATTAATTGGAATAATTAAAACTTCTAATTATTTCACATGTCATGCTTTGTCTTCTGCTGTATTTTTCCAAAAAAAAAAACACAATGAATTTGGTGTTTTTAAAAGGATCATGTTTATTGTTAACATTTGAAGCTGCTGTATGCAAACTAAAATATTGCATTTATCTCAATAATGGCTCTTTTTAAAAGTGATGCTACAACAATTTACAGAATGTGCATAAACCATGTTTCCAGTCTGAACCTTGACCCAATAAAAAATAAAGTCAGATAATTTTTTTCTTTTTCAAATAACAATAGGTTGTTTCGTTTGTTTGTTTATTTTCTCAAAAATAAAAACTACTGTGGTTTGGTCCTATACTGCAGTTGCAATTCACCATTAATGGCACTTCAGATTTGCAAATAAAAATAAATCTTGCATGAAAGCATACTGTTCTGTACGCTCACCAAGCACTTTATTTGGAGCCCCATACTAACATTGGGTTGCACTTTCCTATTCCTCAGTAAAGCTTTAATTCAGAACTGGGGATGGGAGCACTAAAATCCACTGAACCCATTCTCACCTGCATGAAGCAAATCTGCTGACTTTTGCATTGTCCTATTAGCATGCATCATGCTGAAAGTGTCCATTGGAAGATGATAAACTCAGTGCAGCATTAATATCCAAAGGGACTTTGGTAATGAGATAATGACTGATTGGTTTTATGGAGCCCAAAGTGTGTAAAGCAAACATTCCTTAATCTGTACCATTCATATTCAGATTCTTATTGTCATCTCCACGTTCTGATCCTAACATCTGTACTTTCAACAAAAAAGAGACATGAAATATTTTTGCAGCTTTAAATTGTCAAGTTTTTGTACACCTTTTAAATCCTTTCTATTTGCTCCAGTCAATCTAGTCATTTTCTGCCAACTTTTCCAAACAACTAGTTGTTTCAGTCTGCAGAGCTGCTTTTCCCTAGAGGTCAGTTTTAGACCAGTTCATGTGGCACCAACAAGAGATCTCTTTCCTTCATATTTGATGCGAACAAAACGTTTCACACATTTTACTGGAGATGTAAAGCTGTTTTTAATAAAGTGCTTGGAATTTGAGTGCATGCCTGGATGACAGAGCTCTACTGCTTTGAGCTCCATTGCCATAAAGCAGCCTGGATTTGATTTATCTTTAAATATTATGCATTGATATTTAGAGGATTTTTGCTGCCTCCCAATGCCTGCAACTCTGGAAGGAATAGTTTGGTTGTTTTGAAGTCGGGTTCTGTGAAGAAGTCATGTGCAGTCTGTATATTACCCGCAGCAGACAACAGTCAGAGCGAACTCAGTTTGCAGAATCAAGGGAAGTTAAGCAAACTGCTACTCATAGCAAGTGAATTTGCACAATTTAAAAAGGGTCAAGGTTAAATAATTTCATAATTTTTTTGTTGAACTTTTGCCGTTTTTGCATCAGATTGCTACAATTTTCTTAATTAAACAAATACACTAACTACAGCTGCTAAAAAAATACCACTGGGCGTATTCTTTTTCAACTGGGCTACAACCTATCAAGAGTCGACAATAAGCTGCAAGGGAGGAGTTTCCCTCTTAATGGAGGATAAAGCATTTTCCGCCAGGAGGAAGTGTCACTTGACAAGATAAATATGCTCGAGGAATATAAAAAAAACAGAAATCACCTCCAGGTTTACTCACAGCTTGTAGGTCATTATATTTGCTCATGAATAAAACTTAAGAGTAGCTATCTACTGCAGGTAAGATACTGATTGCTTCTAAGTGCTCTCCGTAACTCCACTTCAAGAAAAACAAACTATCCCTTCACATAAGTCTCGTTTTTCCACAGTTGATGCAGTGTCACCTGTGGATGTGTAACATCTTAGCGTTACTCAGACAGACAGGGTGCCATCCTTAAACAGCCCCAAACAATCTGTTAATGTCATTTAGACGTTAAGCTTACATTTCAGTAGCTGGCTAAACTTTACTATTATGACCAGAATAACATTAGAATTGGGGATGTTTTATAGATGGAACCAGCAAAATACTAATGATGATTTGGTTGCTATAGGTCACATAAAATCAGGCATGTTCTCTTTAACCTTTTGTCCAAATTAAATGTTCCTGAAGCCATCTTGTTTTAACCTTTATCCCAGCCTATTTTAAGCATCTCGGTTACCAAATCATTGCACTCTGTTTAGTCAGAACCTAAATCTGACAACTTTAGTCAGTTTATTATTTATTGTTTTTTGCGTTTGAGAACTGAGAGTGCAGCTCCTCTCCTGTTCCCCCTGACTCATGAAGCCAGCTTCACTCTACTGTTAATGAAGCAGCTAAAAATAATCCCAAAGCTTTGATCCTTAACCTGAAAATTTAAACTTAAACCTACATAAAAGCCACACTGCATGTTGTGATTTTAACCTGGTTAGCTGAGTGATCTTTTAATATGACCACATTTATTTAAATCAACAAACTGATATCAAGTAAATGACCAACCACTGCAAGTTTCAATGTTATTGTGCATGAATGGCAAAATCCATCAACAAAATCAATGTATTTATCGTACTGTATTAGAAACTGGCTTCTTCATTATCTCTCTGACCATTTTTATAGATGGCTGAAAGGGCAGCAGGAAGACAAACAGGACACAGATGTGCATTATCACTCCCTGACTGGTGAGGGCAACTTCAACTGGCGCTTCGTCTTCCCTTTCGATTACCTGGTGGCTGAGGAGAAGATTGTTATTTCTAAAAAAGAGTCCATGTTCTCCTGGGATGAGACCGAATACAAGATCCCTCCTCGTCTCACGCTGCAGGTCTGGGATGCAGACCACTTCTCTGCTGATGACTTCCTGGGTGAGGAACATAAGAAAGGCTATAACTCAAACCTTTTTACATATCTTGAGCATAAATTTAGTGTGGTAATCATTAATAACTATTTGATAGGCTGCTTAGATTTTGTTTATCATATCAACATTTATTGCAGAATGATTTGTAATAAAGTTGGTGGCACCAAAACAAACTGCTACACACTGATTAATTTATGATGTATCTGTATTAAACCTTTTTCAGCCAAATCATAACTTAGACCTTAGTAAAAAATTTAGATTTGTCCAATATTGTACTTTATTAGAGTAACAATTTGTGATTTGAACTAATTACAAAGACTTTGAATACCTGTATGTTGACATGCTCAGCTATTATTACGGCCTTGTAACCCAATATATGTCAGCTGTTGGCAAAAAACCTCACCAATATGCTCCTTCTTTTCTGCTGTTGGTGCATTACCAAATCCAAAACTTATCTTTGCTATAGAGAGAATCTAAAACTCTAAAAGCACCAAGGTTTGTGAAGATTTGAATTGTAGGCAGACCTGCTGTGTCTTATTTTGGTGATTGAGTGTGAAGCTCTACAAAGAATGTGTTTACAACATTTGCTGTCTCACAGCTGCAGGTTGCCTACAGGGTCCTGCTAAAACAAGCTTTTCTTGCTATATTTTGAAAGATTATTACCTACTTCACCCTTTCAGTGATCTAAATGTACAAAGAAAATAGTATTCTTGGAAATTATGGGATGAACAAAACATTGAAAAAATATCTTTGCAAGATTAGCGTTTAGCTTTAAAAGCCAACATATCTGTAATAATCCTTGTAGAGTGGAACATTTTTGTTGTTGTTTTTTTTTTCAATCCTCCATAGATAACGTAACACATCAATGTTGTGTTTTGCAGAGTCTTTCCACTCTGAATCTCTGATTGCTCTTCATGTCGCCACTTCCAGGTGCAATAGAGCTGGACCTGAACAGGTTTCCTCGTGGCGCCAAGACCGCTAAGCAGTGCTCCCTCAACATGATCCGAAATGAGCAGGAGCTGCCCACCATTTCCATCTTCAAACAGAAAAGGGTCAAAGGATGGTGGCCTTTTGTGGCCCGTGATGAGAATGATGAGATGGAGCTCACGGTAAGATGGTTTATCACCCTTTAGAATAATAAAAACATTAAATATAACAAAAGTACAAAGAAGAAAGAAAACAAAACGCAAAATAAAGTATGAAGTAATCTGTTTTTTCCAAGAATTGTTTCCAATTGTATAGCTTTTTGTAATGAAATACCAATAAAATTAATTCAAATGCAAAATTCTATGAAACTTTTATTATTTAATGAAGGATTAATTTGGTACGTGATAAAAAGCATATTTAATTAAAAACTGATTGTGATCGCAGGGTAAGGTTGAGGCTGAGCTCCACCTGGTGACGGGAGAGGAAGCAGAGAAAAGTCCTGTGGGCTTGGGACGAAATGAGCCTGATCCACTGGAGAAACCAAAGTAAGATGTTCACACATGTGACCCTCCTTAAAACTTTAAAAACACACACAATTTGGTTTCACAGTTTAAAAAATGTTAGACACTTTTGTGGAGCTAAAAAAGACAGATAAGAACAATTTTCTCATTTCCTTTTCTTTTTAAAGTCATTCTTGCTGTGCAAAAAGCAGCGTATCACAGCACATTGTTTTTATTATCTACAAGATTTTATAAAGACCGGTGCTGTTTTTTGCACCGTCAAGTGGCCAGTGTTACACACTTGTTTCTCCTCCCACCATCTCTTCAACTGTGTCCCTGTCTCTTCCCTCCTCTCATACCTTCCCTTTTTTGTGCACGTGACTCAACCTTTCCCCCTCTGTTTGCCTCCTCGGCATTCCTCTGTCCTCCCTTCTTTCTCTCCTTTCTTCTGCAAAGTCGTCCGGACACCAGTCTTATGTGGTTTCTGGGCCCTCTGAAGTCCATTGGTTACTTCATCTGGCACAACTACCGTTGGCTGATCCTGAAGGCGCTGGGCCTGATTCTGCTGCTGCTCATGCTGGGCCTCTTCCTCTACTCAATCCCTGGCTACCTTGTCAAGAAGATGCTGGGGGCCTGATGCGCTGGTAGCCTCTGTCCCCTCCTCACTGTCTCTGATGGATCCAGCTATCTTTACTATACCTTCTGCTCTCTTGTTCTGGACCTATTTCTACCCATTTCCTGCTGCCTTACAAGTAGAATAGTTTTCACCGTCACCATATTTTTTTGTTGTGTCTTGTCTTGGTGTTTTGTCCCACCAAGTGCCATTATACATTGCATATGTGCCTGATTGTTTGAAAAGATGCAGACATTTGAAGGAAGTCCTGTGTTAAAACCATAGTTCTAATCTTTTGGAGTTGGGTCCTGTGGAAAGGTTATGAACAAGTATCTTACCTGCAGCTCTTTGAACCAGCTCTGTTTGGAGAAAAAGAGTTTATTTCTGACCAGACTGAGAAGATAATGGCTAGTCCAGGTGGGGCCCAGACCAAAGTGGAGTTGTTGTCAGCTTAAAACAACTTCAGTCTAAAAAAGGTCATAGTAGTTCATGCAAATGCACTTTTAGAAACTTTTACATTACTGTCACTTTCTCATTACACGATGCACCAGAAAGTGCTACAGCTAGCCTCTGCTGTCACTATTTGCTCTTAAAACTTTGTAAATTATTTGCGAATAAATGTAAAATGAAATTGGTCTACAAAATGGTGTTGCTCAAACCACTATGAAACCGAGTGATGCACTTTGGAAATGGGTCCACTCGGACAAGCATTATCAAAACCTACTGTAAGGGACCCTTGAGCTCCTGGTTAGTTGCCCATTCATTCATTCATTCATTCATTCATTCATTCATTCATTCATTCATTCATTCATTCATTCATCCATTTATTCATCTTCATCTATTTTGCACAATCTCAAGCTTTGACTCTGTGATTTGTTAGTTTGCTCCTGTGAAACATTAGATTGATAGAAATGTGAATTGTGAGCATGCTGTAGTGGCAAATAAGATTCACAACTGCAACGTGACTTTTAAAGCACTAACACCAGATCTCTCTTTTTCTCTTTTCCCTCCCATACTCCATTGCTTTTTTTCCCCCCATCCACTCTTACTGTTTTACCCTCCAATAATCCCCTCTTTCATCCACTGGCATGTCTTCGTGTCCATTTTCTTACTTTCCTCCCATCAAACCTTCATCTGTCCCACGCAGTCGCCCAGACACCACCTTCCTGTGGTTCCTGAGCCCGCTGAAAGCCATCCGCTACCTGGTGTGCAACCGTTACAAGTGGCTGATCATCAAGATTGTGCTGGCCCTGCTGCTGCTCATCATGCTGGGCCTCTTCCTCTACAGCATGCCGGGCTACCTTGTCAAGAAGCTGCTGGGTGCTTAGGAGGAAGGGCTGGGAGAACGACGGGGGGGAGGCTCACCCACTAGAAGGGAGGCAGCGGGAAGTTCGATTGCACTGTTTCCTCCTCTCCAGTCCACTCCGATCCTCATAATTACTCACCATATTCCACTTTAACATCATGAAGACTTGAATAAGGCAACTGAAGTGACTAAAAGCTCTGATAATCAGTGTCTGGACTCCATCCTTGAACTGACTAAACAGCAATCACATGCCACAAAAGAACCTCCGATTGACCTTTTTCTTCTCAAGCAATGTTGCATAATGATTTATCCATAATGATTTATGTGCACACAGGTTTTCATTTATTATTAGGTACCAAATGTCAGGTTAGTGGTCAGTCGATTGCATGTATGTTCATTTCAAGTGATGCTGTGTCATCTCCAGTTACTGATTCCTGCGCTTGGAATTAATTAAGGTTAAAAGGGAACAAATAGTTTATATTTTCGGTAATACTTTGCCACCTTTTCAGTATTTATAGGCAACTAATAAACAGATAAATGATTTAAAGCTTATAATGTAGTTGTACTTACACACAGGATACTTAAATTACTGCAAAGTTGAAGCTGATTAAAATTACATTAATAAACAATTAGATTTGCATTTACATTATACAGTTACATTATACTATTAGCTTGTCTATTAAATGCTGCAAAGGTAGAGCACAGTGAAGTGTCACCTTAAATTAAAACTGTTATAGCTCTTGCAGTTTTTGCACATTCATTTATTATTATTATTATTATTATTATTATTATTATTATTATTATTATTATTAATAATAATAATAATAATAATAATAAAGGTATTTTTTCCTAATAAATTCACTGAGACAAAGAACAACATGACTGAGGATCATCAGGTAGGTAATAAACATTGTTTGTTAAAGTTCAGTGTTAAATATTGAATTTTTATCTTCATTAATACTTGAGACTGTAAAAACACAGTTAATCTGACAACGTCCTGAATTTTCTGTTGCTATGAATATTGTATAAACGCTCTTCAGTACACTGTTTTATGTCATAATACGCACACTGATGAAAACTACTGAGCAGAAGGACGCAGGTTAGTTGCAGATATAATCTAAAAGGTCCTCAGAGAAAGAAACACTTGTAAAACCAAGGCTTTTGTGTTGAAATGCATGCACCATAGTGATAACTGACCAGAGGTCATGTGTGTTGGCATGACTTGTCTTTCCAGCTTGAAGCAAAGCAAATCACCCACCTGGTTGTCTTTAACGTCACCAAAAATGCAAAGTTTATTTTGTTGGACTAAGACTAAAGTGCACTTGAACTGAGTTTAAGAAAAAGGAATCTGACTCCGTTTCCACATCACTTGGCATTTTGTGTGATGCTTATTATTTTCTTGAAACTTTACCTATGGTTGACCTCATTTGTGTTGCAGATTTTGTTTGTGAATCTACTGATTACCATTATGGTTTGCACTAAACTTGCTTGTTTTTATGATGAATTTGTGTATTTATATGTGTTGAAATGTGTGCAATATTTTTTTTGGCTTGTTTTGACAATTGAAAATAAACTTACGTACATGGATAACATATTTAAAACTGTAGTTACTAGTCATTTTACATCAGCAGTTAATTAGATGACTACTTTTATGTGCAAAGTGTTTTCTAGAATAATAGATACAGCTGGGGAGGGATCATTTTTTTGGTTCAGTCCCATTACAATAACAGTATTGCTTCATACCTTTAGAATTGGCTAGAATTGCCTGAAATAACATCAAGTTGGTATTTAAATGTTCAGAGAAGGAACATATATTTTGTTCTGTGGTTAGCAAGAGACTAGAAGCAGCCAAAAAAGAGGAACAATAAATCCCAAATGTTTGTTGGTTTAAAAGTGCATGATGTGTAAGTAGCTAATTTTCTCCATTCTTTTAAAGATAGTGTCAGTGCCACACTCAGAGATTATTATTTCTTAAAGAAAAAAAAGCCCTTAGAAGTTTCTGAAATCCTTTGAGACCAACTGAGTTTTGACTCTTTCTGTGCAGCCGTCCCAACACCACGATGTCGTGGCTGCTGAGCCCGGTTAGGACGATGTGTATCCTGGCCTGGAGGCACTACAAGCTGCACTGTGTGGTGCTGCTGGTGGCTGCGATGGGCCTGCTCTTCCTCGCTCTGCTCGTCTTCTCTCTGCCCTCAGAGCTCAACCACAAGCTGTTTAACACAGCAGGGTAGATCCACCGGGCAGAGGCTGAATGGCCTTTACATCTCATTGGAGTTTGTATAAAAAGTGCACAAAAATATCTTTTTTCTTACCGTTTAATCAGCTGCACTGTGCAACCATTTTCTTCAGAATTAAAATAATAAAAATAAGCTTACATTTATTAACTTCCTTATTCTGAGCCTGACTTTACAAACATGCACTTTTCAAGTCCATCTTGCGGATGATGTCCTCAGTCAGCCTGTGAGAAAAGATGAAAATGGTAAATGAACTATCTTTCTGGCATGTTTAGAGACTTTTTAGTCAAAAAGACTCATCCTTACACACACATATATTCAGCACACACATACTGTACATTCATACAACACTTCTTGGTTCATTCAGGTTGTTTAAGCCTGTGCAGTGCTTTTACTTAATCATATATTGGTTCTTTTTGTAAAATTTGGTTGCAGCTGGGAAAAGTTTTGATCAATATAATATAATTGCAATTTGTCAGTTTGTTTAAAAGCTAATTGGAAAAATGTTTACAAAAAAAAAAGTAACTGCAAATTCATGAAGACTGCTCAAAAACACTTTATAAAGTAAGAAACAAAATTCACTCAATATTTGTTTCATATCTATGGTTAATGGGTCCTTCAATTAAATAAATAAAAATTTGTGACTGTATACCAGCTACTACATGAGTAAACTCTTTCAAACTTCACCATTTGATAAGTTCAGGATAACCTTTTTTATATTTAATTTTATAGTTTGCAATGAGTAGCTTTAGTAAACTTTAATGTAAAAATAATAAATGTTTCGACAAAAATAAAACGCAGCATCCAAGTTGATGGGACATATTTTCTCCTTGTGTTCTTGTTAAATATTTTTGTAACTGTTTTCAAAATGATTATTATGAATAGATAATCTCACTATCTCTTTCAGATTTGCTTTACTGTCAAATGTTCTTTGTTTTATATTAAATTAAAATTATACAAACGTGACACATTTTTGTTACATTTACTTGTTGATTTAAACAACTGTACTGTTTTTGTTTAAAATTTTCCTAGTCTTTTCAGTTTTGTTGTAGCTCTTATTATATTTTCACCAAGACTAAATAGGAAATTCTTGAATCTAGATCCAGATTGCCATTAAAAAGTAACTATTTCTATGTTGAGTCAATGCATAGCTACCATTTGAAGTAATCCTGCCATCACACAGAGGTATCATAGAAATATGGTAAGCAGAAAGAGACGTACTGTGGAGCTGAGACGCTGCTGCAGCTGCATCCTCAGCTCTGCGTTTCGCTGTTTCAGGCGATCTGTCTCCAGAGTGAGATCAGAAATCTCCATCAGGACAGCACTGGAAACACAGAAACACACAAACACATAAAAAAAAAACAACATTTGGTACAGATGGATGTCTTATATTTGTGTGTTTGTCACTTACTGGTACTGCTTTAGATTTCTCTCTGCTGCATCCCACAGTTTGAGTTTCTCCTCAGAGACAACATTTCCCAGACTCTCCCAATACGCTTCATGCTCTGAAGAATCACGCTGCGCTGAGCTCTTCCTTAAAAAGTGTTAAGAGCACGCTGGTATTAAATATGAAGGACAGGATAAACAGAAACATGTAACAGCTCATTAAAAAGGGCAACCTTACCTTCTGTGCTCAAGGAAACTTTTCAGAGCAGGCAGCACGTGGTCAGGATTGATGAGCTCAGGGCCTGAATTTGTCGTAGCTCTGGTCTCCTCTGCCTTTCCGAAGTCACTGGATGCGCAGGCATCCTGAAGACACGCAAACCACTTATTAGCAAGGGTGATGCTGAAACGACCCACAGAAGTCGTCCTCTCTTCCCTTCCTCACCTTAGTTTGCTCCTTCTGCTGATGCTCGTACTTTATTAGGAAATCAGTCAGCTCAGGTAGATCTTTGTCGTTGAGGCCCAACGACTAGAACAGGAGGTAGAGTGACTGGTTGCTCAAGTTTTGTCTCAGTCGTGGAACTAATGTTCAGCTTAAGAAATAAGCATAAATGAGCTGAATATGAACTTACATAAAGGAGGGTAACCAGCTTCATATCAGTTTGTTCCTCATTCTCCAGGGGGGCAAGAAGCTTCAGGACTTTAGTTTCCACCAGGAAGTCCTGAAAGGAATGAAGGAAAGCTTATTTTATCCTCAGACGTGTCTATATTTTCATATTACTCTTGTCAGTGAACATAAAACTTGATCTTGTGTCTAACCGTTTCATTACACAGCAGCTCCTTCACTTTCTCCTGTGTGTCGCTAAAGAAATTCTCTTCCTGCCGCTCTGGACCACTGTCGCTGTTCCCTGCCAGTTCCTGAGGCCGGCTGGGACCAGAGAGCTCCAAGGAAGCCAAATGAGGCCGCTCCCAGGACAAGCCAAGCAGCTGTTTGCAGATCACTGAGTCGATGAGCAAAGCTCTCTCTGCTAGCTGCTTTGCTTCTGCATCAGTCATCAGCCACATCTCCTCAAACGTTTTGCCATCAGCAACTGCAAAGTGCCTGCGTGGATTAAAAGAAAACTCAGGGGTAAGAGGAAAGTGTTCATACAGAACTTGTAACCATAGTGTAATTATGACTTACTTGAGTTGCACTTTTAAGCGCTCATATTTCTGGATCTGGCGTTTGTAGTTCTCAGACAATTTACGACTGTGTCTTGTAAACTCTTTCTGTTCTTTGGTGTACAAGTTTTTTAATTTTTGTAAATTGTTTTCATCCCTGAAACATAAAGTCATCACTGTAAACGTGTATATGTGCATGCGTTTTCCTGAGGAAAAAATAAACAAACCTCCCTACCTTTGGGATATGCGTTTAAGATTGGCCAATGAGAGCCTAAACTGTGTTTCCTTCTCTTCTAGACCTTGGTGTTTCAGTTTCTCAAGAACAGTGGCGTTCCTGATCTTTTGATTCGTTCTCTCCTCAGCCTGCAGAGCCAAGAATGGGACTTACAGTCTCATAAAACAAGATGCGTTATTGCAGTTCAGTTCCATATTTGGACAAACCTGCTCCTTTGCATTATTTTCCATCTCCAAGACTTTGGTGTTGTGAGCATTCTTAAACCTCAGCTTGTGGATTTTCTCCTCGTATTCCTCCACCTTCTTTCTCCTCTCTGCCAGACTCTCGAGCTGGAATCAAAAGTAGGAGTTATAGGATACAGAGCTGATAAACAGGTATGAGGGTTACAGGCAGATGGAAGAAGACTGAAAGTTGAGTAGGTTCACTTACTAGTGTATTTGTGTGGAGGTGTGTGTGTGTGTGTGTGTGTGTATTTAATCATCCGTACCTCTTTGTCCCACAGTTCCTTTAAGTCTTCCTCCCATTTGGTAATGTCTTCTGAAAGCAAGAATTTCAGTTCCTGCTGATGAACTCTCTGCCAAAATAAAAAACACAGGTGGAGTTATTAGTTGAGTTATTTTTGCATATGAACGTTCAAGTTCAGCAAACTGTAATGGCTTTCCAGACTTTTAACCAAAAGCCAGAGTGTCAATCTAATAATGAAAGTATCAACAGGATAAAAAATAAATCCTGAGGGATTTCTTCCAAAGTTTGTGTGGATTGCTGTGGCACGGTGCTTATTTACGCAGTGAGACACATTGATCTGACCCACCTCAAAGACTCAGATGCCCTCAGCAGATCATTTGTTTCTTGATCCAGAGCTGGTCTTACCTCAATCTGGGCCAACTCCTCCCTGTATGCTTGTGTCAAGATTTGAATTTGGTCCTCCATCCTTTCAATCATTAAGTCAATTTCCTCTGCATTCTTCCTCAAGTGTTTCACGTAGGAGTCGTCTCCCAGCTTGAGTTCCTGCTCAGCACAATTTAATCAAAAAGTTATGAATCCAAGAAAAAAGATGAACATTGTAGATACTTCTTTATAGTTTTTGCATGCTTAGCTTTAGCTGGTGAGTTGATTGGTAGCTTGTCGGCTGGATAGTTACCTGCTGAAGCTCGTTTATGAGTTTCTTCTTGTCTTGTATGAGAACGGCACAAAGCTGCTGCTGCTTGTTCAAAGCTTCCTGCAGGTCTGGAAGGATCACCTTCTGACTAACTATCAACCATCTGCTCGCAATCTCGTCAAATTTTTCCTGACTCGATTTTACATCCTTCTCCAGCAGCTCCTCTCTGTTTCACCCAAAACAGCAGTAAAATTGATTGGTGACGAAGAAAGAAAATAAGTGGCACTGTATTAAAATTAACCGTAGAGACACTGGCTGTAAAAGTAAAAGGAATTACCTCTTTTGTTTTGCTTCTCCCAGCTGCGTCCTTTTCTGCACCACTTTGGCGTCAGCTGCAGTTTGGATATCGGTCACAAACGCTGTCAGATCTCTCCGCAAGTTCATAATTTTCTGAGGATAATGAGGTTGAAAAGCAAACACACTGAATGAACATGAAGTTAAAGCTAAAACACACGGCCAAGTGCTTCTGGTCAGTTATTTTTGGGAAAACTGTCTCCTGAACTTGAAATATATATATATATTTCTGAGAGAGGTACTTAGCTTTAATAACAAACAACAGACTTCCATTAAATGTTTATTTGATCAGTGTGTTGGTATGTAATTGTTTCATTAGTAATCAAATGTAGCCTGCCATACATGTTCCTGTTAAAGTTTGTATATATGTGTTTAACTTTTGAATGACTTTTAATTGAATAAACTGTTATTATTTGAGATGTGGGTGTGTTTAATTCTATTGTGCCCCCTTACACTACGTGTTTTGTTGCTGTTGTTATTTCATACACAAAGAGACGACACAAAAAAGTAAATAAACAAATATTATTCGGAATCTGCATGTAAAGACTTGAACCTTTTGACTTTCTTTCTCTTGTTGTTTCCGAGTTTTGCGGCCTTCCACCACGACTTCCTTCTCATTCCCCTGCTTCTCATCCTTTTGAGTCGAAACTCTGAAGAGTTTGTTTTTTTTAAAGCATATAAATTAGATATTTAAGAAGGCAAACATAGCAGTCAACATTCTTTTGCTAGGAACTCTAACTAACCTGTGGTTGCTAAGCTAAAGGAAGCTAATCAACGACTTTACCCGTTTGTGTCTTCATTGTCCGACAGCACAGGAGGTTCTGGTTCCTTTCCGGGTTCTTCTTTAGCCATTTCCATGCTGACAAAATGTTCCATAAGAGTTACTGATAAATTGTAGTTTTAGTGACCAGCCTCTACGAAAAGCGTCGTCTGTTTGGTACACGTTGCTATGGAGACAGAGCAACCAGAGGGCATCGAGTGGTGCCTTCAAGTGCCCCTTGTAAATTGATCAATCCAAGGTAAAAAGAAAACTAATGAAAGTTTTATTTTATTTTATTTTATTCATGCCAGCTGCAGTTCACGATCTTCGTGTTCTTCTTTCGTGAATGTGATTACAATAATATGAAGGGCAACGTTTTTAAAAACTAAAACATTACTTCCGCTGTCTGTCTGATATAATCCATACTGTATTTTTTTAATTAACTTTATTTTGAACAAAAACAGAACAGAAACCTTGTACATAAGACAGAGTGATATCAACAAAGGAAAAATGGTACATAAATAACTTAAAATAATAACCACAAAAAGTACAATTATCTGTGATATTCGAGAAAATATAAATATGTTTTCTTTATTGTTGTTTCTACAAAGTCTGAAAATATCGCCTGGTAATAGTAAAGTTTGTGTTGGATGAATTCATGTACATGTGTAGCCATAAAAAGAAACTGTTTGTCAGCATTGTTGCAGTAAACATGATCATGTGCCACAGAAACAAACCAGGCAAAGAACTGCCAGTGTGTTTTCTCTGATCCATACTGTTTGTTATTGTGTACACAGTATACACAATATAGGTCAATTTAGTCACAACTAAACTTTAATGCATATGTAGATACACACGCGCGCACACACACACACACACCTACTCACACACACACATATATATTAACTTTCCTAATTTTTTGTTTTTTGAATTGGACAGGAAACATTGACTTTTAAATGTGATAGATGTTGAACAGTACTTTTATTTATTTATTTGTTTGTTTACACCAAAATTGTTAAGTGTATTCAGGATGATCACTATAACGCACGGCTCATTGCTGCCATCTAGTGGCTTTATTATGTTTCCAAACGCACAGTGGGCACAATACTGCAATCACACATTAGAAACTAATTCAGTGAGATTTTCCTTAAAATGTCAAATAATAAATAAATAACCTTTAACTTGGGTAAATATTTTTTAAGTATTATTGGTATATTTCAAAGCAATACATATAAACAACATATGTTTCTTGAAATAGTTTACAAATCAGTACTTCATAACATAATGACCTGCCCCTAAACTCTTCCTTTTTTTTAAAGCTGACTTAAGGTGGCACTGCAACTCTGCAATCAAAACTACTATGAAAATGATGTCGCTTCAGCAAACGCTGCACAGCAACAAACACAAAGACTCATATGAACCACTTAACACTCAAACACACACCACAAGAATGATAAATGTCTCCCCAAGCTGATAGCAAGACGGGGGGACACACAAAAAAACTCCCTCATGGGTCAGATGTTCCTGCCCTGAAGAGTTTCCCCCCCACCATCACCCTTTTATTTTTACCCTAACCTCCTAGGGGGGGATCTCACCGCTCTTTTGCCCTCAAGTGGACTTGGCTGCCGCTGAGCCGCAAGAGATGCAGGTCAGCCGGCAAAGGTTTCTGACATATGATCCAGCATCTGTGATGTCACCAACAGCTGACTTGTCATAAGACCTTTGAGAACAGGAGGAAGTGGGATGGGAGGGGGTGGTTATTGTCATTAGACCCCTTTGCTTAGAACGTTGAGTGCTTTTTGCATCAAGCAGCTGAGATTACAAACTGAATGACTGCTATTAGAGAGTGATTCTATAATCTATCTAATACCATAAGCCAGGGTTTAACAGACTTTGACCCTGCTCGCAGGTGTATAATAAGTCTTATTTATTCTGAACATGCTCTGTAAGAGTGTGTGTGTAATTCCAGCTCCGGGGCAATATGTTTATTCCTTCAACAAAGCATCATATTCATCACTTTGGGGGTTTAGAGGTGCATAATCTAAGCCTGACCTTTAGCCAATAAACTACCTGACAGCTTAGAGGGCTGCTGGTGGGCGCTGCATAACCCTGGAAGTGCTAACAGGTTCCTAATATTGTCCTTAAAAACTGGACAATTTGCTGCATTAGATCAGCTGTCCTCAACCTGTTTTGCATCGCAGACCAGTTTCATATGAGTCAAACTGGTCTGCGGACCAGAGGGGAAAAAGAAAGTTTGTTTTTTTACCTCATTTTTGTGAGGGTTAGCTTGTAGGTTTGTAGGTACGCCAGCAAAAAATAAAAAGAAGCACTTTCTGCAACAAAAAAAAATTACAGTTTGAATGCTTGGCGGTGAAAGCTAAAATGATCAGAACAAAAACTAAATTTAGCAAAACAAAAGCTAATAGCTTAAATTTAAAATTAGTAAAACATTAGCTAAATTTTAAAGTAGTAGATTAGCAGCTAAAAGCTAAAGCCAGCAAAACCGTAGCTAAAAAATTAGCAAAACAAAAGCTAAAAAGCTAAAATGAGCCGAATAGTAGATGAAATCTAAATTCAGCAAAATAGTAGACAGAAGCCAAATTTAGCTAAACAGAAGCTGAAACCTAAAATTATCCAAACAGTAGCTACAAGTTAGAATGAGCAGAACAATAGTTAAAAGCTAAAATTAGTAGAATAGTAGTTAAAAACTAAAACCAGCAAAACGGTACATACAAAAACAGCAAAATAGTAGCTAAAACTGGCATAATTATAGCTAAAAACTAAGTTTAGTAAAATAGTAGATAGAAGCCAACATTAACAAAACATTTCCTAAAAGCTAACTTTATGAAAACCGTAGCTACAACTTAGAACCAACTGAACAATAGCTAAAAGCTTAAATTAGCTAAATAGTCGCTAAAAGCTAAAATTGAACTAAGTATGATGAATCAGATTCCAAAGAAAACAAAGTTGTTCAAGGATTTGAAATGATCTCAACACATTTCTACAAAAAAAAATGTAAATACTGATAAATAATTCAAACAGTATAAAATGTACAAAAACCCAAATCAGAGATGTAAAGTCCTGAACGTTTTCATACTTGAATGGCTGAAATAGCTAAAAGTATTCTGAAGAAGTCAAAGTCCAAAGAATGTACAGAAGAAACTTTAAAGAGGAAAGTAATGGTCTGAATGCTGACTCAACAAAAGTACAGGAAAGAAGCACGAAGGAGTAATTTTTCTACATGAAATGCCCTGCAGACAAATGTAAATTAAAATATTTATTTAGATTTGTTTAAGAAAAGTTTTTGCGGCCCATTACTGAATGACCCATGGACAGGCACCGGTCCTTGGCCCAGCAGTTGGGGACTCCTGCTTTAAAGAATACAAAAGAGTGGAGGATGATTGCAGAGGACAGCTGAAAATACAGAGGCATTTAGTCTAGAGGAGGCCATGACCTTGTCAAAAAAAGAAAACAGCAAAATATGGGCTTTATTCAATGAAATTTAATAAATGAAAACAGAAAGTTTGGTGCAAATGACAAGAAGAGCATCCCTCTGCTACTTCAAATATGGCCTTGTCTCAAGGTAGTTTGTGCAAAAAGGAAGTTTCTTCTTTGCCATCTGCAAACAAGAGCACAAGATAACTGTTGTCCCTAAATCTTTAACTACATCGTCATAACTTTAAACATTAGGGACATAATAAAAGCAGCCACAAGCATGCAAAAATACAAACAAGCTGCTGCAGAAGAAATTCAAATGTATTCACATGCTGAAAGTCTAATTCTTGGTAAAAAATAAAATCCTCTCAAGGCCTGCGCAAAAGAGGCCTCTCAGCCTTCTTTCAGTCATCATTTTCAGGAATTTACATCCTTTTTCCAGTTTGATGCTAAACATCAACAATCCTCAGCCAGCAAGTTAACACGTTTTCAGATGAATGCTTTAATCAAAACAGGCATTTTATGGTCCATAAGTGTGTATTCAAGATTTTTCATGCACAAAATTAATTGATTTTTTATCAGCAACTACTCTAGTTCAAGAAGGTTGTTGCTAATCACCAACTTAAATGATTAAAAAAGTTGGAATTTGGAGAAAAAAATTAAATGCAAGGCTTTCAGAACAGAAGCCCTTTAGATGAAATTCCTTAAGTGTATCTGGGCATTGATGTTCCAATCTGTAAAGGTCATATTTGTGTTTTTTTGCATGTTTTGCTGACTGTTTTATTGTTTGTGTTGTTATGCAGCAATAAAAGGCTTTAAAAAATTATTACACTTTAGCATTTTTTTCCCACTGTAATCCATCTGAAAGTCAAATTCAGGATATGAGTCATTTTCTAAATCATATTAAGTTCTTTGGCAACGATCACCACACTCACAGAGACGTTATTCTTGTGGTCAGTCTTTGCAAATCAAAGCTCTTTCTGAGTGGATTAGTTGTGTAAAAATTTGCATGGAATTAGACTGTAATTAGTGGTGGATTGTTGTTGTTTTGTTTGGTTATTTTCATGTTAGAGTCAGTTTAGCAAGTACTCGTCCTTTATTGCCAGACTTTTTTATAAACTATTCCAATAGTGAAGATGATGCTTTAGGCATCCAGTGTAAAACTGTGTTGTGTTTCTAGTCAACAATGTGAAAAAGGAAGCATCCAGGCAAGTTTAAGATATGTGGACAAGTTCCAAGCATACTGCACTTTGTTCCACACATGGGAACTCTGAGGAGACCCTGACCCTAACACTGGGCTAAAAAGCCCTAACCCCTTCAACCCTGAGGAGACCCTAACCCTAGCCCTGGGCCAAAA
>NC_051448.1:8780798-8841452 GCF_001649575.2 Kryptolebias marmoratus
GCCCTAACCCCTCAAACCCTGAGGAGATCCTAACCCTAGCCCTGGGCCAAAAGACCCTAACCCCTTCAACCCTGAGCCCTTGCCCAGGGCTAGGGTTAGGGTCTCCTCAGGGTGTACGGGGTTAGGGCCTTTTGGCGCAGTGCTATAGAGTCCCCTTAGGGTTTAAAATATTTTTTTGTCCGTGTCACCTGACCTAAATTCTATTTAAAACTATTAAAGCCCCATCAAATTTGAGAAATACAGTGAGGAAATACAGCCAATCCCCTGTTGCAGCACATGGCTGTTGCTTGAGTAAAAGCTGGTAAACATAAAATTATGATTGGAGTGCTCATTGGTAAGACTAGTTTCATCATCACAAAATGTGTTTTTTCAAGGCCACAATTTGCCATTTATCAGATTTAGTCTAAAAACTTAATCTGAGCAGATTTAAAAATATATATGTAGCCTGTTATTAAATACAAGATTGCCACCACAGGTAATTGTCCTTAAAATTTGGTTTGTTAGTAGCTGAGAGTGATCCCCAACACATACTGTGAGAGCTAACACTTTGGACAAGAGCTTTGTCTAAAACTTTGGAATCAAAGGAGATGTGTGATATGCAAGGAATGCTAGTTTTCATTGTAAATATGAAATTAAGTTAAGAGAGTAAAGGCTTCAATGAATTATGTAGTTTGTGCTTTTCTCTCGTAGTAATATCAACAGCAAAATAAAAATACAAAGTAGGTCTATATCACCCGCATATTGTGTGAATTTCTGTTGTTGCTTTTGGTTTTTTGTCAGACTCCAAGATCATCACAGCCTCACATCTGGCCGCCTCTGTCTAGGTTCACCACTGGTTTTGAGTGTTTGTGAAACTTATAAAAGTGAGACAAAAGAGACTAACAACCATTCATATTCACAACTAAGGACAATTTAGAGTTACCAGTTAACCTAACCTGCATGTTTTTGATCTGTGGGAGGACTAGGAGTACACCCAGCCATGCAGGGGGGGAACATGCAAACTCCACACAGAAAGGCCTCAGTTGGGAGGCTAACCAGCAAGAGCGCTAACCACATCTCTGCTGTGCTGCCCTATTAGTAACAAAAGGTCTAAATACTTCTTCCACCACCTAGTTTTTCTTCTCTGAGTCGACCAGAAGTCCCCATTAGTCCCCTACATCACGTGTCAGCCTCCACCGCTTTATCCCAACGCAGGAGTTTTTCTTGACTTTCTCCCCCGCTTACAGAGCCGCTGTGCCTCCGGGAAGCAGTGAGGCTTAACGGGAATCAAAGCTGTCATTCTTGAGTGCACACGAGCTGCTCGACACACTTCTGTCCAGCACTGCAAAAGCCTGTGTTTTCAGCCACTCTGTTGGCCGCAGCTGGGTCATATGACTCTGCATGTCTGTTAATACTCCTGTAATGACCGGCCGTGGCTGCGCTCCATAAGACCAAAAAGCCAAAGGAGTTTAACGGATGTGTTGCTGCGATTATTCGGCCAAGTATCTTTATCCCACATTAAGATTAGCAGCTAATGACGAAAAAGAAAAAAAAAAAACTTAGTTGCAAGAAACACAAGGCCACCTGAGAACAAGGACCATTCCTGTGGGAAGAAAGCTCAAAGTCCAATAAAACATGTCTGCTGTCACAGTGCTGCAGTAAATAAAGGTTTACTCCAAGACGTTAATATCTAATGTAGACTATAAATTTAGAGGGACCTCCAGATAGTTTTTAAAGGGGGCCGCTTACAGTCTTGGTGTGGCACACCTAAACCAAACGGGCATTTTTAAATGTTGTTGTCACATGTAAGTTATTTGAAATAGGGGAGTAAAAGAATCACCTTCTGATATAGATCTACTTTTTTAAAAATCATTATTATTTTACAGCTGAAATTACTAGAGTTCAGCACTTAACTCACTGAAGCATGTCCTCTTCTCTTTTCAATTGATATTTAATTTTAAAAAGTACTTATAACACCCAGAGACCCTGTACACTGATATGAAGTCACTCGATTTCTGCATCAAAATGTTTTCTTCTGTTCAACTTTGACCTGTTGTCCTGTTTCAATTTTTTTTTAAATATATTCTCTTTTATTTTGGTAACTACTAATTGTTCAAAAACAAAAACAATGCTTAAATGTTGTTCCATTAGTCCCAAATAACTTAGGGAAATTAGAAATTTGCACCAAACAAAAGCTCAGGAATCAGGAGGATAAATTTGCCTAGCCAATAGGGGGCCAGCAAAATTTTGGGGGTGGCTATTACCCCCATGTCCCCCTTTTCATGGTGCACCTGCATAAACTCGGAAGAAATTTAGACAACTCAAAAGGATTGTTTGACAATATATTTAGTTGACAATGATAGTTGACTAAAAATGTCAAAATCAAGTTTTCAATTTAATTACTTTTTATGCAAAAATGCTTAAAAAGTACAACTGTGAAAGGTTGGGCTTTTTATTGTACAAATACATTCATGCAGTTACAAATCTGACTTTTTATAAGTGCTGTATTTCAAGTTTTTTGTTGCTGTTGCTTCTGTCTTTGTATCTAATTTAGCTTAAGAATATAATGTAAAAGAAATGATAATATGCATGTTATTTCGCATGTCTTTTTAATATTTCCAATAAACCACTAAACTTAAGTGATATTCAAATCATTATTGCTCAAAACGGTGTTTGCACTGAAATTAAAGCACCAGTAACTGCACCACATTAATAATACAAAATTATTTATTTGCATTCAAAATAAAGGTTTACATTACTCCAGAGCATATTCATCAGCTCACTCACTCCTGAAGATTTTACACAGAACACTTAACAAATTAAATTAAATATCAGTGGAAAATGACAACGAAACACATTAAAAGCTTTATGCAACCACAAAGAAATACACTGACTAGAAAACAGGTAACATCGCATTGTACTACTTTGGAGTGCTCTTACATTGTGTGTAATGTCTTCATTTACTCCCCCACCACAGCAGTGTGCACCCCCACACCTCACCCCTCCTTACAGCAGTTACATGTCACCACTAATGGACATCAAGTGCTTCCTTTTTGCAGCTCTCTTCTGGACATACATTAGAGACAGAAAACCCATTTCTCCATCCATAAATAGAGCACATACGGACACAGACACACACACACACACACACACACACACACACGCACACGCACGCGCTGCCTTCAAACCAGTCACTCTACAGTGTCAGCAGGATGCTCTTAACAACCCAAAGATTGTTAACAAGTTAAAACAGCAGAGGACTGAAAAGATATATTAACAAGCATCTGATTAGTAATTTGTAACATAAGAGGCACAGTAGTGATTCCAACACAAAACGTGCTTCTGCAAATTAATTGTGTAAGTTTTAACTTGTCAAACACAATGCTTACAACTTCAGGAAAATCTCATTGTTGCTTGTTTCATGTGTCCCAATTCAGATAAATGGGGAAATTTACAAAACTCTTTAATTGAGATCAAAAATTATTGAATGTGTATTTATTATAATCATTTCTTATTTTTGAATCCATAATAAAGTAACTGCAAATGTTTCCCCAATGATTAAGGAATTATTTTCCAATCCAAATTTGCTTACATTCATTCCTAAGTGTTAAGGAAAAACTCTTGAATTAATGTGAAAGCCAACATTTAATGAACCCAAACCCTGTTGAGTGCATTAAAAAAAAAAAAAGTGGTTTTATCTTTGTAATGATAGATTTTGATCCTTGCAGACCCACGAACACTGTTTGGTAAGAAGCAAAATCAAGATAAGTTGCTGTTGAGTCATTTACATCGGCGCTCTCAGAAATAAGTTAGTGAGATGATGTTTAAAAAAAAAAAGACATTTTTTCCTTCATTTCTGTCCTGCTCAGCTCTGCTTGTCCTGAATGTTCATCAGACTGGTGGAGGACTTTGCTCGCTTGGCTGGAAAGAGACAGAATGGATCAGAATTAAAGGTTGTGAATTCAATGTAAACCTATTGTACAAGATGTTTATGTTTTAGGTATTTCAAGGAACAGTTGATGTATTTCTGTAACAGAGCACAGGAAATTTTAATTAACGTTGCATAAATTTTACCTATCCACCCTTATTTTTCCTTATTTCTTTCACATATTTAAATCCGAAAAAAATAAACATAAGATTATGGCCTTATAATGTAAAGAGAAACAACCAAAGCTGCTGATTCTTTGAGGCAAATAACTGATGAAAATAACACAAATTCAATGAATTTCATTCAACTTTAGTCAGTTGGCATTATGATACCGCTGCATGTTAGGGTTCTCAAGGTTTACCTCATTTGTTATCATAACCATAACCCCTTAAATCATTTGTAAATGATAGCAAATATGCTAGCAATAGGCGGCCACAACAAGTCCCTTAAAAATCTAAGAAAAAGATTTCAAATTCTTTGGAGTCATTCACTCACACACACAAACACAAAACAGAAATCCTTAGACCTCATCTATTATCCATCACAGTCCGTCAGACCCCTCCTCTCGACAAAGACCCCATACCCTGTCAAAAAATCTGTGTGTGTGTGACAATGGGTGAATTAAGCTGGTTACTCACGGTGTATGAGCTTGCGTTTCTTTTGTTCGGAGTGAAGGAAGCTGCTCAAGTAGAAGATGATGGGCAGAAAGAGCATGAAGCTGGACACGGCGATGACAGGCACAGTCTCCTCCCGGGGGAAGGAGCAGTTGAAGCTTTTGCTCCAGAGTTTGCGGGTCATATTCATCTGAAACGAGGCAGCGTTTCAGTTAAAACATATACTGTCAAACTAAAGGAAGCTGTACACATATTTCTACTCGACTTTACGTACCGCATCCTCTAAGTCGATACACAGAGATTGATTCTGCTCCTTTTGGCCGTACAGGTCATTCAGGCTCTTGTAGAAGCTCTTACAGTTGGTGCACAGCTCTGTCAGGTTTCCCTGCATGGAAGAGAGAGGACGACGGCCGTCAGAGGGGATTTCATAAATCAATACATTTTATCGACAGATGTTGACACGCAGTTGATATCATACCTGTCTATACTTCTCAAAACAAGCGATAGTTTCATTGAGAACATCCAGAAAGTACAGAGTGCCATTGTTCAGGCTCTGGTACCCGTCAGACACACATTCTGCACAATGGGAGAAAAAATATCAATCATCAGATACACAGCTGAAGATGCCTAATGTTACTGTATGGAATGGAATCAGCTGTTTTAGCAGTTGTTGTTGTTTTGCCCTACTTTACCCAAAATTGGCACAAAAATTCTGCAAGAAAATGCAAAACACCAAACTTCAAAGAAAAGGATGCAAACATTATTAATTAGTACATCTGATTTTCAAAGAGATACATAGTGTACTCCAGATTTAATGAAAAGGAAAATAGTGACAGCTGTAACTATGATCTCGTCCAAGCGTATTTGTTTAAAGCTTTCACACCAGCAGAAAGTCAGTTTCTGGCTCTAACGCAGTCGATGCAGTTATCACCTCTAACGAGGCCAGCTGGAAGGTTCAGCCGATAAAATCCAGGTCACACGTTTAAGAAAGTGTGATGATCACTTTGAAAGAGATGTGCGCATTCTTAACAACACATTTTCATCAAACCCTGTTTGTCTCAGTGGAGGACTTACGGTCACAGGCTGATTTCTTCCAAATATCTTCTACGCTGCTGAACAGCAGGTAAACAAGCATCAGCCGATCGCTGTGCAGAAGGCTATCTCTGCAGCTCTCATTGACAGGACCCACCTGTAGAAACACAGGAGAAATGCATGTTTCAGCTCTCCAGAAAATTATTGGAGAGCTTGGGCATTTCCCTTTTTAAATATAAAGCTGGAATTCCAAATCATGTCATTCTAGACCCATAAAATTCAAGTTTTCAAATGGGCACTCTAGAAAACAAAGCTAGCTTGTTGCCAGGTGATAAATCACCACATTTCAACAAACTACGTAACATTTTGAAGCTTCTGAGGTGGAGAATTTTAAAATAATAACTCAATAATGGAAAAACTGACAGCACAGCCTACATATAAACAGAGAAAGTAAATATTAGAGTATACAGAGTATTGTAGACAGGGCCTAAATGTTATATCAGTGGCCTAAACTTTAAAAAAATGATTTTTTGACAACTTAAATGTAGTTTATCATAATACAATATCAGTTGTGGTGTTACTTCAATAAATTTTACTAAATAGAATACTATTTTACACAATTTTATTTTAATTCTGACTAGTTGTAATGCCTTTTTGAGTAGAATAAATGCTATTACTGATATCTAAACAAGTAATCAGAGATGTGGGGTTTGATTATATGTTACAACGTCCTGCCACACCACAAACCTTCAGTTTCTTTCTATGAGCAAAAATCCTTAGATTTCTTTCTCTCTTCCACATTTTCAAACAAATCAGCTATAATAATAGCAGCTTTCTACTGATAGCGAGACTGAGGCAAACCCCGTGTTTCCTCAAATTTCACACACACACACACTGACAGAGAGAGAGAGTCACACATCACATCACACAACTCGTGATTGAGTTAGTAGGTCATGACACTGACAGTACATAAGATATGTCGCTTTTATGACAGCTCAACACAGAATATGTCCTTCCTTTAAGCACACACCTTGTCTGATGAGATGTTTGTGTAGATCTCCTTGAGGCTGCCAAAACCGGAGAAGCAGTTCTGGCAAACTTTGACGGGTCGAGCAGCTGGAACCAGGCAGTTCGCGTAGGCCACGTACCGCTGACCGAACACGGCGAGCAGCTCCCTGCAGTACTCACTGATTTCCAAGTCTTCCGGGAAGGAAGAAAGCAAACTCAGGGGGAATGCGAAGTCCACGGCGGGCTTAAACACGGGAGGAGAGTTTGCCCCGGCGGAGCCAGGGGGGCTCGGGTCGGAAACTTGTTTCAGGTTCTCCGCCGAATCCGAAGCGATGACATTGCCCACGTCGCTGAGCACAAGACGGCAAACATTTAACACTGAAAATACAAAAAACAGACCGAGATTCCGCGGCGACATGACGAGAAACGGAGTTTGTGGCAGTTTTGCTCCGGTCGTCAACCCAAACAACCCATGACTTCCTCGTTTTCAACCAACGTGGTCATGTGACCGGTGCGTGTTCTCGCGAGAGTTCCTCGTTCAAATTGCTTCTCCGCGAGATTTCCGGCCCAATGTATTGTTTAGTTCTTGAATTTAGTTAGAATTTTATTTATAAGAATCGCGATATTTTTAAAGGTGACTTTTAAATATGTTAAAACTTATAATATTTACACTGTTTGGGTTCCTCCTTAGACTATTTTCCATTTTTTATTTGGATAAGTTGGCAGCTAGACCACTACTGTATGAATACAATTTTATGCAGGACAAAAACAGTTCTGTCAGTCATCTCAACAAGAAATGTGCATTTTTATTCAGCAATAAACATAGTCATAGTCACAACAATTATGCTTAGGCTGACTAGCAGAATATGTTGCGAAGAGAAAATAATTTGGTTAATTAAATTCTGAAAACACAAAAAATTATCTGTCTGTCTGTCTATCTATCTATCTATCTATCTATCTACCTATCTACTGGTCACTGCCTACAGTTTTAGTGAGGGGAGAGAGAGTGCAACTGTACATGTCTGTTGGAAATAGATAGCCCTTCCTCCTACTCTCCTCATTATTTGCGAGTTCTTGACACCACACAATTTTGCAATGTGCACTCGGCACGGCACAAATAATCAGAGTCAAGGTAAACGATTTGGGCTCCAATCCTGATTGAGATAATTGTCAAAAACCCCCTCGAATCAAGCCACCGCAGTCAATGGTCGTTAATGTGAAATTAGTGGCTCTTGATAACTTGCAGGCCGCATCAATTCTGCAGTCATCAGAGCCTAATGAAAATAAGCGGGGAGAGGATGCTCGCTGCATTCATGGCCCATTCTGGTGCCTGCGTTCAACTCTCCTGATAATTCTGGCCCCTGTTGCTCCCGTTGCTGCACATGACACCGGCAGCTCATTAACTCTTCTTCTCCTGACCAGAGTTCACCTAATTGTTCAGATGTTTCTCACTCGTTTATTATTTCCTAGTGTGGCTCTCATAAAGAAGAAGTGATTGCAACATAAACTCTTAATGGTCTTTGCTGTTTAGTTGCAGTTTAGTTACACACCTCAGCTTTCACAAAATGCATAACTTTTAAAGACAGCACGGAAACAGGGTCGGTGGATGTTGAAGTATCAAAAAAATCTGCTAATTTTTAAGTTTTGCACGTCTTTCATTTTACTAGTAATCATCAGATAACCAAGCAGAAACTGGCATTTCATCACTATTTGGCATGACCAATATGCTTTCATTAGCATGGAATAGATAAAGCAAGAGGACAAAAATCACTAATTAAGTCCATAAATTAGAGGGTGTGATGATGAGAGCTCTTCAGGGTCTCCGCCTAAGAAGCTCCTCATGATTTAGAGAAGAAGAAAAAAAAAAAGATGCAGCCGTTGGTCAGTTAAGAGGGAGACTGAAGACTGAAGCTGTACTGAATCCAATAATTCTCCAAATTCCAGGAGTGAGAGCATAGATGAAGAAGAGGAACTATATTTTACTGCAAACATGTGAAAGAAAGAAAGGAATCAAAAGAAAACTTAGGTATGCATTTAACATGTTTAGGTTTAAAAAAGGAAATAACTCATTACAAGTTGAAGTATAATATAAAAAATGCATAATACAACTGAATGAGGATTATACAAATAATACAAAAAGTGTCAGCAGCAAAATGCAAAAGGCCTTATTGACCTTCTGACTGCCATATTTGTAACATGGATGTTGCAGCGTCATTGTGTAAGCAGTTTCTTGGATGTGGAGCTGGTTTTATGTATGGTAAATACAGAGACGTCATATTCATTGGGGAATTAATGGAAGCAAATTAAAGAAAACTCAGAGTTTTCTGCTTTCATACTTATTCTCTGATCTCTGGTTTATGGTGAGAATTTGGATCATTAGTGAAAATGGAAGCAAAAGGCTTTGATGTAACTCACTCAAAAAGGTGAGTTACATCAAAGTTTATTCTGTAAGTAAGGTGTTAGAAGTCAAAATGGTTTGAAACAAACACTTTTTATGTCACAATTTATATAATAATTTTTTTTTCTTACAGCAGCTCATTCTGGAATAAAACCTGCAACAATTTGTTGGAACTGCAAGCACAATGCAAATTATCTCTCTAAAATGTAGTAAAAATATTGTTTTTGAGGGGTATTATTACATAGGTGAAGATAAAGAAACATTTGTTTTGTTGCAATAAATTGTTTTAGTTTTTTACGAAATTAATGAAATCTTGGTTTGGAAAAATAACAGCTTTTAGAATAAGAAATATTAACAGTCATATTGAGCTCAATAGTATTCCTAAGTTTCTCTAATCAAAGTTGCCATACAGGCTAATATAGTCAAATGAAGCAGAGCTTTTAAAATAAAGTTCAGTAAACATTTTAGCCACCTTAAAAAGCCCCCTTTTTTAATCCAGCAAAGGGTTTGACTTGCAGATCAGAATTGTTTTGCAGAGTTAGCTGTTTCATGATAAGAGATTGTAAAACGACCTTGTGAAGCTGCATAATGCCCAAAGGGTTAACTCAAACTAGCTTCAAACTTGGCTCTTGGCGTGGGGAAAGAAAATAGCTGTAAAGTTATGCAGAAGTTATTCTTCATCCTTCGGGCCGTCCCTAATCCGCCAAAAACCTCATTCATTCACCGGAGAACTGTGCCTCCTTTCTTGTCCCTCCTTCTCTATACAGCATAAAGTCAGACTGCATTTAATGGTTATGTCGGGATGGGAGAGGGGCTTTCTTCTTCCCCCTTTTCTCCAGAATATTGCCCTTTTCGTCGTGTGAGTCTCCCAACCCGCCGGGACCCCCATATTCTTCCCTCCGCGTCTGATTCGCATCATAAACTAACCCCGATTTTCACCACTTTGCTGGGAATTGCAGGGAGTGATAATAGAGATTTCGCTTTCATTTTATACGCTTGACTTGGTTATTGTTGCGTTTCTCCTCTCCCGTGATTCTCCTCTTTTCCAGGGATTAGCCCTGACTTCGCCCGGCTACACTGGCCGCCGAAGTGCCCCTGAGCCCCGGGATGACAATTGAACCAGATCAAGGCGGGCCTATTCTGCGCCCTTTGAAAGGAGCAGAGCTGAGTCGGGTTCAAATGGAGGAGATTTAATTGAAGTAAGGGAGGCTATACTCAACCCACTACCCCCCCTGAAGAATTAAAGACATAGTCTGGGGATTTTTGAAGCAATGTTCCTTAAAATAGTTATCAATAGTTAGTAACTTATCAGGCACGACATCAGTTACAGAATGTGGAGTATGAAGATATTCATACAGGCTAGATTAATGGCTAGCCAAACAAGGACCCATTGTTTGTTTTTTAGGCTTATAAAACAATTGCTTTTAAAAAATGGCATACTGATGAGGAAGAATGTTTCATTATCTAATATTAGACCTCTATAGATTTTCTATGAAACCGTTTATTTAGCTTGTCACTGTTTTCTCAACCGAACAACATCTGTGTTGCTACACAAATGTACGTATGTGTGCTCAGAGAATAGAACATGCTTAAAACCCATTCAGTGACACCACCAGGACTGTTTGCTGTCTATTGCCTACAGCTACATACGTTTAGCATAGCCTTATTACTCCTAGTTGATTGTGTGGAGATATTATTCTTTGGCGAAGACAAGATCATCACACCACAATAAAGACAGTTTGGATGTTTGAGCCCAGACTGTGAGTCACCAGCATGCTGTCTTTCACACCAAACCTCATCAACCCCTCAGAGCAGGACACCAGGACTTCGCTCTTTAGGGTGGAGGAAGTCAGGGACATGCTGAGGCATAATCAGTGGGTAGCGGTGTCCAGAATAGAGTCTGATTCAGGCAGTAGAGTAACCCACATCAAAAGTGCAATCTGTTGTTGAATGGGACAGAAAGGCATATTTACCGGGCGGCAGGAGAATGTGACCCACACATGAGCTCCAAGGAGAGCAAAAAACGACTGGCCTCACTCTGTCCTGGATGAACACTGATGGCATCCTTGTCTCTTTGTTTAAAGATGTTCTTGGGATTTTGTCTACACCTGGCTGGTACCTGTTGCTGGCACACAGACTTTCAGCTCTCACCAGCCTTCATCACATCTTTACCTGGATGGGATGAACCTCTGGAACTTACGACCGCTGAGTTGGGCACTGTTGTGAGAGCTGTGATAGACATAGCACTCCAACTGGTATGGATTTTGTTAAATCACAAGCAAATAAAACTCATTTTAAATCATTTTGTCACTGCCTGTGATTTGAATTTTATGCTTGGGATGGACACCTGGCAGAGTGTTGGTGAGTCATGCTCTTTATTTAACTTTTACCCAGAGACTGTACTTTGTTAACACACCAAGGACTAGTGAATGTGGTGGAAGATACAGCATGTCTTTTTAAGAAGTAGCACAGGCTATTGTTG
Source organism: Kryptolebias marmoratus (assembly GCF_001649575.2). Classification (NCBI taxonomy): domain Eukaryota; kingdom Metazoa; phylum Chordata; class Actinopteri; order Cyprinodontiformes; family Rivulidae; genus Kryptolebias; species Kryptolebias marmoratus. The sequence continues at coordinate 8,792,240 of NC_051448.1, forward strand.
TGTTTGAGACAACCATTTTCTTGATTTTAGTGAGAAATTGTTTGCTTTCAACAGAAGCCACTCAAGGCAATAAACTAACAACAAAGGACATTTTGCCATCTTTGGTCTTAGGTAAATAGAGATCATATGATTTGTTGACACAAGCTGGGTGGGCCTTTATCATGTCGTGCTGGGGCTAATGATTGTATCAGTCCACCTGATCAGCACATCTCATCAGTCCAATAGTTTACTCAACTCCCAGTAAACTAACACATTCAGCAGCATCAGGACACTAACATTTGCACAGTCTTTGCTCAGATTTTAAGTGTTGGCATCCACTGCAAATTCTCCAAATATTATTCCAAATTAGCAAAGTCTGGCATGTGTTACCAACAAATCCAATCCATAGAGACCTCCACATGAAGTCACAATGCACAGAACTGGAAGACTGCAAGGCCCCCAGAGGTTAAACTGATACCTCAACAAGTGAAGACTGCTTTGGCACAAAAATGGACTTAATCAAAACATTTCCCACAATTTTATAAATTCCACCAAAGAGATTTCTGCTCAGATTCACATTCAAACAAAAGAAATATCAAGAGTCCCCACAATGCTACTTCTTCAGTCGTCTATCAACTAATTTAAGCCAACATTAAGCTTCTTCTTTTTTGCTAAAACACAAAATAATAATGTGATGATTGAATATCACAGTCTACCAGCTTTACAGATATTGCAATCCAAACACTGCTACATCTTGAACCAAAGCTGCAGTTCAGCTCATCACGTCCCACAAGAGAGGTCCCATAATCGCTGTGTCTTCCTCAATCAGGCATCTTTGGTGGCTCTGTGAGAAGTTAAACGTTGTTGACGGTGTGTTGTGCACTCTTCCGTGAGCCAGTTGGACTGGGATATCTTCAGGAAAGGTCCAGTCTGTGCTCACATAGAGAGGGGGGGATAATTACCAAACAGGCAGCCGACAGCAGCGACACAAAAGCAGCATTGACTTCCTCACTGCTGGTCGTCTCCAGGGGATGGTCCCGCTCCCTGCTTACCCTGCTCACCCCGCTCACCCAGACCGTCACTCCGGAGAGGCAGGACCACTTGTTCCATAACAAGACGCGAAACTGACTTCTTTCAGCTCCAGTGAACTGGACATAAACCCCGACTGACAACCTCCAGTGCCCAAACAGAACAGAGAGGACGGGTGGGCCCAGACAGAGGAAAAAAGAGGTGGGGGCAGAGCTAAATAAAGTTGTTATTCACTTTTATTCTTACAGCTTGCAGAAAAAAAAGACAAAGAAACTCATTTTAGCAGCCAGTGGGTGCTTGCCTGACATTTGCATTCAGCACCTCTGGACTCTTTCACAGATGTTTGTCATTTTTTTTGTCGGTTCAGAGAAATTATCATTTCTCTCCATGGTCCTCACAGAGCCACCTTCCTCCTCCCCCTCTCAGAGCACAGTGTGTTACAGCGATGAAAGCACGATGTGCTGTAAATGTAATGGGCCGGGGGTGATTGTTTCTGACAAGCAACAAAACACATCGTCCCTCCCCTCAAATTAGTCCCCCAGGAGGTGGTGGGGTGAGGGGTTCATGTCCCAGGAGACACATGAAGGCAACAGCGTGCCAGCATATAGCATGGGTATGTGACTTTCATCAGAAATCAATAATGTGCATTTCTTTTTGCAGATTTTAGTAGTTGCACATGACCCAAGACCATGCAAACAGAACAAAATGTAAATCAACATTAGTTAGTTATGCATGGTTTATGTATTCCCATGTCCTGCATTTTACAATATTACTCAGTTTTTGCCTTTTCAAAAAAAAGTGCAGAATTATTATTCAAAACACCACATATTAGCAGTGTCAAATGTAACATTACAAGTAACTCAAAAGGGGAAAAAATCAGTGGTTGAGCACTTTTTAGACTAATTTAAACCTCCTTATCAGGGGATAATTATTATTTTAAGAATTTACCAATTTATTACTTTGTTCAATAATGTGCCTTCAATAATAAATATAACAATTTCAAGGCATTTTTTAAAAATACATAAACACATGTACTGTAAAATAAATTTATTGCTGTGAAAAAGGGGAAAAACTGCAATTGCAGGCAGGTAGACAAAAACATGGCTTTTTAATTAAAACTAAGAAACAAAAATGTGAATTTAAAACAAAATAAAGTCTAAAGGGTGTTGAAGGAGCCAAATAAAATCCAGCACTATATAAACTGCTCCTGTAATGTACTATTGCTGATCAGTCATTGCATAGATTTTATCAGTGAGCAATTTAAAACATTTTAAAGCTATATTTCTTTATCTTGTTTTTTTTTTCTTTTTAGTTTTAAGTAAATGTTAACTACCGAGTGAGTGCGTGAACGGTCGTTTGTCTCTATGTGACAGTGTGATGGACTTGTGACTTGTCCAGGGTGTCGTCTGCCTCTCTCACAGTGATGGCTGGAGATAGACACCAGCTCTGGTAAGGAAGAGCGGGTAAAGAAAATGGATGGATGGATGTTAATTAGCATGATTCAAATTGAGTGGAAAATGAGAGACAAGAATTGTCTAGCTTCATTTTGAGGTCAAAATGTTAAAGCATTGAATTTAGCTTATGGTTTCATGTTTTTTATCAAATGGAAATGAGAACATTAGCATAAGGGGGATGGAGATTCAATTTTCAGAAAGCTTTTTTTATTCCCCTCCTGTAGATATAAACATTATATAAACAAACTTTTTTTTAAAAAATGGACTTTTAAAGCACTAGTTTAGAAGAGCACAGGTGTTTTACTCCAGCTCCGTTTATTCAGTTATATTATTCATAGTGGGCCGGGGCTGAATAGGCAGTTAGCTTGTCAGTTAGCTTTAAAGTAAGCCCTGATTTGTGAACGAGGGAGGAGGAGGAGGAGAGGTGGAGGGCTTGATGTGTAGGGAAGCTTCTCCTGGGCCAGAAGAAAAAGGATTTGGCCCAGATGCAGGCAGCGATGTTAACTTTGAGTGGCCCCTGTGGCTCAAACTCAGCACCCCCTCCCTCTTACTTCCCAAGCCCCCAGGTTGCCTTTGCATGACATCATTCCCAAACTATGCCCCCCATACCCATGTGAATCTGAGCTGTCACAATCAGCAGCCCCCCCCTCTATTAAACTGTACCGCTCTGCGAACCCATACGTTTCTTTTTCTTCCCCCCTCCCTCTCTTTTTCTACCACCAATCTCCTCCCTTCTTCTTCTTTCTTAACCCCCAGAAAGGCATTGTTTGAGTCAAGGCTTGATCAAAAAACTGTTGCCCGCCAACCACAGGGCTTTCTGTAAATTCAATAAGGCCACCTTAAAGATTTTCCTAATTAATGGATGACATCTTTGGCTGGAGGAGAGGAGAGGCATTCTGCTCCGGCTCGCTCTTTGTTCGCCTCCTAATTAACTTTCCTAGGTCACTCAGGTCCCCGCAACCTGAGAGTGAAGAGCCCCCATTGAGGAGGGAGTTGTAAACTTACTTTTTTTGCCTCTGCACTTAAAAGGGGAAAGCAACTATAGAGAACAGAAAATATCCTATTTAAGTCCTTTGTGAGTGAACTGCTTGCACATGTTCCAATAAAGGAAGTCTTCTAAATAAGCTGCCATGTTGCTCTCCACTCCCCCCTCACCCCCACTCTTTCTCCCTTATCCAACTTCTTTCACTCCCAGCTCCACAGAAAGGTTATGAATGATAGCTCTGGGCTGATGGGGGGGTAAAGGGCCAAAGGACAGCATCTGGGCATTGTGGAATTGTGAGCATCTGAAACTTTGAGGGAATTTGAGGATGGGAAAGCACCGAGGTGCTCGGTGGTGGGGTGGATGATTGAGAAAATGTGGTGAATATGAGAAAAAATTAAGTGCCTCTTTGGTCTCGTTATTGTTTGGGTGTTTCTAAAGGACCCCATGTCTCGCAGCTGCTTTCATCACTCCAACTCTTTATCTTCACAAAAAAAAAAGTCCAAAAGAAAGACCTTTACTCAGAGCTAATTCTGTTTCTGCCATTGATTTGTATTCTTATTATGAGGACATATAACCTAAACTGATTTCTTATATTTGAGGCATGCTTGTAAATGTACAATGGCATCATCAAAATGAATAAAACAGATCATTTCAAAGAATTGAACCCATGACTCAGCTGTATTATTTTCAAATGGTAATTGAAAGTGTGAAAAGTGCAATTCCATCCTATCCATGTAAACATCAGGAGATAATCACATTTGTACATCAAATGTGTTTTAAATGATATTTTTCTGTCCTATTAACAGAGGTGCTTTTTCCACCGCCTCAGAATTAAACTTTGATAAACTCTATGTTTACCCACTTTGCAAATATTTTGCAAATATTTGTTCCATGGAACTGCCACTTTTTTCTCTGTTTTAAGGCCTTTTTCCAACCATAAATTATAAAGCTTCATCAGCCTGTAAATAAGAGAAAACTCAGTAACTCAGATGTTGGGGAACATTGCACCAAAATATCTTTGTTTTATTCAGACGTGTCTTTAAAAGTGAGACAGGTGTGCGATATTCGTCATTTTTGTCTAGTAATTAAAGCGATGTTCATCATCAAGTTTTTTTAATAATAACATTAAATACGGTCATAAGAGTCTATAGCATCTTTTAGCTGGCCTTTACATGTGATGATGAAACATCTGTCAAACATCTGCAAATCACTGTAAAACACACATGGGCAAAATGCATCCCATCTGGCACTTTACATCCTCAAAAAAAAACAAAATAATTTTTTAAAACCAATATCTTTTTATTGCTAAATAGTGAGCCAAGAGAAAACAAATATTTTTATCGCTTTTTTACTTATTTCCAATCTGGTCTATGGTTTGGACTAAATTAGGATTAAACTTTTCTTTTTGGTAAGTAAATAAGATTAGTGGTTTTGCACTGACAGAACCACGCTGAAAATAAAAACTTTCATAAGGAAAAGAAAAAAAAAATTTTATGTTTTTAACCCAGAGTTAAGGGTCAGTTTACAGGCTGACATACTGATTTGCTGTGTTTTAACAAAGCGCTCTAAGCGTTCTGCAAACTTCTCATCCCTGGGAACAAAAAAAAGCCCTGAAAGTGTGTTTTAACATGTCTGCCTGAGAAAAACAGAGCCAGCTTTTCTCGACTGTGTACTTTTTAGAGATTATATAATTTTGTGATAGATAAGGACATCATACTTGGAAACAGTTTCAATTCAATGTGCAACCCTTCAGTTTGCTTAAGTAAGTCAAAATGGCCCTCAGGGAAAATGAAAGAAGGAAACAGAGTTACAGTTTTCTATCAGTGCTGTGTTTTCAAAAACAATAAAAACCATATCATGCAACACATGCAGCTATGTTAAACAAAATGAGAGTGAAAGTAATGCTCTGTTCTAATTAGGCAGAGCAGAAATGCTACATGAGCATATATAGCTTTGATTGCATGCTTTACATCAATTCAGATTTGTTCTCCAATTAATTACTTCTGTCATATTGTACTCCTGTCTGAATAACAACAAAGTTCAATCAGTGAGTCACCAGTTCATGTTCCATCTGGGTGGTTGGTTGTACCTAAAAACCCATGATGGCAGCTGATGACAGCCGCTGTGCTGCTGTGTCCTCGATGGGTTAATGATGAGTGGAAGCTGTGACCTCAGATCGTGACCGTTGAACCTGACCTGTGGAGTCATCAGGAGGAGCGGGGCAGAGGAGAGACTGACGACTGAACAAAAATGGATAAGTAGCAGCTAGACTCCAGACTGCAGGAAAAAGACATTTTCAGGTCCGTGTGTGTGATTTCAAGATGGCTGCTGCAGTCATTTAAAAGCAATTTGCAAATGTGTTTGGAAACCACAACTTTATGAGCATCTTTCAGTCTTTAATATACACAATAAAAGTAGTGAAGAGTTTATAAAGTGTTTGTTTTTGCAAAGAATCAGGTTTGACTCAGAAAGACTGATTTGAAGTTCATTTGATGATCAAAATGTACTTTAAGTGTGTAAATGCTGAATCATAGTTCACACTGCTGTTTTCCAATTTATAGTTTCTTCCAAACCATTTTTGCAATCAAAGTACTTCCACATACTTTGTGCTATTTTAACCATTAATATATCCAAATGTACATGCGACATGTCCTGGCTGAACCCTGCCTCTAGCACATGACCGCTAGAGATAGGAAACATGGGAAAATATCCAAATAAAACAAGAAGGAAATACATAACTAAATAAATATAAACAAAATAAGAAATAACTGGAAATAATTCAACCTACAAAACAAGATCATGACACTTTGGGTCTCTTTAAACATGTTAGTTGATCATTATTAAATATTTATGCTCAAGTTCGCAGAATTTTAAATCTACTTTACTTTGATCAAATTAAAACTGTACTTTTTTGGTGTGGTATAGATACTTTGGTTTCTCTTGTTTGTGTTTTTTTTTATTCTTAACAGAAACTTGGATCATATCTGACCACAAAATACTGTCATAATTCATGTGAAGTAACAAGATTTAGCTCCAACATTGTTGTATGGTTGTCGAAAAGAGCAAAATGTAAAATAAAATAAACAATAAAAAGGGCAGGACAAAACAACTAAACCAAAACAATCTTTTAAATGTTGGTCTATTTTTTAAATTTGTGCACATTTTCTGAAACTGTGTTAGTTTTGTTTTGCTCTTGAGGTCAAAAGCTAAAAGTAATATACACATTTATATTTATGAATTAATAATTTCTCTTCAGTAATATAATGCAGAGTTTTTAGAAACTGTCCCATCTGAACAAGAACTTTTATTTGAATTTATTTTGATTGTGAAATGGGTAAAATAAAAATAAAAAATAGAATTTAACCAATGGATGGGTCCTAAATGTAAGATACATCCTTCTTCAGTTGATGTAAAGCATCTCTTCCTCACAGAGTTCAAAAATGTTATTTTCTTCCAAACTTAATATTGTCATAAATAGTCAAAGATAAACTTGAAGAACAGAATTGGACCTTGGGTAAAATTAATTAGATCTTAGAGTTGTAGCTATTTTGGTCAGACCTTGAAAACAATGTTGTGCACAATCACACTTGATATCGCAAGAGTATGCATGATCTATTAGCACTTAAAGTATGTGTTGAAGGTGATTCTCAACTAGTACCACAACAAATTTCAGCTCAATATCTGTAAAATTGACTGAGTTACAGCCATTTTTGCCTTTGCTAAGATTAAATAGCTGTGGCAGGCATCTTGAATTGTATTGACTCCAAAAGGTAATCAGCTGCTGATGTTCTACTAATGAACATTATCTGAGAATTTCATTAAAATCTGCACAGTGGTTCCTGAGATATTTTGCTAACAGACCAACACAGGTAAAAACATTATCCTTTTGATGGCAGAGTGATAAACATCAGCATGAAAACAACTAAATACAGCAAAAGGTTTTGTGAATTCAGCCTCCTGAGACCCTGCATCCTTTTATTGGGACATTGGCTTCTCAGCACTAAACAAAAGCTCAGGACTCAGGAGATTTGGATAAAATGTTAAAATATGACTTTGCCTTATGAAAAATACTTTTACTTGGTCATATCAATGTGTTTTATGTGTTCTAGTCTCAGTGTGAAAAGAAGCTGTTGATATTTTCCACATTCTGAACAGTCCAGGCGCCTCTGCGTGACTGAAAGCTGCTCTTTCACACACCGCAGGCAGAATATGAAACCAACTATAGATACGCTGAAAACATGGCGGGCTCTTTGGCTCTCTCATGTTTGTCTCGGCAGCGTGGACAGACTAAGCCCCTCTACTCAGCTGTCATAATTTGTTAACGAGTCTTTTCAGGGAGGGGGAAAACGAAAAAAAAAAGAGAAGACAGAAAGAAAGAAAGCTCTTCACGAGGGGACTGAAAGCAGCGGTCCATCCAGAGAGGGAACCCAGGGGCGACATCAGACCGATTTCAGACCAGCTCGTGATGGCATCTCTGTATATTTTAATATTAATGACCGCGGCTGCAAAGCCGTCTCTATGAGCTTATCCAACAGGTGCCCCAGCCCCACTCGAGTCGGGATCAGTCAGCTTTTCTCCACCACCGCTGGTCAGTAAAGACCGATGAAGAGGATGAAGGCAGAGAGCAGAAGAAAGGGACATAAAGAGTGGAAGAGGAGTTAGAGAGTCAGTGTGAAGGAGTTTTTGAGTCACTTTCTCCAGCTAAAACACAGGTCGATATTCGCCCCCCTCCACCCCCCCTCACACACACACCTCCCTCCTTCAGTCCCTTGAGAAAGAGATTGACTTTTGTTTGGAGTTTGTGAGAAGTGGGAATCAGAAGCGGGACAATGGGACTCCCCACGGCGAGAGGCTGAGAGGAGCCATCTCAAATCAGTCAGCCAGGGGACTGACTAATCCGTCCATTGTCCCTCCCCAGCCACCGGCCGCACATCAACACATTCGGCCCCCATTGTCCCCCACCCTCATGCAGCGGGATTTGCTCTCCCCAACAGCCAGTTTTGTCCACGGCAGTTCGAGCGGAAGTTTCTCACTGACAATTTGCCCCAAATAGATTTGTCAGAGCGTCCAGCATCACCGCGCCGACCTGAGGGTTCCTGTGGGTTTGGATCCTGGTTCTGAGTCTGCTGGGGTGACAAGGCCCATGGCTGACATGTAAATGTATCCAAGTGCACAGGTGGGAGACCTGTAAGATTATACTACCGAAGGTGACGTGAGGTTTCCTCACAGTGACAGTGAGAAAATGTAAGAATATTAATATAGATCAAACAAATCCTGTTGGTCCCAAATGAGAAGCTTGGAACCTCAAATACTGTACCTTTAAAAATAAATTAGGCCTAAAATTCCTTGAACGAATGCAGATCGCCCTCAACATTTTATGCTCATGAATGAAGACTATCATCTGTTTAAAAATGATGGAGTTGTAGCCATATTGGACAAACCTTGTAAATGAGGTTATTGCTGTTCTGTGAGATCTCACAAGATAAGTTGGAAGGTAGCCCTTGAAGTATGTGTGGTGACTGACTCTCAGCTGCTACCACACCAAATGTTAGCTCAATATCTATAAAATTGACTGAGTTATAGTCATTTTAGTGTTGGCTAATGTCAATTAGCTGTGGTGGTTATCTTGAATTGGGTTGACTCCAAATAGCAATCAGTTGTAGATGTACATCCAGTGATTACTTTCTGAGAGTTTCACTAAAATCTGTTCATTGGTTCATGAGATATTTTGCTAACAGACAAACAGTGTTGACTCTAACAGTCAAAGTCAAAGTTTTAAGGAAATATGTTATGCAATGTTTAGTACTCAGAATGTTTTTGAATGACTCTCAGCTACTACCACACCAAGGTTTAGCTCAATGTCTGTAAAATTTATTGATTTATTGACATTTTTGTCAGTTGGCTGTCATAAAGATCTGTCCTGTGGTTTAAGAGATATTTTGCTAACAGACAGAATGGTTAAGTTTTGAAAACAGATCTTGTGCGATCAGTTAGTGCTCAGAGTAAAAGGCAGGAATGACTCTCACCTACTACCACACCAAATTCTAGCCCGTTTGTTAAATTGGCTGAGTTGCACTCATTTGCATGACTGATAAAGTCGCTTAGCTGCTGTGGCCATCTTGAACTGAGTTGACTCCAAAGTTAATCAGTTGTAGAGGTATATCTACTGATTATTTCCTGAGAATATAATTAAAATCTATCTAGTGGTTCATTAAATATTTTGTTAATTGCACAGACAATTGCATACAAACACAGGTGAAAACATTGTCGCATAATTTGCCATCAGAAGGGGGAAATAAAAAGAAATGTAGATTTTCTGTTTTTATAACTGGTGGTGTTTTCTTTTTTGAGCTACCTCCCTGTTGTAAACCTACAGTAACTGTGTTAAACAATTATTCATTATGTTGGAGGAAATTAAATCCATATTTTCTGGCATGAAAAGAAAATAAGTGACCCACCTGTTTTACAAAGTCCATTTGAATCTTAGCAAGTGAAAATAGATATGATATTTAATTATTTTATATATAAATAAAAGTGATCCAATTTGACAGACCCTGCTAGATTTAATGTTTTGAATATTTTAATTGATAAGTGTGTAAATCTGAAAAAATAGACACATAGAAATTAAAAATTAAATGTGACTCATATAATATGTTGATTAATAAGAATTAATCAGTTAAGAATGCATTATTGTTAAATAGAGTTAAAGTCAGTTAGGGCAAAGTTCATTTTGACTACAATCTTAACTACAGCCATTAATTTTTATTTGTCTGTAAAAATTGGAAAATAATTGCATGTAAACACAGAAATACAAAGTGCTGTAAATCCCTAATCCCTGTTCCAACTAAAGGATTGATTCATTATTTATTGCACTTGTATTTCAGTAAACTGTTGGGTTGTTTAATTAAACTCAAACTTCACAAGTTCTTGTTTTATTGCAAAAAATATTACAGTTTTAAAGTAACCAAGAGTCACAAAACACCTTAGTACTTCTGCTTTGTTACTTTGTGCCACTTAAAAAAAACATACTAGTTTGTATTGTAGCATTTTTTTGTGCCTATAACATAATTTGATACCACGGTTCTCACATTTATTAATTGCTGAGATTTAGTTTCAAAATAAAAGCTTTAGTTATTAAAGGAGTGGGGAAAGGTATTTGTGTTAAACGTGTTACTGAAGATTTAGACTCATCAGAGCTACAGGCAGAACTCTTTAATAATCAAACGTGCTCAGATATTTGATTCCCACGTTTGATATGGAAACCTGAAACGTGCCGGGGGACACGTGCGTGGACGGTGGGCTCTGTTGATCTGTTCAAACAGGTGATCTGCATCTATTTAATGACCCCTTTAGGAGAACTGTCCATGGTGCTGAAATTAGACCTAATATGTTTTGCTTTTTGAACATATTTAAGGCTGTATTGTTTAAAGGGGGGAGTTTTTAGACATATTTTTGGTTAGATTAACCAAGTTGCACATTCGATATAATATTCTAAGGCAACAGATTCTTGTCGGTTCACCTTGACTGAATACCATCAGCCACTGGAAGCTGTGAGGACCATGATCTCTCTGACCACTCTTAAAGAACACACGGCTCTATAAGCCTTTAGTCTCCCCTTTATTTGTTCCCCGGAGCTTAGTGACTTCTTCCTAAAGCCAATTGGTTTACGCCTGGTCGGTCAGGGGCCTGGACAGTGATAGCAGAGCATAAAAGGTTGTTAAACTGCAGCTTCTGGGTGGGGATTTCTAACAGCAAAGACATGAAAATATGCATGGTTAAAAATACAAATAGTGTTTTTTTAATTCACTTGGAAGGCTACATTATGGCTGTTTCTTATGGCTTTTAGTTAAATCTTCTACTTACTGTTTTTATACTGTTTGCTTTATACTGAGCTAGTATCTATATTTTTGTAAAGAACTTTGTGATTTTATCTATAAAAGATGTTATATAAATAAAGTTTACATACTTTTTTAAGTGTAAACAGGAATGTGCAAATATATAGTTTCTTTTAAAAACTTACAGTGGTGTGCAAAGGTTTTGAGTCCTTTTTATTACTATTGTTTATTTTAATATTTTGCTTTCAAGGATCCAGACTTTCTTATTATCTTTTGAAGCAACTTCAGCAATATCTCTTCAGGCTTTCTCAAAAGTCAGTCAAGGCTTTTGCTTGAACTTTGGCTGCTTTTCTTATATTTTCTGCACAATTATGGATGATATTGATCAAACTCACTAAAGCAATACAAGAATGCAAGAATGCCTGCTATTTGGAAGCTGCAAAATCATTTAGTGTTGGTTTAAAACTTTTGCACAGTACTGTATATCTCATTTAAAAGTCACATGCATGGTTTCTTGTATTTAGTTATTTATTCATTGGTTGAAAAGAGGTCTAAAAGACATCTAAATCGTCAACAGACGTCTGAAACAGGTCCATATTTTGTCTAAAAGTGAAAGTTTAGTAGAAGACATCTAAATAATTTTTTTAGACGATTAAACATCTAAATAAAGTCATGTTTTCTCACTCACACAATGAGCTCGCACGTGTGGTCTCCCTGCTTTGACTTTACTCGTTTTTAAAAGTTCGTCCTATAGTTTGTCAAGTATCCGCACCCTGGTTCGGAGCCCCTACATCCCCTTTAAAACAGATACACAATCCAGTCCCACACACACACATACACACACACCTCCTCCCTTTTGTCAGCGTCATTTCATTGACTGTTGGAGGAGAAGGGAGTCACTAACAGAAGAAAGTGAAAGAGGGGAACCCCGGCAGCCATGATGTTGGTTATATTTGAGTAAAGGCTATCAGTGAATGACGAGGATTAGGACGAGTTAAGGAGATTATGTCACACATTCACACACACCCCGACAGCCACACACACACACAGACGGATGGAAATGTATAAATATCTAAAAATCACAATATGGAGTCCTAATTATTAATTATTAAGATGTGTTTAGGAGACCGAGCGCATTTAAATGTTTAAGTTTTTTTCTATTGTGAGACTTAAGAGATAAAAACACACTTTAAACTTCCTAAACTGAGAGCCAAAAGCTCTCTATGTGTTCCTTGGGGGAAATCAAAGTGATTTGTCCACCGGCTCGTTAGGCTCCAGCAGCAAAGGGCGGGTGGAAAGACGCAACAATGGCTAATTGCAATTAACTCCGCCCCTCCGCCGCGCCCCGTCCGCTCAAATCGACACTTTGTGCGTCCATATGGCCTTGGGTGTAGCGTGGGAATGAACACAATTAAAAAAATAACACAGAATATGGATTTCTGGAGTTGCTCAGACAGCGCAGCAAGCTGCCAGGGTCAGTGTGTCGGTGAGCGGGCCCCTGCAGGGCCCACCCGGCCCGGTCCGGACGGGACACGGTCCGGACCTCCAGAATAGAACCGCATCAGTGAGGACGCAAGAGAAGGAGGGACTAAAATAATCCACGTGCTTCTAAGAGCACAGTGACAGATAAAAGATTCATTTAAAATAAAGTTTAGTCAGTATTGTTCACATTTTTTCCTATTATTTGCATTTATCTAAGAAAAACATGTCTGCAAAAAGCAGGACAAAACTGGAAATACTTTAATTAGGAGCAGAAGGTTTGTAGAAACACAAAATTATAATTAAATTGGCATTTTTGAGAATATTCTGAAACGGAAACATTAATGTGTTTGTTTTGTGAGTATTTTTTTTAACTCATATACGTTTTAATAATCCCTTAAGATGAATGAAGTTGCCTAAAAAGCCAAATTACGTATGTTTGTTTTTGTTTATTATTGTTTTTTATTTATATAATATCCCACACTTTGTCACAAACTGATAATATGCGGTGATGAAAGTGCTAATTAGAAACAATCCACAGAAAACAAGTCAATTTGCTTCTTTTTTAACGCTTAATAACCAAATGCAAACAAAAGTAATATGTTTTATTTATTCTTCAGAAGAAACTTTTAGCTGATTTTATAGGATAAAAATTTGTCTGTAATTTCATACTGACTCAGTCCCCTTCAGTGAGCCACAAGAAAAGCCTCCTTATTTGTGCAACAGGTTGAAAAACGCCGTGAAGCTCACAGCGGCTTTAAAACCAGAAAAAGTGATGCGTTCACGGAACCTCCCCCTGTAAGAAAACACCTTCAGAAAGTAAAAGAAAATGTAGGGAGAGAATTGTATTTTCAATTATTATTATGAATTTTTGACTCAGATAGTTTTATAGTATTATTTGATATTGTTTGGAGTTTTTGTTTTGTTTATTTTTACTTTATTTATTTATTATATATTAATATAACTATAAAATAGGCTGCTGTCTGCTGGTGGATGTTTACAGTCAGCTTCTCTCTCTGAATCATCTGAATGTGGGAGCAGAGATCTGTTTAAATCTGAGAATCACACACACACTTGTTTATAAACTCTTTATAGAGGACAGCAAACCTCAGCATTCCTGATATGACCGGAAGTGTAGCTCCAAACGGTCACTGAGACTTTGGCTTTTTTTTCCTAATTTTTGGTTTATTTTATAAAATAAAAATCACTTACCGTAAGTTTATTTTATTTTATTTTATTTTTTAATTTCTTAAACTTAAAATTATGAATTAAAATATAAATCAAAGTCAAATGTAAATAAAAAAAAACACATGCAACACGTGTTTCTCTTCTACTTGTGGTTTTGAATCCCCATCTTTTAAACACATACACACACACTCGCACACACACTCCAGTGACGTCAGGCTTGAGTTTGGTGTAGAAAGCCAAGTGGATGAAGGAAGTGGAGATCTCCACCCTCCAGCCTCCCCCCTAACACTTCTCATAAATATTACCAAGGCTTATTCAGAGGGGACTTCGCCGCACAAAGTCACGTTGCGCTCTGCTTTTTTTTTCTTTTTTTTTTAAACGCACTTCCATTTGTAATATTAACAATAATAAACCCAAATAAGAGTTTCTGTTTCCCCCCTCTGTGGCCGTGGCTCCGTCGGATGGGCTCCGGGCTGTGATATTTGCTCTTCTTGCGCCCACATCTCCAACTTTATGCGCCGGCGGCTGCGCCCCGCGCTGCTGGAGGGCTGCTGCCAGGGCTGACCGGCTCTTTTTTCTCTGGTTCTCCGAACAGCGAGGGCTGCTGACAGAACTGCGACTTCTGATTCTGGAGGAGGAGGCGGTGGAGGAGGAGGCGGAGGAGGGTGGTGGTGGTTCTCGATCGGAGGTCGCTCCTGTGGCAGACTGGAACTTTGAGTCGCCCGGATCTCATCCCTGAAGAAGCTGCGGGTTCCACTGCAGACTCGCCGCTCCTGTCAGAACATAAACAAATACAGAAGATACAGAGGGACCAGTCGTTTCAGAGTCTTTAAAATAGACCGAGGATTCAGGATGAGCAAACCCGGTTCAACAAGTGGCTGTTTGGATATTCTGAACGTCAAATCAAGTAAGTTTCTTTCATCTCTTCCCTGATGCTCCTTATGAATATTAAACTGTCTGCAGCAGGCCTTCCTCTCACCGGGGGCTGTCTGTGATGGCAGCAGAAAGTTTCCCAACACTTTTTGTGTCTCAAATTAACAGAATTCAATGAGCTCATTCTGCTTGGTCATAAAACAAATTAATATTAGATCGTTTAAATTAAATATTGTAAATTGCAAAGTGAAAATCTGCTCGTGTTTTTAAAGAAATAATAATCAAGACATATCTGCATATATATAAAAAATATATTCTAAGGCACAAATGTGTTCAAAATGTTCCCCACTTGATGCCACTTGTTGCTTGTAATTTATTTCTCTTTTCTTTTTTGTTCATGTTACAATAAACCGAGACGATTTCATTCTTATTTCTCTAAAGTAGCCTTTTGATTAAGACGTTAATTTCCACGACTTTTGTTATATTTGTTTTTTTTTTTATTATGACAGGCCTTTGCTTTAAATTCAAACTTTTAAATATCCCAACATGTTTGTTATTTGTAAATGAAGAAATAAAACAAATAAAGTAGTTTTAATTTAAAATGCTCCCAGTAAAGTCAGTGAAGTAATACATTTTATTAAGATTGGTGTTTTTTTTATTAATCACGCTAAATAATTTTGTTGTAATCACCCCTGAACTAATCTTAATAAACGCTTTAATAAAATTGACTCTGATAACAAAAACAGGCCAAACAAACGATTGTTATATCAAAAACTATAAACATTTGGATGGACTTTAATTTGATTTGTCCTTTATCTTTTCACAGATGAAAGTCAGGGATGTCAAACTGCAGAAACTCGAGGATTTTAACTCGCTGTTGCGTTTCTTTTTAAATCTGAAGGAAATGTGTGCTGATTGTGGGCCGAATCATTTCCTGCTCTCAGTAAAACTTCACTTCCAGATTTCCAGTTTTCTTTCAGCAGCTTTTCGCCTTGATGGTGATTACGTTAATGAAATATGCCATATATTTTCAAGCAATTATGGCGCACAATGAGGACGCACTGGACCCCCACAGCGGGGAGTTAAATACAGTTCCCCTCTTTCACAACAACAACAAAGGAAAAAATTAATAATTGTCGTTTTGGTAAAATAACCGTCAGAGTTCGTTGTTTCAGATTAGTTTTGAACTTCATCTTTTTCAGCTGTAACTTGAAATTTAAATTAATTTCAAATAAATGTCTCGACTGTCGGCTGAGATTTTTACTTAGTTTTTGTGACAAAAATTGATCTAATCTTACAATCCTCGAACATGCTGCTAAGTTTAAAAGAAATATGATTAATAAAATGATCGTTTAAGTGCACGGTTGTGTCCTATAAATAAATAAACAAGTATCCCTCCTAATTCTGAATAAACAGCCAATTGAAGTCCTATAACTACCCCCTGAAGTCATTGTTTTTGCTCTTGAGTAGTTATTCCCATGCTACCCTTTTTGACGGGTCACTGGTGAATCAATGAGCAGGTGGCAAAACGTCAGTGTAATTACATAGACGGCTTTTCCCTCCACAGTGGAAAAAAAGCTCACTCATATGCATACAAATATAGTCCTTTTTTTAGGAGATTTGAATACAAAATCTTCGCCAGGAAAAAAAAAATCACATTTTTTTTCATCTCCGCTGAGGTCGATTTACATACACTTCATTTGAGTTGGTGAAACGAGTTGGTGCGCATTATTCTCATGCTGCAGTGTCACTCCCTAATCCCGGGGCCTATAGACCTGCGGGATAAAGCAGCTGTCGAGTCCCATTATGAAGTGGAGTTGGCAGCTTGTCGAGATCCAGGCAGTCAGACGAGGTTCAATGGGGGAAAATCATTAAGTTAACACTTTCCCCTAATGTCTCCATTGTGCGCCCTCGGGCCATTGTCTTAGAGAGCTCAGATATGACGCTTCCCACCGGACTTTATTCTTGAAATATGCCCAGTGGATTCCCATGGTCATGGTTGGATGAGGCGCGAGGCGTGCGTTTCATTGTGTGTGTGTGTGTGTGTGTGTGTGTGTGTGTGTGTGTGTGTGTGTGTGTGTGTGTGTGTGTGTGTGTGTGTGTGAGAAAGAGAGAGAGAGAGAAGGTGTGTGTGAAAATTCTGGGCAAAAATAAGTCATTTGCTGGACAGTTTGGTTGTTGCGTCCTTTCACAATTTATTGTATTTTCAGCGGCTCAGTTCCAGAGTTTAGCAGACAATGAGCAGGTGGCAAACTTGAATCCTCATTTAGATCCAGTTATCCGCAAATTTTACTGTCAAACTTCCGGTTTTTATGTTTCAGCTCAGCCGATTGGCTCGTCAGAGTTGATATTTCAGTGACCATGCTTTCGAATTAACTTTCTTCCCCCCTCTCTCTTCTCTCATCTCCAAGGTCGGATTCTGGACATCCCGTGTAAAGTGTGTGGAGATCGCAGCTCAGGGAAGCACTACGGTGTTTACGCCTGTGACGGCTGCTCGGGATTCTTCAAGAGGAGCATCCGCAGAAACCGGACCTACGTGTGTAAATCTGGCTCCCAGGTGAGGCCTCGTTAGTCACTTCTAAACTGGTTTATTATCGATCTTCGTGCAGATCTGAACGGATTGGGGAGAATTTTACGTCTTTTTTCAGCCACTTTGCTTTCAGAGTTTCTGTAGAAATCCATTCAAGTAGGAAGAACAAGCAACAACCAAGTGAAGTTCTTCATATTTTAGCATTTCGATCATCTGGCATCAATGTTTGTTTTTTTTGCGCACAAACACATCTTTACGCACGAGATGCGTATTTACGCACAGATCTTTCTCCCTCTTTCTCGTTGTGTGGCCGTGGTAAATCTTCCTTGATGAGCCTAATTGTGTCATGCCTGCACCATTAAGTCCCGCACCTAAACACAGCGCGGCTCTAACATATCAGGTGTAATCCAATCTAATGTGATGACTCGAAGGAGAGGATTTAGGCGGCAGAGGGCGGGATCGAGCACTTATCCTGCGGGATGAGGCCGCACTAGAGCCGCAGGGAAGCGGGTCTATAACCACAAGATAATAGCACGATCTTTTACCTGCAGGTTTGCCTCCCGGGAGGATAATGGCGAGAGGCTTTTCCTCTAACTCGAAGCTGTAACCTCTTTTTTTTCTTCTCCCCCCTCCCTCAATTTGTCTGTGCGCAGGGTGGCTGTCCCGTTGACAAAACTCACAGAAACCAGTGCCGAGCGTGTCGCTTGAAAAAGTGTCTGGAAGTGAACATGAATAAAGACGGTAAATGGGCTTAATTTAATTATCGCTTTTGACTATAGAAACGCCATGCTGTGGCGTGGGCAACCCGGATGAAAAAGTTTATTAGGGCTGTTAATCAAGTCCCCAAAGAAGCTGATAATTACCTGTTTGCTTGTTTTAAAAGGGATATTATTTCTACTCTGATGGAGCGCTAATATGAGCTCATTACTGTCAGGGTTTTGTTCCTTTACGCACAACATTCGCAGTTTTAAGTACTTAAATTTGTTAATCTCATTCTAAAGAAAGCAGTCATTCACAAAGGTAATTTAAAAACGCAGATAGGGTAAATAAAGAGGTCTTTCACTCCTGCAGAAATCCTTCCTTAACTCTGTGCCTGTTGTCCCGCTTCACAGCCGTTCAGCACGAAAGGGGGCCCCGGACGTCCACCATCCGCAAACAAGTCGCCCTTTATTTCCGGGGCCACAAAGAGGTGAACGGCTCCTCGACCCATTTCCCGGGATCCTCGCTGCCTGGGCCGCCCTTCTTCACTACCGTCACGCAGCTGGAGCCCCACAACCTGGAGATGAGTTCAGTAGCCACCACGCCAGAAAGACAGGCCATTGTGGGTCTGGCACAGCCCACTCCAAAGGTCAGACATTTTTTTTAATTATTATTTATTTTGAAATAATACATCTCATGACTTATGAGCTGAAAGTTTCAGGCTGATTTTGCACCTTCAGCTAATATGAAATAAACATTTCTTTAGATTGTGTATGAAATGTATCATTCTAAAGCGACAAGGTTAGTTTATGATATAGATATTTGTAACTCATTATCCGACATGTTATTATAGGATTTCCCCCCGCCCCCCAGGGGTTAGAAGTTGAAATTCCTGTCCCGATTTAGCATCCTATAAGAACCACAAATCCGCCAATTAGATTTTATTCCCAGTAAATCCAGCACAAGCAACACTAATGATTATAAAATCAGGTGCTGGAGATTGGAATTTGATCTCTGTTCCTCACTATTCTCTGAATACAATATCGGCCCGCACGTGGTTGCTGTTTGACTATTTTACTTATTTGTTTTTTTAAAGAATGCTCATCTTTTGTTTTTGTTTGTTTTTTTGTTTTTTTTAAAACACCTTACAGTATCCTCACGAGGTCACCGGCACCCCCATGTACCTGTATGAGGTGGCGACAGAATCTGTGTGCGAGTCGGCGGCGCGCCTCCTCTTCATGAGCATCAAGTGGGCCAAAAGTGTCCCCGCCTTCTCCACCCTGCCTTTATCTGACCAGGTAAACAATGTGCGACCTGCTTGGAGAAGTTCTAGTTTGAAACCAGAACTCCAACTCTTATTCTAAAAAGGCCTTTCAGAGGGCTGAGAAAATAGAGGGATTTTTATGCCTTTTTAAAAGGAAGCTCCTTTAACAGCAAACGATTCTAATTGGGAATTTATTCAAAACTAAACCTTCCAGCTGATTCTGCTGGAGGACGCTTGGAGAGAACTTTTCGTCCTGGGCATCGCGCAGTGGGCCATTCCTGTGGACTCCACTACTCTCCTCGCTGTCTCAGGTGTGTATAACTCCGGTTATCTGAGGACTGCATTCTGTGGCTGCACGGTGCTTCAGCGTCACCCTCATATTTCTATTATTACAAAAAAAAAGGGATGAACACTGAAAACACGGAATCTCAGCGGATGAACAAGATCATGTCCGAGATCCAAGCGCTGCAGGAGGTGGTCACCAGATTCCGGCAGATGCGTCTCGACGCGACAGAGTTCGCCTGTTTGAAATGTATCGTGACATTCAAAGCAGGTGAGTGCTCATGCTATTCGAAATCAAAACGGGTGGGCAAGTTGAAATTGTCGCCACATGTGACAAAATGCGCAACTTACTGAGCACGCTGACTTTGGTTTGTAGTTCCCACGCAAGGAAGCACTGAATTAAGAAGTTTCCGCAACGCCAGCGCCATCGCAGCTCTACAAGACGAAGCGCAGCTCACCCTCAACAGCTACATCCACACCAGGTGATCTCCTCACGTCAGCCCGTCGCGCTCCTGCGCATGCGTCAAACTGTCATCTAATTTAACTAATTTGGCACAGGTGTGGCGGCTGGCGCTCCTACTTAATTGGCAGCTGGTGTCCGTGAGGCCGCAGACAGCTGAACTTTTCTTTTGTTTGTTTATTTATTTAATGACTTTGTTTTCTCTGTTTTCCAGGTACCCGACTCAGCCCTGCCGCTTCGGGAAGCTGCTGCTGCTCCTCCCGGCGCTCCGCTCCGTCGGCCCGTCCACCATAGAGGAGGTGTTCTTCAAAAAGACCATCGGAAACGTGCCCATCACCAGACTCCTCTCGGACATGTACAAGTCCAGCGATATATGAACTCGGGCGAGGAGGGGAAAAAAAGAAAAAGAAAAAAAGACTCGGGTCATGACACGTGCAGAACTCTTAGTGTAGCCCATCTATAGGCTCAGCTGAAATAAAGACACCCCCGTATCACCAGTTTAGTCCTTTAACAGCTGCGCTAGGTCAGAGTTAGCATCATAGACCGCTTGTACCATCCAGAAACTGCAGGTTTTACATTATTTAAATGTCGCCTTAAGACTCTGAAACCTGCCGAGTCCTGTTTGACACTCAAATGTTCTATATTACGATGTTTTTAAGTGTCTGTGAGACCAATGAGCCTGACGACCAACTCAATCTTTAATTGCTGTTCAATCCCAACGGTGGAAACCAAAAGACGCGTGGCGCATGCGCGGTGAGGACGCGTGCGTCGCTGTTCCGAGGTCCAGTGCTGAAACCAAACACTCAGAAGGTTCCAGCTCTATGAAGGACCGAGGAAGAAAAAATTTTAAAAAAAGAGGAAAAGTTGCTTTTCCCTCCTGACTGTAAAAATGACACATCCGAGAATGGTGTTTGTGTGTTTCAGTGGCTGCTGTCCCCGTTTGTGTTAATGTGTTCTGTTTGAGGCACAGCCTTAAAAATGTTTGTGAAGATAGACTCTAACACCAGATAAAATGATATCCAGCACTTGGATCTTTTTTTTTTTTTTCTTTTTCTTTGTTTGTGGCCTGTGGTGTTTTTATATGTTGTAAATATCTGGTTATAACTAAACTTAGTGCAAAAAGTAAAGAAATTTAAGTTTGGTTGATGTTTTTGTTTCACACAATATTTTATTTCCTCTTGTATGGTGCCACATATGTTAGGTAAATGTATTTGTAGTTTGAGTTGATCATTTATTGCATTGGTTCACTGAAGTCTGACAAACAAGACTATTTGGCAACTTAACTACTTATTCTTCGAACAAACAGGGGCACCAGTGGCAAGTGGAAGAACCATACACAGCCACAGTAGCCTAGCCCCTCCTCCTTATGCTGCTCACAGGCTCGATCACACACTGCTGTGGGTGGCAGCCGTTCTTTAACCAGCATTTATCACAAATCAGCCAATGTGGTTATGCTGGTCACTTTGGAACAAAAAGCTTGCCTGACCTGATATCTCAGGTGTTGAACAGGTCAGTCCTCTCCACTCCCTAATTCTGAAGGTAGTCTTTAATAAATTCTGCTCTATGGGGGCAAAGGAGAACAACTTTATTCTTGGAGAATAAAGTTCAGTCCCAGACTGGTTGCTCACAGGTCCCTGATTGTTGGCACCGGGGGCACAAGAAGCTCAAAACAAGTCTCTAGCAGAATAAGCTGTTTGGCAGAGAAGATTTGGCAACATTTTCAAGGGCACAACCCACATACTCCACTCCCCTGCTCACTCACATATGTATTTTCTTAACAGAAGTGGCACCATTTAAGGGGAAATAATCAGGCTTTCCAAAGGTACCAGCCAAGAAGCATTGTTACAATAAAGACATAAACAACCAAACACATTGCTTTACTTTTGTGCTATGTTTAATTAGAGTTGTAATAGAGAGAATAAAGAGTCTGAATCTTATGCATAAATACAGTTTAGCTGCATCAGCGTAAGTGTTGAAGCTACAAGACACTGAAAATCAATGAATTACTTCCTCATTGTACAGATTTTATTTTATTTTTTGGAAAGAATTTTCTAATTACACTTTACAAGTGTATAAATGTGTAACATATTAATTCCACTCATGTATTGTGAATCTTTAAAGCTAATAATGAAATTTAGCTTTATGGATCAAGATTAATTCAGTTATTTCTTCATTTGCCACCAGATCAATCGAACCCATCTACCCTTCTTTAAAAAAGGCAGGAAATACAAAGCTTGCTCTCGTCGAACTGCAAAAAAACATGTTAATATCTTAAAGGTACTCACTACACATTAAGAAATCAAACTTAAAGGTTTCCTAAACTCTATCAGATAGTGTGATCTGAAACATTTTGCTCCAGTAGTTTTCTAAATATATTGATATGCAATGCAGGTATGCACTCAATGTAAACAAAGCACTTCTATCTGCATACTTTACTCAATAAATCTGAGCATAAATACGTAGCAACACATCAAAACAGTCAAACGGCTCTTCTATGGACATCATTGTTGACCTATTTTCAGTCACTTCGGCTGTTTCTGTAGATAAACGCATGCAGTAGTTGGCACACGTTCACGAATTTGGCGGAACATTTTTTTCAATTTAAGGACATCACTACGATGAATAAAAAATAAATAAATAAATTAACTGTTTCTTACTTTATGATTTTTTTGGACGAGTCTTCACGACACTGCAATGAGTACCTTTTAATGCCAATTTAGTGCAGCTGAATTTCAGCCAAGAATGGTGGCACACACAAAGAAACGGGTTAGAAAAGTCCATTAATTAATTCATAAAGAACAGCAACTTTGGTTTTATGCCAAGTCATCAGTTTAGTATTATTCGAGCACGTTTTGAATGCTTATTGCAGAAGTTGCCCACTCCCCATTATAATAAAAACTCAGGGTTGATTAAGTCAAAAGTCCTAAACCTCTCTATAATAAGACAGATCATTTACTGTATTACATAATAAATGAAACAATATATTAAGTGCAGGTGAGCTGGTTTTGCACACGGACTGTCGAAAGCGAGCAGCAGGGCCAGAGAGAGCAGTCCAAGTGAACACACGTGCATACGAGCGGCGACATTTCACCTGTTTTATTGGAAAATCTTCAAAATAAACAAAAATGGCACAGCAGTATACAAATCTCCAAATGCATAAAGCCAGTAGAAATACTGCAGTTCCCTCTGTGTAAATTGCTTGCTAGAAAACATTGTGACAACTGGGCAGGTGCTGGTTGAGACACACGCGCACACACACACAAGCACACACACAAACGCACACACAGACACGCTTCTGTTTTAAGACAACAACAAGTCAGGGCTCATCATCAAATGTGTGTATGCGTGTTTAGTTATGATGAGCAACATGCCAGTCCTCAATGGCAAACGCTGTGGCTCATTACAAAAGCTTTGCATACAGAGAAAGTTTAATAAATGATAACATATAAACGAATATATTCAGGACGTCGCTAAATGATAAATACATAATATATATATCTGTGTTAGTGGCATTTCCAGACATAAAGAGATAGAACTATAAATCACTTTAGACCAGCTGTGTGTAGAACATTCTTGACTCCAACTAGAAGGTGAAAACAAGCATCAATCAGAGTTAGTAATTAAACTAAAACAGGCAACAAATCACAAGATTTTAGGGGCTGTGAGGAGAGAGAAACTGTCACTTAAATGTTTATCATTTGAGAGAAACCTGGAGAGAGCTTTGGGTTGTCGGGCCAAATGAGGCAGAGCAGAGCAGAGCTGGACCAGACCCGGCCAAGCAGAGCCATTTTTTGTTTTTCTGTTCAGGCTTGTCTGACTTTGGACGGGGTGTAGTTCTTGTCCACAATCTCATCCTGTAGAAACATGTGCAGGCAGCGTTCGTTCTGAGCTAGAGGGTGACCGGCCACTCTGAAATGCACAAGAGCAAGAGAACCAATGACTTACAAAAATAAATAAATAAATACTGCAACAGATGGACAAAATATGTCATTTTCAAAATAAAGACAGAACTTAACGGAACAATTGATAGTGACCTAGAAACAAGAACTCAATTTATTTAATGGAGAATATTTGTTTTTGCTTGTGTGCACCTTTTACAATCTACAACAGGCAGGACAAAAATACAAAAAGTGACACTCAAAACAACCAAGGTTGGATTTTAAACTACTTTCACTGAATCCCATTAAGACAGGCCAATCATAAATGTTTATTTAAAATAAATCAAGCAATTTTATATTTTAAAACTAGATGTGTGTCTCAGCACTGTGTCACATTTTATGGCTCCATTTAATTCAAATGTGTTTATGAATCTTACAAAAAGGTGTTTTGTTCTTAGCTTGTGGCCAGCTTGTGGGAAATAAACAGATATTTGTTTCAAAGACACCCCGGATGTTACATTTAGTTCAGTTTGAAATTTTGTTGTGAAGTGGTGCTATGTGAAATGAACAGAACTGACTTGAATACTAAGCTACAAGGCTCCCAAAGTCACAACATTTAATTAATTCAAATTGTACAATCTCTATAAGGCATTTAACCTATCTTGAATAGAGAAACTCCAATATACTGGGCACTTAAAATATTTTGCTAAACTCTTTTCACATCTTGAAGCAGCAGAGCAGCTCAAGATTTCAGAAATATTCTGAAACACGGGGCAGAGAAGACTACCCATCTAAAAAAAAAAACTTTAGTTTTAAAAAAACTGTCTGTCACACATTCAAAGAAAGAAGAATGAAACATCACAATTCCTAATAAAAGTTTTCAACCTGAAGAATAAAGCACGGAAAACTACTCAATTTGAAAAATGATAGGATGCTGTTAAAAAGGGTTTGAGTTCAGCAAAGCAGGTTTAACTTGAGTTTTTGTTGTGAGGTTTTCAACAGCATCATTTCATTTTGCTAAAAATCACTGAATTAAATTCCTTAAATTACAAATGGGCATACCCAGACTTATGTTAAATATTTGAATTAAACATTATAAGCATTTATGTTGAGGCACAAAACTACTGTGCAGCTGCAATGACGTTTATGTCACAGATTTAGCTAAACATTTCACCTTTAACCCAGAGGCTTAAAGAAAGCCAAATAAACTGGAGTTGGCCGGCAAAAGGTCCAAATAACACTCATGTAAAACTTGTAGTGACCCAACATGAGCAGCAAATTATCATTAATCTAAAGGGAGGTTGGTCCGGAACCAGTTTTTCCGCTGTTAAAGCCAGTTTGACATCACGTTTACTTAAATGTCTTTTCAGATGACGCACGGGAGCATAACGAGAATGAACCAGAGCACCTGAGACTCCAAAACATCTCATTCTTTAAATGCTACATGACTCAGACGAGATCAACATGATAACATTGCAAACATGTATGCATCTTAACCTCTGATAGGAATATTTTCTATTCCAATGAAGCAGCACAGAACAATCTGCAGGTCAAATACCAGCGAAATCACTTAGGGTGGGGGAAAAAAATCCTAATAACCCCAACAAATCCTCCTTAATCGCTTAGGAAATATTGGCACTGAGGACAAGAGGCAACAGAAGCATGTGGAAAAGTAAAGCTGTTCTTTTTTACCTGAAGCTTTGATCGTGTTTAAACAGGCCTAATCAAAAACTGATGGGTCTCTCTTCTCGTCCCCATTACTTGTTCCACAGCAACAATCATCCTTCAAAAAGAATTACTTTTCACAATGCTCTCAATCATAGACTGAACAATACTGTCAGCTACACCGGCCAGTATTAAGTCTGAACAATAATATGATCAACAGCAGCATTTCATTCACAGAAAGCAAAGGCAGGAGCTATAAATCCTAATTGCCAAATCATTCGCATCTGCTTTAATAAAAAAAAGAAAAAAGAAAAACATATTTATGGATTTTATTTTCTCAACTGTCTTTGCACACTTAATATTCAGACAGGAAACATTGGTGCATTTGCACATGAAACAAAGATAATGGCCAAGTCTGCAATCAAAGTAAATGATTACAATCGCACTGTAACTTTTATTGTTCGGCAGCTGAGAACGAGGACACGCTGGATCAAAAATAAGCAGAGGTGCACACACCATCCCGTGGAACCACGCGCTGTAATTTGAGCTGCAATTAACATAAATTACACATCAACAACAAAACAAATGTGGGAAAAAATTATGTTGTGGGGGTGCGCACTTGAATCCTCTTTGGTTTTCTTGTCCTTTGCGAGGTAATTATAAAAGAGAATTAAGGAGGATAGTGAGGAAGGAGACAGGCTGTTTGAGAGGGTTCACTTTGTTAACAATATAAAGAGAAGTGAAAAAGTTGGATGTAGTTATCGCACAAAAGTGTTTCTTTGTTCTCGAAGGTTAAAATAACGCCAACCTAAGACATGAGCTGCAAACAACTGCAGCTGCAATAAAGAACTTGGACAGAATAAATCATTGAAACTTTCTTGGTAAATAATAAAAAGAAACTCCAGGCAGACGGGCTTACTTGTTGAGGAACTGCTCCAGACCCTGCCTCCGCTCCTCGATGAAAGAGTCATCAAATATGCCGTCATCGCCTCTAAACGGAAGCTGCCGGAAGAGAGCTTTTCCTGGGAGAGGTGGAACAACCACCTAAGAAAACAAAGAATCCGCACTCTTTTTTTTTTTAAAGTGTACATCATTTTTAAACAGTGCTTAAAATAACTGGGGAATAAAACGTCGCTGGAACATTTTTTTGAGCCTTCAAACTTCACTCTGGAAACAATCTTCAACAACTCAGAGGTCTAAAAGGCTCTTTAGGACACTTTTCTCTTTTAATCTAAAACATGGTAAATGTGGTCAGCATAATATGCTGATTTGATAAGTACTCAGCAGCCTCTTTGTGTTGAATTCACTTCAATGGCTCACCTTGCTTTCTCTCTCCAGCTCCGCTCTGAGCCACTCAAAGTCGCTGTACCGCCTCCGAACACAAGACTCCTTCAGCTTGAAGATCGGTAGGTTGGTCTGAGGACAAAACACAGCAAAGCGCTGTCAGGTATCACCTCAAACTTATGTCTCTTACCAAAACAAAACTGTTGGATCTCTTCTTCATATGGAACTACTATTATTATTGTAAATTACCTAAAAAAAAAAAACTGCATGTAATTAAGAATGGATTGAAGTGAAACCCACCAAACTGAACCCACATTTAACTCAAGAAGATCCATGCCTTTTATTTACATTAACTACTTTACTGTACCACTTTTATTTCATTGTAAAAACTGAAAAAAGTTGCAATTGCCAAGTCTACATCTAGAAGTAAATTATACACTTTGTCTGATCACTACTGTAAAAACCTAAATGTTTTATTTTAAACTGGTGTATCTAAAAAAAAAGCAGCACATTTAAGAATTTTGGAGCTAATGAAATGTTTTTTTAGTGACAAATCTAGTTTCTAATTTTGCAACTGATCAAAACATCTTTACTTTTTGCTTAAATTGTTGCAAACTGGAGGTTAGACTAAGGAAAAATGCAACTGGCACAATTTTCAGAAGTAATAACTCTTAGAAAAACAGAATGTAAATCATTTATGAAATAAAACCATTCAGCTCTGCATTCTACATTTTATTTTATTTACTATTATTGTGCAATGTCAATGTATGCTATATCAATATTGTAAAAAAAAAAAAAACGCAGACAAAAATCCATACCATTAATATATTTGGCTAGCAGACGTCTTCCTACTGCCTTAAGGGCAGTCGATTTAGATGATAGTGGCCAAAATGTTAAAGCACATGGAGAGTGTTCTGAGCATCACAAAGACACGGAGGGAAAAAAAGAGGATTAAACAAAATGTGGTTTTCACTGATAGTCATTTCTTTGGCCGAAAGAAAAGAACAATACTAGTTTTCTAATATCCTGCAGCCCTCAGTTTAGATCATTTCATTGGTATGAAGTTCTTAGAACACCGTGGCTTAAATGATTGATTTTATATCATTTATAAATGCGGTATTTAGGTTCATACATCAATAAACATGATCTATTTTACACTTGAGTTGATAGCCGTGTATCATTACTGCTATGGTGACTCATTTAAACTGGCTCTTTTCTGCTCCAGCTTCAACAATTAGAAGCTTTAGTTGAACTTAATGTGGCAAAAACAAACAGCAAATGATGACCTTGTAAGAGGTTGTGCCAACTTCAGCTAAATAAGGGAGGGGAAAAATAAAAATAGGTGAGAGGAAAGAAAAACAAAGATAACTTCAAACTCAACCAAAGCTAATGGAAAATTTTCATTTGGCCGAAAGAAAAGAAAAAGGTTAACTTATGTTTCCATCAATATTTTGCTCACCAAGGTCTTTATCACTAAAAATGCTTCATTTTTTTGTGTTCATGTACATCAGTGCGCACATGTGTGTATAATTCAAAGCTGCTGTTGACGAGCACTTGAGAGTGAATTTCACATTAAAAGAGGGAGATGTTTCGACATTGACAGGAACAGTGAAGCAAACAGCAAATTACAGCACAATGCCAAACCTCTTCACCGGTCCTGACAGTACATGGCCATCCCGTGACAATGTACAAACAAGGAGGGTTTGAATGAGCATTTCATGGGCAGGCCACATCCACAGAAGGTCAGAATTCAGGGAAAAAGGCACCACAAAAGCGAAGCAATTGAGCAAGTAGGAGCAGAATGAATGCAGCGTGAGCAGCAGACTGATCGATGAGCAGACGACTGTGACTGTGTGCGGCAAATGAGATGGAGCGTTAACGAGAAGCCTAAGTAAATGGTGGAACAAAAGAGGAAGGAGAGGGTATATGTGGTCATAAAGGAAGAACAAGAAGCCTGGAGAGGTTGGGAGCTCCGTCTGCCCTGTGCAAGACTAATTGAGAAGGAGGGAGAGCAGGAGTGGTCTTTTTGCTCTCATGGTTTCTTCTTTTCAGTCTTCTTCCTCTTCATTTCCCTTGATCTGCAAAATAAGTCAGATTTCCTGCCCTTGAGACTCCTCTTACAGTGTTTCAATGAGGAAAACACAGGCATTTGTTTTCATCCCCATGTTCCGTCCTCTTTTAAGCTTTGAAACTTATAGATTTAAGCCAAATTTGATTTTAAAAAAAAAAGCTAATGACACAGGGAAGACTGTTTACGTACAACATTATGTTTGATTAGACAACTGGAATTGTTGTTACTTATGCACATTGAAACAAAAGAAACAAATAGCTTACAAAATGAACTCTGAGATGACACTTTTATGGCAGTAATCAATTAAGCAAACTAATATCAGATGCTTACATTTTTTTTAAAATTCCAGCAGCTGAGAAAGTCCTGTAATTTGACAAATTTTTGACCAAAACTTAAAAAGATGAGAAGCATTTCCTATATTGATATAGTTCTTGTTAATAAATCTTAATCTGCAAATTTTACAAAACTATGAATTGGTATAGAAAGCATCAACAGGTGCATCTCAAATATATATATACATATATAAATAGCTGAAAAATATGAAATCAAAAGAATCATAAATGTGGATTTGCAGTGAACACTCTGTAATCCAGAGCCTATAGACTTTAATAAAGTGACATCTCTACACCTTTTGATCTGAGTTGTTGACAAAGGTAACATGTGAATTCTGTAAAACTTGCAAAGAAATCGAACTTTTACATTTTGCTCTAAAGAGTAAGTGTAAGAAATTAAAGTCAGTGTAATGGTCAGGTTAAGGTTCTTCACGCTGATTCAAAGCTTTGCTACGCCCTCTTTCCCACAGAGTTTTTATGAGACGTCCCAAGCCTGCAAACATTTCCCACTTACTTCAGCTCCTCTCCAGGTGAGGCCGTCAATAAAGCTCTCACTCCTCCTCTTTCTCAGGTCACAGGAGAAGTGGATTATCTTAGCTTTATCGCCCCAGTGCTCTAGCATTAACTCTGCTCTCCTCTCACCGTGGTTTGTCCCTGCTGCGTCATGTTACTTCACAGCATGGAGCGCCACAAAGTTAATCCCCTCCACAACAGATCACAGTTACAGGTAATCTGCCACCGCCGTGACTCTAATCCCATCATGCGCACACAGAAAACACTTGACTATGGGCTACCAGAAACTGGCATAAATGAAGAATGCATGTGTGGGTGTTAATTACAAGACTTGACCACATAGTTGACAAATATTATAGCTTAAAACACTCAAGCCTGTTTGTACACACACAGTCACACTCAGATGGTTCATAGCAAACACAATGAAACTAAGCAGCGAGAGTGCGAGTTAAGAAAGTCACTTGGCCTTTCAATTCCCTCATCCTCCCAAACCCTGTGATTAAGAGATCGGCCTTGTTGGACGAGGGGAGGAACGAAAACGACAAACCTGAAAAATGAGAGGTCTCACTCAGTCTTTCTCTCACTCACACAAACGCACAGAAAGAGGCGGTGCGTGAGAGTGCTGAGAGTCAAAGATCAGGTTTCTTTGGCCTCTGTTCTCTTCACGGCTGGTTAGAGGTTAGGTCGCGGGTGTCTCAACTTACTGGCCCCTGTAGTGATTGGAACATGGGACCAGCCCACACCAGGTTAGGCTTTAACATTTCATTAACTGTGGAAAAACAGCACACTTTGCCTCACCTACTTACAAAAGGAACAAAAAATTAAATAACATGGAGGATAAGAGAAAATAGAGTCAAAACCAGGCAGAAAAATTGCATTTCCAAACTCAGGAATACATATAAGAAATTACTGGTCAGATTTAAAAGCAAAGGTGCAAGAGAAACATGTTCTAAAAAAAAGGAGCATAAAGCTAGTTGTATCTCTGTCAAAGTAGATCTCCGAGCTTCACTTTCAATTATGGGTGTACAAGGTGCAATCTACGCTCCATAGGAAGAGCATGTGATTCATAATGTGTGGGACACAATACCTTAGGCTCATTGAAAATGGTCTGAAAAGAGGCAGAACCCTTAAAAACAGCCAGACACAGAAAAGAAGGGGAGAGAGTGGACAAAGATCACTCATCTCCAGAGAGAAGAGTTCAAGGCCACCATGCATTAGCTTTTAGCAGGATGGATTAAGTCAAGTTTGAGAGTGCGCATCCTAAACCTCCCCCATGCCCCCTTCTTACCCCTCCCATATAGTCCCCTTTCAGAAGAATAGCATTAAAAATGGCAACATAATACCATCTCATTGCATCATATTCCAAAATGAGGGAAAAAAAAAGGCCGAGAACAAAAGCGTTGGGGCTATGGGTCTTTCGCTCTCGTCTCTCCATGTACTCTCTCAGTCGTTCCCTCGCTTGTCGGCCCCTGTGGCCTGACAGCCTACCCTCTCTCCGACTCGCCTATCTGGCAAAAAGCTGCTTTGTTGCCATAGTATCAACTCCCACTTTTGATACTGTCATTTCAAGTAGGATATGGTAGCCTTGATACAATATGTTCCCTATTTCCATTAAAATAGTTGTCGAAGAGGATGCTGTAGACTTTGGATTACACTTGACTGTGCCTGACAAGCCTCCCCCCCACCATCCGTCCCTCCCTGCCCCTTCCACACACTCCCCGTCTCTCCCCATTTTATTAATGACCGAACGCCCCCACCCCTGTGCCCAAAAGAAAAAAGAAGGGGGGAAAGGGAGAAGCTATGGGAGAAGAGAAGAGAAGAGGAGGGGTAGAAGACTGAGTGAGAGACAGAGCTATAAGAGCCCTTTTATGTACTCTTATCCATAAACAAAGTGAGATCCCGAAGTTCTCTCCCTTGAATGTGCTTTCTGGATGAGATGGGAACCGACTGAGAAACAAGAAATTTTTTTGATAATACCCATCACCACTTCCTCCCCTTCGTACACCCACACCCCAGCTCCAACCTCAACACAAATACACTATGCTGCTTTAGGAGATCCTCCAAAACACCAACAACTAAAGGAGATTTTAATGAAATATAGCAGGTTTCTGAAAAACAACCATGAAAGACGTGAAAAAGATGAGTACATAAAAAGGCCTACCAGTTTTCAATGGTTGTAAAGCCAAAAAGTACACTTAAAATGTAGAGATGTACTTTGAAGGATATCAGAAAAGTATGTTTTTAAAAATGATCCAAGACACTAAAAGTCTGCTCAGGCAAAACGAGCTAAAAAAAAACGTCCATTTAGAATTAAATTCACATGCACTTTTTTAAACAGAAAAACTGCCTGAAACAACAAAAAGGCATTCATCTCTGGATTTTAAACAACAAATGCAGTAAACAGAACGTGACTGTGATAGACTTCTCCCGAATGCTGCAAACGCTTCTCTTAGCACATGATATTCCAAACCTAATATAATTTGTCTCGCCACCAACTATGCAAACACGGGGACGCCGCCAGATTCGGACAGTCTACTTTACAGTCTACTAATAAGAACTGCACTAATGTCTAGAATATTCACTCTACACATTTATAACAAAAGAAACCACGCAGTTAACTTAACCGCTGACTGTAAATAGGTGGGAGTGAAATGGGATAAGTGGGCGATGAGATGAAGGCGGGTGAAGAGGTGGCTTTCTGCCCTCCCATGGGTGGGGGTGGAGGGTGAGGATGGGGAGTAAATGCTCCAACTCCCCCTACACCCTGGCCCGTTTCATTCTTCTCTTTTCTCAATGAGGGGATTAAGCAGACTCTCTCAGTGCGGCCACAAGGGCTCTCTCTCTCTCTCTCTCGATTTCAGGGTGGATAGGAGGGTAGCAGTGAGAACAGGACAAAAGGTTATTAGGAGAAACTGTATGGAGCAATGAGAGGATAATAAGGAAAATGAAAAAGAACTAAGCAAAAGCTACAAATTTTAAGCCAAGGCATTCTTAAAAATGCTTAAAAAAATGGAGATGGAGTAAAATGCTTCCAAAGATGAAGAAAGGAGGAGAGAAGCAAAGCTAGGTTGACACCACGCTTATTGAAAAGTGAGGGATGCGCCGCTCCTTCTGTGGTCTTATGCAAAGCAGGGTCACACAGGGCTATGAGGTGCACAATAATACTGATTACACGCATATGCTAATTATTACACGCTAATCAAGTACAGTAGCCTTATATTCAATGATAATGCCCGGCGACGGCTTCTATCCCCTAAATTCATTTCTTTAAGGAAAAGGGAAACTATAAAACGGCTGAGGGCTGGAGACCAATCTAAATGCTTCAAGCCGCTAACGACAGGGGTGTCAGTCAGCTGGAACGACAATTTAGAGATAAAAGATGAGGCAATCAGTTGAGCCAAAGGACTGTCTGCAGATATGATGTAGCTGAAAATGGTTAGACTTTTTTTTTTTTTAACTCCATCTGGTGACAAGATCTGATTAAAGAAATGTCTTTCATATATAGTACTGTGCAAAAGTCTTGAGTCATCCCTATTTTCCTCATATTTTTGCTTCCAAGGAGCCAAACTTTCTTATAGTGGTTTAAAATAGTCTTGTTCTTCAGGCTTTTTGAAGGTTGCTCACTTTTGTCCAGTACCTGATTATTTTTAGGGTATTTTGTTTATTTGTCTGCTTGGTTTAAGCCGCTTAACTCTGACCTACGAATCATTAAAATATAAACAATCTTCTAAACTCAAGAAGAGCACGAGTGTGTCTGGTATGTGTTGTGGCTACACATAACAGACAACTTAGCAAAAAGCTACACAGAAAAGAAAGTGAAAAAGCAGTCAAAGTCCGAACATAAGTTTTAGAAAACCTGCTGAAACATTGCAATGGCTTATGCTGTACATTTTGGAGAACACTAAAAAACAATCGCTTTTTAGACTATTTGGCCACAAAAAGAAATTCACAATGAATTTGGTTTATTTAAATTATTAGGATGGTTTAACTTCTACCTAACAGTTGATTACAGACCGATTTTTGTACAATATCCAAAAAAACTAGCTTTGCACATTTAAAAAGCTGACATGTTTAGAGTATATACTAACGCCCACATATTTCACAAACGGATGAGGGAACGTTCTCTGGAAGCTGGAGGAAGGAAATGTGTTGCAGGGGTGCGCTCACTGCATCCTGTCTACAGTTCCAGAAAAAAAGCTGACTTGATAAATCAGTCTAGTTTAAACTGACAGTGTTATGAAAATTACTTTAGAAATGTCATCAGTTAAAGGCAACTCGAGAGGCTCGCCTAAAAACCTACATTAAGAAGAGCTAGAAGTTCAAATTAATTCACAGATTGTTTGGAAAATGTTTTAAACTGGGTAATAAAGTAGACAAGTCCTCTACAGCCTTATCATGTTTGATTATTCTTTTGGAGAGGCCTTTTGTAATTGCAGAAGCCAGATATTGTTGGGCAGCACCCAAAGGTCCAATCAAAAAAGCCAGTTAGTTTTGGAAAATAAGCCAAAGGGCATTACTATAAAGGAAAAAAAAAGTCAAACATAATAAATACTGTGCTTTTTGATCAAATCAAACATACTTTAGATTTAACGCCTTTAAAAAGCAGATAGTTTGGCCTGCAAAATATGTATATTTCCCCCATTAACAGCTTAAAGTTGAATTGATCTTGCAATAATTATTTACTACAGCACTGTTCGCTTTTGGTGCATAAAGAGCATTTTAATGACAAATCAAAACTACCCAGTGGGGTAGTTTTCTCAGTGTTTTTGGTGTTAGAGGCTGGCTGTCACGTCTGGTTCGTTTAGTGTGACTGAAGCAGTTATCTACTCTGTGCAGTCAGACCACGGGGTGTGGTTGTGGTTGGAGCTTCATTCAAAACTCTGAAGAGAGGCTGCAAACTTCTTGGGAAGTGTCTTTAATTTATCATATATACATACACACGTAACTGCTGCTCATGTATAGACCTGGGTCATTATGTAAGCTGCTAATCCACCCATGCTATATGAGAAAGCAAATGTAAACAGACTCCCTTGTTTTACCAGCAACAAATATTTACTGTTAACGCAAACGCTATTCTTCTCCGCTGTCATCTTTGTCAGGTTTTCGACAGTCTATTAATTTATATTAAGAAATTAAAATCTCACAATGAGTTATAATCAAGCAGCTATAACTTTTCTTAGACTGAAAAAGGTAGGGTTAGCTTAGCTTGCGTGGCTAGCTTTAAGCTAACGTCATTAGGATGTGCGGCTGAACGCTCACCTTCAGTCTGACTTCATACGTTGTATATCTGGTTCTGCCGACCCCGACGGTCTCAGGGTTGCTCACGTCGATTTCTAGAAAATTACTCGGGGGTCCATAGGCGTCATTTAGGTTCTGAGGCTTGGTGTAGAGCCTTCTTGTGTCAGCTATAGCATCAGCCATTTCTCACCGTCCTTTCTAGCGGCTAGGTATCCTGTCAAGTTAG
Organism: Kryptolebias marmoratus; assembly: GCF_001649575.2. Classification (NCBI taxonomy): domain Eukaryota; kingdom Metazoa; phylum Chordata; class Actinopteri; order Cyprinodontiformes; family Rivulidae; genus Kryptolebias; species Kryptolebias marmoratus. The sequence goes on from NC_051448.1 coordinate 8,827,504, forward strand.
CCGGAATATGAATACGAACTTTCTGGTGGTTCTCTTCAAAATAAAATCAATTAAATTTATTACGTTGTTAAAATCGAAAAAAACTGCAAAATTTACAACTAATTTAAATTATATTTGTTTCGTTAACGCAATACAATTAGATAGCTTTCGCTTTTTACATGCTGTTGTTGCTGTTGGACGTAAAATGGTCGACCCTTGCTTTTATTTTGAAGGTGAAATGCGTAACCGTTACTCGTTGTTGACGTGAGAGTTCACCGTGCTGTACTTCCGATCAGCTGAGGTTCAGCTGACAGGACTCTGATCTGCCTCTTCATGTTCGATTTGTTTACAACCCGACAGCGGGAACGCTACTAAAATTTACTATTGCTGTTATACTATTACTATACTATTAATGTAAATGAGCAAATAACACAAGTACATTAATTTTATTTCTATTATCCGGTTTAGTATGTACGGTTCACAATTTAAGGCAAACGCTGACAACATGTAAACATTCACATGCACTCCATAAACATTATTTTACTATTATTAATACCTAGTATCAGCAATAATACATATATATTTGCATATATATTGTTGTTTGAAATATTAAGCGTTGCTCTAAGTTGTTTAATAGTTCACGATTTATAGTATTTGTTTGATCTGCTTTTAATCTAAAACAACTTATCACTGATATAATGAGTTAGATATAACAAAGTGTATCCTGGACATCCCTTCAACGCCAGTGACACATTGAATTGTTCGCCCACACCTTGCACGTTCCAATAAAGTTTGCGCATTTTGAACATTTTGAAACATCATGGCGGCCTACACTGTCGCCTCAGCTGTCAGATGCGTTTTCGGTTTTATGTTAAGTAAACGAGGTTTGCCTGTAAAGAAAGTCTACATTCTGTCTAGATGTTACTCCGGAAAAGGTAAGCACGAGATTTAATTTTATTTTTCTTGTTATTTTAAACTAAAGCATTAAAAATGATCGATGCCGCTGTTTATTTTTTTATAGACTCCAACTGCTGGACAGCCCTCAGTTGCTCTGCGTCTTTCTGCTCCTCGGACTCTCCATCAGCTGCAGATATCTGTGTCTCCGGTGACATTGTAGGTCACTTTGATCGCCTTGTTCAGTGTGGCTCCGTGAGGAGAGATGCACCGCAGAGATATGTTCTCCAGCGGCTGGCTCACCTGCATAGAACCCTAACGTCTTACAGTAACAGCATGTACCTGAACGCACCAGCACCACAGTCTACAGATAACATCTGTCAGCCTCAGACTGATGACACAATAACAGCAAGAAAGGTAAATTATTGATATATTGACATGTGTCATGTTAGGGTCAGTGCTTGGGTTGTGATGTGTTTATTTTATAATTAAACATCGAGCTCAAGAGAGAGATTTATGTAGACAAATCTAGTTTTACACGGTTCAGACAGTCTTGGAATCTGTCTATCATTGACTCGCAATAGTCATTCTTGTACACACAGGCATTGCTAGATCCATTTTATTGGGACAAGTGCCCCAGAAAAAAATCTCTTCAAAAATTTTCTTCAGAAACCTATAAGCATATTCACAAAGCAAAATATATTAATTCTAGCATAAAGATAACCAACATTTTGTAATGGAACATTTTAAAAACGAATATCTTCTATCAATAATTGTGGCAGAATTTACAGGATACGTAGAAGGTAATTACAGGGTACTTGCTGGGGTACGTACAGGGTATTAACAGGGTAATGACAGAATACTTACAGGGTACCTATGGGGGTACATACAAGGTACTTACGAGGTATTCACAGGATAGTTACAAGGTACTTAGGGGGTGCATACACAGTTCTTGCAGGGTAGTTGCAGGGCTCCTACGGGATACTTACAGGGGTACATACAGTGTAATATCGGGTACTTGAAGGGTACTTATAGGGGTATGTAAAGGACACTAACAGGGTGATTACAAGTTATGTATGAGGATACTTTAAGGGTAATAACAAGGTAACTGTAGAGTAATTATGGGGTTACTTGCAGGATACATACAGTGGGTAATTCTTACAGTAAAATTGCTTTGAGCAGATGAAAAAAACATATAATTTTATTTAATCTGTCATAAAATCAGCCAGCCTTACAGATACCTCTGGGACAATGTAAAACACAGAGTTGAGCTCATATTTGTATTTTTAAAAATAACACCCCTTCAGCTTGATTTACAAACTGCAACTTGATTTGTATCATATAAGAGGGTAGAAAGTCTTGAAATCATCTCAAGACTCCATCTTTTACAACCTAAAGTGGGGTACAGACCTCAACTTTGGGAACCAACAGTGTAGAACTTGTGTTTTGCTAAATAGCAGTTGGGATAGTGATAAGAAGGTGAAGCAGAGCATACATTCCCTGATGTCAAACAGCTGGGGGGAACTACGGAGTCGACTTCACTGTATTCCAGTATCATCAGCGATGGTGGCCACAGGGTTCAGGTCAAAGGGAGGGTAGGGGTCTGGGAAGTTTATTATGCGTGTTTATTCTAATAATGCAGGGGGCTGTTGTTGTTTTTAGGTCAGAGGAGCTGACTGTCTCATATTCAGTGCTGGGAGTTCTTTTTTTTTTTGTTAGTTGGCTGGCACAGACACTCAGGGTTAGGCAGAGATTTTGGAAGGCAGCAGGGTAGACCTCCCGCTGGGCCCATCCCAGCACCCCTCTTGCTCTCTCACCGTCCCCATCCGGTAATGAGGGGATCCCTATTGTCCGGGCTGTTCTTGTCTTTTTTTCGCTTTTGATTTGGGGGGTTCTGACTAGTGCTTTGGTGTTAGGCTGTCAACACCACCACAGACCATCTCACCCACCCCTCTGTTTTTGCACCTTATTTCTTGGTCTGTCTCTCACACACAAAGACAAACACTCACACAAATACATATACACCGAGCAAGTACTTATGCAATTGTTCCAGTTTAAATCAGGTCATACCATCGTCCTTCGGTGTCTGTTCTCTGTGAGAGTGCCGCTATTGTCCTCACTAACTGGCCAAGTCTGTGAGTAGAGTACACTTGACTTAATATTGACCCAATGTGGCATGGTTTTGCGGATGGTTGCCTGACAATGGGCTATTGTTAAGTGAGAGAGCCACCCTATTCGAGTCAGACATGCATCATAAAGTCCCCCTGTACACTGCAGGCCTCAAAGCAGGACAGTTGTTTCAACTTAAACCCAATTTAGACTCCCACAATCTCCTCGTTAATGATGCTAGTTTGGGGCATCTTTGGCTCTACATAAAGGATTTCCCCCCAGTAATTTAAAAGCCAAAGGGGCTATGTCCTGCATGTGAACCTTTCACTCATGTGCCAGTCTGTATCCTCCACCAGGAGGTGAGACTTGGCCATAGAGCTCAGTTAGACAAAGTAGCAGAGGGACAGCCTTGTGCTTCTCCACTCTGCCGTGGTAGAATGGCTACCAGCCACCACTGACAATTACCCCACTATGCCAGAGGGCAGCCTGGGAAGTCAGGGAGAAGTCACACTCTGTTTTGCCAGAACAGACGGGAACGACTTGTTGCTCTTCCAGTTCTTCACATCCAGCTTGGGGGAAGCGCTGAATTGTGAGTCCGCGGGGGTGGAGGGGAAGAGCGAGTGAAAGAGGAGGGCATGCACAGAGAGAGGAAGGACAACAAGTTTGGGTTTTTAATTTAGTTTTCAATCTGCCATTGCTGACGTTTATCAGAGTCAAGTGCTCCTTGTGCTGTAGAAACCCAAGTGCATGTGGACACTGAGTACTATCCTCATGAAATGGTTCGTAAATTAAATATTAAGAGGACAATCCTTCTCGGTGAGCGAGCGATTTAATTCCAGAGGCATTTGGTGTTGCCCGGTCACAGAGATGGAGAATCCTCAACCACAATGTTGAAAGCATGCATATAATTTAGCCAACTACTGATAGATACACTTAACTGATGGCAGATTCATTTACACGCTTGGGTCCTCTTTAGAGATATTTGGCTTTACTCTGTATTCTCAGCTTGGTCTCACAGAAGATGTTTTTTTGAAGCAAGGACCTTTTGATAATAGGAGGCAGGCAGCACAATGACTTCCAGCAGCACCTCAATGCAACAGTACCGTATCACAATTAGCAGCGCTAAACAGGCTGCACAGACAAGTCCACTCCATCTCGTATGGAGCCTCATCCAGTCCTCTCTGTTTTGTCTGACAAATCCCTCCATTGTTCCTCTGATGATGCTTTTCTTTCGTGGGAACCCTGGCTTGTCTTGTTGATTAGATCCCCTTTGTCTTCCTCCCCTGCAGTGGGCTAGTCTGGAGAAGATGAAACCTTACACTGTAGTGGTGGCTTAATGCCTCAGCATACTTTATTTATTAAAAGACGAGCCCATTAACTATGGTAATGAATATAAATATTGAGGTCAGTAGGTGTTTTGTGCATTTTAATAAGGAATTAATGACAATTTGGGGTTAACTCTGAATTATAAAAGCAACAGTTGTGATATAATGTGAACATCACTTTTTCCCTTTTTCACCCCAAAGGAGGAACCGATTCCACCACCACCTAAAGGTCTCTATATATATGGAGATGTTGGTAAGGTTGTATCTGAAAAAGATTCCTTTTAACTCATAAATATTTCATTTTTTTTCCTATAATGATAAATATCTAAATAGTGTCAATTTTGATGATGAGCTTTTCTAAATGTTTGACCTTTCAGGCACAGGGAAGACCATGCTCATGGATTTGTTTTACTCCCACGTAGAAAACAGCCATAAAAAGAGAGTCCACTTCAATAGCTTCATGTTGGACATTCATAAAAGTAGGTGGTGTTCTTCCATTTCACATTACAAAGACTTACTTGCATGACTTTGTGATTTCTATTTTTTTTTTTTTTTTTTTAATTCATCATGTACTGCCGATCCTATATTTATCCCTCTGTTTGTCCCAGAGGCCCCACGCTAATTGTCTGCCATTATTGCATCCAGGTGAAATTACAGCTTTATTCAGCGTCGCCGGTGGGTTTGGGCTGCCGGTGCAGGTGTGCCTTAAGATTTGCCTGACATTTGTGCGCTGCTTGCAGGGATCCATCGGAGGAAACAAAGCCTGCCAAAACGAAGGCTAGGGAAAATGTTCACCTATGACCCCATATCGCCGGTTGCCATGGAGATCAGCAGGGAGATCTGCCTCTTGTGTTTTGATGAGTTTCAGGTGAGCAAGTGCATTACAGGCACTGTTTCTATGTTGGTGTGTTTCTTGTTCTCAAAGCCTGCTTAAAATAGTTATAAGTAGCTAACTAGACAATGACAAATTTTAAATACTAATGTATTTTTTTATTACTATATAGTATATTTAATGATGTAATACTGTCACTCTTATACTTGCATAGTAATATTAAGGAAATATACAATATGTTAACTGAAGAAGTCGTATACATATTTACATTTGGCACCTAATGTCTTTGTAGAAGAAATGAAATTTGTTTTTGATTTTAAAGTTTTAAAAAGTTAACCATAAAGGGAATAAATCTGTCAGTTTTCCATAGAAGAAAAATAAATCATTTTTATTGTAAATAATGTAGCAAATATGTTTGTAGAAATAAGCCGTACAGTCTTTTTATGGTAAAAGGTGATTGTGTTTGTCGTTTACTAAATGCCACAGAAGAATACTTTCTTTGATGCATGCTGGTTACATGATGTCATATATGTGGCGTTTAAAATATTCCAAAGTAATGTACACTGCAAATATACTGGATATTACAATGCAAGACAAAGCCTTTAGAAATCTACAGTAATTGAGACGTTAGAGTCACTTACAGATCATAGCTCTATAAGTTAACCTTCTTACTTAATAAGCTAGGAAGATGCTAAAATATAATCTACATTTTTTTAAATTCAGAGTTAAGTGTAATCACTTTGAACGTTCAATCAGTCAGTGTCCTTTCTGTGTGACCAACTGTGTGCTTCTGATCTGAGCAAAAAAGGCAGAACTGGGGACATCTAGTGGCTTCTTTGGATCATAGCAGAATGTGTTCCTATAAAATGAACTGTCCCATTAATATGCTGTAAAGCTGTGATAATGCACAGTGCAATCCCACATGAACCTCGATATAACATTTTAACTGTCAGTATTCTAAAAGCTTGGTCAGTTTTCTGCTCTTCTTGCTTGTTTATGTGCTTTTGCTGTTGACTTGCTCTCAAACCAAAGCAACCAAGTCATCCACAGTTTTCTTTTTCCTCCCCTGCTACTGATTTACACCCCTAAAGAGCACCTTCAGTCATTAGTGATGCAGAAATTCTCATTATTCTATTCTTTGGTGTCAGAGGAGACAGCCTCTACTGAAGCTCTTACTATTCTCTGGAAGGTGGTTAGTCATTCACTGCGGTAAAGAAGCTGCACGTGTTTCGGTGTTTTTCATCAGCCAGCCAAACACATCTGTTAGCGGCACAATGTTGCTCCTCTCACTGATATCATTACAGTTAATATCAGCGGGTCAAAGGTCACAGAAGGTGCGGTTGCTCTCGCTAATAACTCTTTATGCGTCTGCGAGGATCAAGAGCATCCCCCTTTTATCTGCCCGTCTTTCACATTTGAAACCGCGGCGCTGTTTGTGCGTTCCCATTGATTTGTTTTGTTTGCCGTCGCCAGCGTCGCAGTTTTCGCTTGTCAACTGTTGCTACCAGTGAATGGAGGGAGAAAACAAGTAGACATGTGCGCGTTGTTTGTGATGCATAAACAAGAGGCTGCGAGGTTGGGTGGGAGAGCTGTGTGTGTCTGTGTGTGGAGGGTTTGCGGAGGTCTATACTAATCAGCATCCTCCTCCACTCAGCCATGCAAATGAGGCTCTGGGTATCAGTCGCGCTCTCCTGCTTCCTTAAGTGAGTGGAGCTAGAAAGCGACTGGCGGTGGCGGGTCAGATGGATCTTATCCTCTTAAATGCTAATGACATTTCTCCATTCTCTTCATTAGCGCTGTGCCATTATCAGTAATTTGTAGCCCCCTCCTCCTCCTCCTCCTCCTTCCTTCCTTTTACGACCCTCACTCAGTACCCCCTCTAATGAATACTTGCCATTGAGAGGTCCGAGATGGAAAGACGAAGAGTGAGAAGAAAACCGCTTGAAGCGTCATTGTCTCAAGGCCTCAGTCACCATGCAGCCGCTGTGAAATTGCTCATAGGTTGTGTACGTAAATAGGTGCAACATCAAAAGAGGTTTGGCACCCGTGCGCCTTGCCGCAAACCAACAGACACTTGAGTAATTGGATGCTCATTTAAATATCGGCAATGACTAACAGAGATTGCACCATTATTTTTGTGCTCCACAAGTGCTACATCAGTCCCCCTCCACCTTTCTAATTCTGTGGGGATCCATTCTTTTTTCCCCCCTCTCTCCCCCTACTTACCCAGCAATCAATATTGCCCCTCATGCAATGCCCATGTTGAGGGCACATGAATAAACAAATCCATGCTGTATAAAAGGTCATTTTTAAATGATTCTTTTGAAATGAAAATAAAATCCTGCGGTCGCAGGAAATGTGGGGCCCCCTTCACAGGGACACAGAGCCTTCCTTGGCTTTCTGTTGATTCTCATTACGCTCACACACAATCACTCGCGCACACGCTCTAATTTGATGCCCTTAGCCACCTCTTCTCAGCAAAATCAAGGCTTTAACACAAATGTTAATCAAGTATTGGCAAGGGCAGTGGAGCTAATATGCAAAAGCAGAAGACTCTTCAGAGTATGAAAAGGAGGCATATGCTGTGGGTATGGCAATCAGAAGTGCCAGTTAGATACAGGAAAAGTAGGTAAGAGGAAGTAAGAGGAGAAGGCGGTGTAGAACACACCTGCTTGTTCATGTAGCAGGCCGGGGGTTGGCTTACAAATAACCTGGAAACATTCTTTCTCAGGAGCCTGTGCAAAGTGACATCATTTTCACATTTTTGACTGTAATTTTGGAGACTGGATCAATGAAAAGAATTTTCATTCCTGCTGATAAAGATGAATGCCCAACACCTGAGAGAGAGCCCTGGTTTTTATTTAAAAAAAAAAGTAATACAGACAATCATTTAAACCCTTCAGTTTTCCTTGGATATGGATTTCATCTTCTCCGGACTTCGGAAGAAACCACCTGAGTCTCTGTGCAGAACCAGTTTATGAAAAACTAACTATGAGTCAGTAGCTTTTTAGAACCAACTTTTGTGGCGTTAACTCAAAGTAATCTTCTGTATGACCTTATCAGTCTCTCACATTGATGTGTTCCTTAAAAATGTTGCTTTAGTTTATTCAGATTTGCATGAATTTATTTATGCACAGCTCTCTGAGGGTTCTACTAAAGCCTTTCAATCAAACTGAGGTCTCCTCTTTGACTGGGTCATTACAGCACTTTAGTTTATTAATCATTCTGTTGTAGCGTTTCTGTTATGTTTTTGGATTGTTGTCTTGTTTGGGCCAAGCTTCAGATGATAGACCCTACAGCTGACTCAAGAATATCTTAGTAGACCAAAGAGCTCCTTGCCGACGCAGCGCCTATCACTTGTGACCACAAACCAAACCCAAATCATCACCACTGCACTGTCATGCTTTAAGTGTGGGTTTATTTTGCTTTATGCAAACATCTAACATCTTCACTTTGGTTTCCTCTATGTAAAATAGATTGTTTCAGAAGTTAAAAGTTTTGCTTTTGCTGTTTTTAAATGGACTTTGGCTCCTTTTTTATCCTATTGCTGGATTTCTTTTCCCAGTTCTTGGATAAAATGATTTTCACACACTTCATCTGCTGTGGATAGAGTTTATATTGGGCCTGATATTTCTTTTTTTGCGCCCCACTAGTCCCTTTTCCTCAATTTTAAGCACACGCCGCACAATCTGCTATCATGACCAGGTAAAAGGACAGGACAGGTAATGAGGGAAAAACAGACCAAGTCCAAAGAAAAGCTTTGAAATACCTTCAGAAAGTTTGAAGAACTGATCAAGACTATTTTAAAAGATTATAAAAAAAAAGTCCAGGTGTTTCGAAGCAACATCTAAAGAAACTAGGATGGTTTAAAACTTCCTGCACATTTCTAAAAACTCAATTTCAAAGTCATTTTGTTGTGTTTGCTGGTTAAAAATTGCTTCATTTAATTAAGTATAAATCACAATCAGCACAAGACTGGTCTGCAATAATTAATTTTCTTTTATCCCCAACACTCACCAGTAGGTCATCATGTTTAATCAAATGTGTTTAAAACATGCTGCTTTGACTACTGGGCATCACACAGTAACATGATTTCTCCCTTTATGGATGTTCAAAAGAGTAACATAGGTGGAAGAGGGAGCGATGAGAGAATAAGAACAAAAGTGAGAGCACTGGATTACTAATAGAAAGGTCAGAGCTCTTCATTTAACAGCCAGCGACTCATAAATGTCCTTGCGTCAGTGTTTTCATCGACCTTTGTTCATTGTGGATTCATGGAAATGATGTAGATGAAAAAGGCAGCAGAATTGAGTTGGATTTTATGTATTGTACCTTTGCATGGCCTTGTGTGTAGCTCACCCAACACACAGGAGCAGTTTTCTGTGCCTTTTTATAAGGCCTCCTTTGATAGAAGCTTTGTCTGCTATCATGACCCCAGTACTGACTGACATTGCTCTGTTTTTATCTCTTTTTTTCTATTTTCTTGCTTTTTTTTCTGCTCACATTCAGTCATTTTCATGTTTGCTCACTTGATCAACTCAGATCTGCTGCCTTGCCGCAGGTTTTTGTCCTCAGGAAGAAAAAAAACAGCTTTGTGATCATTTGCAGTCAGTTCAAGTGGTTCAGTGTGTGCGTCAGTGTGTGTGTGTTTGTGTGTGCATGCAGCTTTGGCCATGACCAGATAAAAAAGACTGAAGGAGCACACCTGAGTGACACTAATAAACATGGAGTGTTGATGACTTGTTTTGACCTCACACGCACGCATTCACACGTACAAGTTCTCTCCAGAGACAGACTTAACAGCACCTGAACACCTCTTCTTCTTTGGTTCTCTTCAATCAGGTGACCGACGTTGCAGATGCCATGATCCTCAAGCAGCTGTTTGAGATGCTGTTCAAAACTGGAGTGGTGGTGGTGGCCACCTCTAACAGACCCCCTGAAGGTATGACAAGCACCTATGTGTCGCATTTTTATGAACTTTTATCCATTTTTGAACTCAACTATCTGGTTTCTCTTGTTAGTTAACATGCAGTGGTATTAGTGAGATCTTTCTTACACTGTGAGAACTCTCGAGTTCTTAAGATTTACCCCTCCAAGTCCATGTAACGCAACAAATATTTTGAACCCGCTGACTGCAACGTTAAGGTTCTTACAGCAGCACATGAATGAACCACTGTCAGTCTTTTAAGACGGCAGCAATCCACTTTGGTTTTGGCTCCACTCGGACAATCCAGTCAGAATTAAACTCAATTTTTTCCAAACTGAGGCTGTTCAAAAAACTATCTACACCATCCATCCATTTTCTTTACCCACTTCTCCTTTCCGGGTCACAGGGAGCTGGTGCCTATCTCCAGCAGTTACACTATCTACAACAGATTGGGTATTATTTGTCCTCAATTTTACCACAGAGCCCCACTTCATAAGACCCAAACTACTGAAAATGCCAAAATGACAAGTTGTATTCCCAGAACAACATGTCCTCCTTTCCACTGTCAACATGTTTTGTCGGTCTTTACTTATATTTAAAGTATTTACTAAACTGTTCCCTCCAAAGATACTTGGCTCCAGCAAGAATCAATTCATCGTTACGTGACCACACCAACTGCCCCCTTTTTTTACAGCAATTAACCACAGAAAAAAGGGGGGAGGTGCAGCTCGTGCACTTCTCGGTTTTCAGTCTTTCAGCAGGCTTTGATGTTGCATTTACTGCCAGTAGAACCAGCATGGAGAAAGAATTAGCAAGACGGTGATCAAGGTGGAGATAAATGTATGATGTGCTACCTGACGCCTCTCTTTCTTTGGAAAGATGTTGATGTCTCAAAGCCCTGAGTGAAGTGGGTGGCAGCAAAATGGGTTCTTGTAGACAAAGATGTGCATCTCTTATATTTGCTAGCTATTAAGAACAAAGCGCCAAAGCAGGCAAACTTGATAGAGAGCCTACTTGGTATTAATTACAAGGTTAATGGAACACTAAAAGCCATAAGAGACAACTGGGCTTGAAAGGCATAAATTTTCAAGCTTTATTGATGTGGAGATGCAGGTATCAGAAAGCCCTGGATGTGTTCAGAGAGGGAATTTAGAGTTTTTGCTACAATGTTTAGAATTGAGTTTTTAGGTTCAATGTGATTAACGAGTGTTAAATAGTGTCTTTTTGAAGCAAAACGCTGTTGTTGTATTTAATAATATACTGTTTTCAATCTGTATGCAAGCAAATTTCATCAACAGTTTCATCAGTTGCTTATGTTTAAGAGGAAAACCAGATGACTTCAACACAATCCAGTTCACTTTTTTAATCATCCCCATTGCCCTTTCCTTGAATAGTTTAATATTTTGGTAAAAACAAGTTAGTTTTCTTCCCGAGCTCCATTAGAAAACCCATACAAGCACCAAACAGCTTTAAAATTCACTAATTAACACATCATGCTGTGTCAGATTAATCAATACAGCAGAAGTCATATCCAACGCTCAGACAACAGAGTGGTATTGATCTTTGATCTTTTGAAATTACTTGAAGCAAATAAATTGCTGTCCAAAAATATTGATTTTTATTCCTTTAACCCTAACAGTAGTTGTGTCTCATTTACAGCAGACATCATTACAGAGTTTAAAAAGTGGGATTTCGGTGTTTGTAGGTCTAAGCTGAAGCCTAACGTTGTTTGTTTGCATCTGTTAAGCCTCCCTGTCTGTGTGCGTCTTTGTCCCTGTTTGTGTGTGAGTCCCTATCTGTTTTATCTGTCTATCCAGGATGCTACTTCAGATCTAATTTGTTCCAGCCGAGCTAATTGAAACCTCTATTCAGCGAGCTGCTGTGGACATTGTCCGCGCTGAAAAGGCGACAGTCCTTTTCTCTCGCCACCATTGTTTGGGAATGTAATGAATTTTATGTTGCTGCCGCCGCCGCCGGTGCAGAAATCCATTTTTCTCCCCCCCCCTCCCAGTTCCTCATCCTTTTGTGACGCCTCCCCACCCATCCTTCAGTTCATCAATAGCCAATTTATCTGCCAATCTGTGGCAGGGGAATGACATTATTAGGAGGCTAAACAGCAGCTCTCACACAGGCCCTCCCCTCCTCTTTCAGATCTGTACAAAAATGGACTTCAGAGGGACACCTTCCTACCTTTCATCGACGTGCTAAAGGTAGAGACAAAGTCACCCCTCTCTCTTGTCTCGTTAATTTATTCATTTGTTTATCACACACCTACACACACTTGCATCTGCTCCTCTGTCCCTAATGTGTACGTCCTTTTGCAAGTTGCTCTCCTGCGGTTTGATGTTTTCTACTTCCTGGATGCCTCGCAGCGTGTCACAAAGCTGTCTTTGATCATACCAGGGCACACAGAAAGACTAAAACAGGGGGAGGAAAAAAAAAAGGAAGGTAGGGAGAGGTGGGCAGAGCGAGCGCGAGTACAGGTAATGTGAAAGAGTGGACGCGCTGAGTGACTGACTCACACGCCTTGCATTTCAAAAGTAGAGAGGGGGAGGAGGGGGGGAGGAGGAGGTGATGCAGCAGTTACCCATTTCTAGCAAGAAAATAAATAAATAAATAAATAATCTAGTTTGCAATTTAAGCAGGTCGCACCATTATCCTGCCTGCATATCAGATGATCATTGATGTGTTTGGAGTGATCATGATCATAAATAATCACATAATAATTTGTTGTTGTGCATTTTGCAGCAGCAGAGGACAGCATTCTTACACCTTTTATTGGTATTTAATATAAACAAACAGTAGCACCGCAGCGTCCTAAGCCACGACTTTACACAGCTGCTTGAATTCGTATTGTTCATAAGCACAAATAAATGTTAGTGAGATAATTACCATATCGCCAACATTATGCTCCCTCCTCAATTACACAAGAACTGATAAAGTTTTATAGTTGAGAATACGATTTAATAGGTGTTTTGAACCACGTTTTAACAACAGTCTGTGTGTGTGGCATCTTATTGTTGTTTGTATTTCCGACATTTATTTTTGTACACACTGCCTGTTCTTTATTAGAAGTCAAACAATTAGGGTTTATCTGTGGTTTGTTTTTGTTACCTTTTTAGGACCTTTCCTGGAATAATCACCCACTTTGTTGAGTTTAAAAAGTGAGATTTGTGTGTTTGTAGGTCTAAGCTGAAGTCCAGTAACTGGTAGTCCTTATGGGAACCAAAGTTTGGTCCCCATAAGGACCAAAATGGTGGAATGACACTTTTTGGTTAGGGGTTAAGGTATGAATGAGTTTAGATTAAGATTAGGCTAAGGGTAAACCCCACAAATGCATTTTCCTAACAAAAGTGGCGCCAACTGAGGGGCAACAAATAGGATTTCCAACGATATAAGATTTATTGCCAAGAAGCAGAAACGGTCAACCAAACACAAATTTCCTTACTTAACGTTCTAAGTTAATAAGCACGTAAGAATGTGGACTAATCTTATACAGTTTTTATACATTAGGCTCTGTATTTTACAACATTATTATTAATACATGAATTGTGTCCAGCCACTTGGAACATCTTAAAAATGAGCGACACAACAGGAATGTTTTACCAATATGATCAGGGTTGATTTGGACACATGGAGGACAGCTTCATCATCACACAGAACAACTTGGGAAGTCTTGGAGTTACCCTTCTCCCCCCCTCACCCACCAATCCAGCAGCACCCTTGCCCTCTCTAATCCACCCTCATCAAGCTCCTGAATGCCTGTTGTCCCTCTCTGCCCTGAACTACCTCCTTTCTTTCAGGGTACCATGTTCCTCTTTGTGAAGCCATCTGGTTTTGGGGGGGTCGGGGTTCTTTTTTAGTTTTTTTTTTTTTTTTTTTT
>NC_051448.1:8841502-8855943 GCF_001649575.2 Kryptolebias marmoratus
GGGGGGGGGTTGAATTGCGTTCTTTATGGCGGCCTGGCTCAGCTAAGTTAAAGTGTGCTCTAGCGAGGTGGCATTGCTAACTAGCTGACCCCTAATAGATTGAGTTAATTCTTGCAGGGAGCGGGACGCAGATCATTCCGGCCAGAGTCTGGTTCTGTGGTGAGTGCAGGAGAGAATAAGGGCGTGAAGAAAATGGCCTCTGACCCCTTCTCCTGATCACCTGAGCTGCGGTGGTAGAGGTTAATCCGCCCCCTCTGTCCGCCTGAGTCAACGTCTTTATTTAACCATTGACTTCTGATTAGTTAGGACCCCTTTTTTCCACAGTGTGGCCCTTCCTCCACAAACATCTGAAGAAAGCATTAGATCAAGCGCAGTTTAAGAAGCGGAAGGCATCAAGTTTTATTAGTGCTACAAATGCTTGGCTGATATTCACTGCTTTGGATTTATTTGTAATTTCCTGTCCCCTGTAGAAGCTGATGGATATTATATTCATTTGTTAAGGCTTCTTTTTCTTTGTAGCCATGGCAAAGCTCAGAGTTTTGTAAAAAAAAAAATAAAAAATACAGGGTTTGGAGGGGGGGAGGCTTTTTTAATGGACACTGCCAGTATTGTAACTAAGACACTCTTTCTCTCTCATGAGCCGTCCTCCCTCTCCACTCCACTTTTCATTGCCCATCCAGTCTCTCCACCCTTCTATCCTCGCTCTTTATTCTATCACCATCCTGTTCTGCTCACTGGCTTTACTCACCCAAGGTCAGGTCTCTGTATTTTGGTAGCAGAATAGTGACTTTATTTTCCCTCTTGGTTGTTCGATTCACAGTTGTGCACAAAGCTGTTGAGGGGAGAAAACAAAACAAAACAAAAACAAAAAAACACAAAAAAACAAAAAGAAAAACATGACAACAACACTGAGGCAACTTGGAGTATTTCTGGGTGTCCCGCTCACGTTAACCCCTCTTTTGATCCGCTCTCCTTCTTTTTTCATCTTCGCGTCATTGTTGATAATTGCAACGTGCTGAGCAGTTAGCGCTGGGAGGAACAGAAATGTATAAATCCGAACAGAATGATGGGAGAATTAAAGAATGAGAGGGATGCGGTCCTCCAGAGGAAACCTTGGTGAGAGGCTGTGAGCATGAAGAGCAGAAAGGCCTGCGAGTTCACAGCAAATGGACTTCCATGTTTGATGAGAGACATTGTCTTCCCGAGCGTTTAAGGTCGGGGTAGAACCGATAACTGTGTGCATGTGAAGGCGACGAATTTCATCACTTAAAATGTGATCAATTAATACAACATATATTGATTTTCTGCCCTTGGACTTCTAAGGAATAAAGCCTGGACGCTAAAGTTCAGTACATTTTTTTTTTATCGATTTACTGTCAGCCTCACTGATGTTTTATTATCTGGATGATAAAGCAGGATTAATTATTCTGAACCCTCGCATAATGAGTGAAAAAGGAGGCCGTAAGTAGCTCAAGGCAACTCCTAACACAAACATTTCACTCCGCACATCTTCCGGTTGTGGTGGGGCGCTTTTCAGAAGGTTTGATTGTCACAATTACAGCACACCACTGACTTGTCCACAATTTTGATTTGTTATGCACACACAGAATATCTCCTTCTGTAAATCCTGATTTTATAAAACATCTTTTTGCAAATTATATGAAAAAAGAGCTGGTAGTCCATGTGTGCATCTGAAATGAATATACTGGACATATAGCTTCATTTATTTTACTTGTTTATTCACCTGCCACCATCAGATGTGATTATGTAATTGTGTGTCTGTGTGTGTGTGTGTGTGTGCATGTGTTTGTTTGTGTGTTTGTCTGTTAGCAAACAAACAAATTACAGCAGCTTCCGTAACAAACGATTTGCTCGTTTTAACACTTAGCTGCACTTTGTTGTTTTTAGCAGTGGACAAGTTTTAATGAAACTCTCAGAAAACTGCTATGAAATTTGTGAAATTAGAATTATATTAAGCCGGCAGCAATCAATATTGTTTTTTTGACCCTGTTCAGACTGTTAGCTTGTCAATTCTTCTTCAAACTGAGATTGTTCTACAACAGCTAAGATATTAATGGTTTATAGTTTATTCCGTATGTTTTTTTGTTGTTTTATTTGCTATCAGACTCCAGGTGTTAATTTCTTGTCTGTTCCTGCCAATAATGCAGGCCTCTGTTGGCCAGGTGAGTTTCAATTTAGTTTGGTTGTGGGCCAACGAAACAGCAGAGGGGTTGAGAGTGGGGGGTGGGAGTCCAGTGGTGGGGTCCCAGTCCCCTAAAGGTGAAGCCTGTAACTCAAAGGATGTTTCGCCAAGAGGAGCAGCCGAGGCAACGGGGAGGTTGTGAGAACGAGCCAGCTGAACAATCCATCGCTGGCCCAAGGCAGTCGCACTTTAAGGGAATAGATCATTAGGTGTAATTAGGGTGTTCACATTGTCACGTAACCCCTCCCCCCCCACACACACCAGACAGCCGAGGAATGAATAAAATCACCAGATACACCCCCAGCTTACTCACTCACACACACACACACACACACACAGCAACTCCCCAGTTAGTGAAAACACTTTGATGTCAGAAGAGTCGAGCAGAACTTGCCAGCATAAAGGCAGTGTTTTAAGCCCCCCCACCCCCTCCTACTTTTCTTCTGTCCCTTCACACAAGGCTGTAAGACACACACCGCTGAATGGACGACAACCTTTCCCCCCCTCTTTCTCCCCCTCCTTCATCTCTTTTTCAGTCTTCCCACCCTGCATTTTTTTTAAAGCCTGGTCAATTCTCCAGACCAAACACAAAAAAAAAAAAAAAAAAAAAAAGGAGGCATCAAATGTTTTCTGCTACCGGGTAATGAGGGAGTGGACCTCATCAGGGCCCGATAGTCAGCTATCCTTGGCTTTTGTTGCGGCTCAATGGCCCCGCGTTCTTTGAAAAACTCAAAAGCAACTTTTTGAGGAGTGAAGGATTGAGAGGGAGATATGTCACGAGGGGGAGCAGAGGCAGCGAATGTGGGGGGGAGAGAGAAAAGAAAAAACGAGAAGCCACTCTGTTTTTATGCTAAACGGCTGTCCAGCTCAGACAATGACATGATCGCAGCTACATGTGTTTGGATGACTTTTTTTCTAAAGAGTCTGCTTCATTTTGACGTTTCTGGACCAAAAAAAAAAAACCTAAGATTGTAAATCTGAGGCTACAACAGAATGACAATAATTTATCTGTTAGCCAATTGCAAGTGTTCAAGCTGCACTTTTCCTTAATTTTGACAAGAAGCCAAATTAAATACCTAGCATTCCTCGAAGGAATGCATATCGCCCGCAGCCTTTCATGCCAGAGTTTTAGATTACCTTATGCTGTGAAGGGACAGAATTGTACACTCAGAATATGTGTCGCTAATGACTCTCAGCTACTACTACATCAAATTTGAGCTCAACATCTATTAAATCTACTGAGTTATAGCCATTTTTGTGTTGGCTAATGTTGATTAGCTGTGGTGTCCATCTTGAATTAGATTGACTCCAAAAGGTAATCGGTTTCAGATGTACATCTGATGAATTCGCTCTGAAGGTTTCAATAAATTCCATCGAGTGGTTCATGAGATATTTTGCTAACAGACAAAGCTGACTCCAAATAGGTAATGTCAAAACATTTTAGTGCAATATCTCTAAAATTCGACGAATCATAGCCATCTCTGCCTTTTCTAAGGTCAGTTGGCTGTGGCTTGGCTCCAAAAGTTATCCAGCTGTAGACACACATCCAGTGATTACTTCCAGGAAACGTCATTGAAATCTGGCCAGCGGCTTATGACATATTTTTGCTGGCACCTAACCCAACCCAAACTAGCTGAACTTATCTGTAGGCTAATAGTTTGTACAACAACAAGACGCCGGTGAAAAGCTGCTGTCTGGATAAACTGCTGTTTGATTTACAGCTCAGATGGAACAAACAGTCTGAGGTACGGCTGGTAGTTGCAAAGTAGACTTGAGACGTGACTGGGTGAGGAGCATGATGAAAGGTGGTGGAGGAGGAGGAGGAGGAGGAGGAGGAGGCGGTGGTGTTGGGAGGGGTTGAGGAAGACCACAATGTGTAGGCGGAGGAAATCTTGAAGGAGTGGGGAACTTGACAATCCCCTCGAGATGGATAATCAAGTAATGACCCGCGAGGCCTCAGCCTCATCTGATTATAAATAACCAATGGAATCATCATCTCTGATTGTGTTTCCATTCCTCCTTCTTCTCCCCTCTCTTATTTATACCTCCGTCAGCCGTCTTCACTGTAGGTAGACGCTTATAAAGGGGGTGGGGGGGGGGAGATGGCAGGAGAAAAGCCTAACAGAGGTTCTAATGATGTGGCGGCAATTGTGACAAGTTTTTTTTTTTTCCTCTCTTTTTCTTTTTGAGCGACTATTTACCGGTTGGCGGGGTCACGGAAGGTTGATGAAATGACACCTCCCTTTTGTGCGTGAGGGAGGGCGAGTTTGTCAGGTTGTTATTAAGCCTGATTCAGCCAATTGGCTCAGAGTGGGAACCCCGTTTGTGTGAGCGGACACGGAGATAAAAAGTTGACAGCGAAGAAGAATAGAGTATTTCCGTCCCCTTGCTTTGTGATGATTACTAATTATCCTGCAGCTTAAGGAGGCCAGTGGCAGAAATTCACTGATTTCATAATTTAACGGAGCTGTCGCTGAATACTCAGTCAGCTGCTGATGGCTCGCACGGAATGATATGCAATTCCTCTCTTTTCTTTGATAGAATAGCGGCGATGATGATTATAGTTTGCGCTGCACTCGCTGACATGAATCCTGTTGACGTTTTACACTGTTTCGAAAAGTTTGGCAGGTTCAGTGCGGCTGGAACGCACTCGAACCGCTGCCGAACAATAGTTCAGCTCAATAAATCACGAAGCGCCAACATCAAATTGAGAGCTGTCAGAGGAGAGGACGACGCCCGCTGCCTTCTCTGACATCCCGGTGTTTTACCTGTTCAGACACCATTTTGCTCTTTGTCCCTCTTAGTGATTTGTGACAAGAACACGGAGATAAAAAACGGCTCTCACTCTTCCTGCTACACATAAAGTAGAACAGCAAAGGAGTAAAAAAGGATTTATACTGTAAACTTTGTTGGTTATCAAAATATCTCATGGACCACCGGATAAAGTTTAATGAAACTTGTAGAGGGCATGTCATTATAAAACATCCCGATTCAAAAATGGCCGCAGCAGTCAACTGACCTTTAAAATAACAACAATGCCTATTTCAGTGTGGTGTGGTGGTAGCTGAGACTGATTTCTAACACATACTCTGAGCACTAATCACTCGTTTCCCTAAGACTCTGTCAACAACTATCTGTGTTATCAAAATACCTCACAATACACTGGATGGATTTTAACAAACCTGATTAACTTTTGGAGTCAACCTAATTCAAAATGGCTGCTACAGCTAGTTGACCCTAGCCAACACAAAAAAAGTCTACACCTGAGTCAGTTGAAGAAGTTGAGCTGCAGTTTGAGGTGGTAGTAGCTGAGAGTCATCCCCAACACGTACTTTGTCTCTCGAGATCTCACACCCGAGACTGCCCATCAAGTTTGACCAAAACGGTTCTTCTTATTAAAAGATGATCTTAGTGTAAAACCGCGGCGGGGTGATATGCGCTCCTTCCAGGAATGCTAGGCCTTTAAATTCAATTGTGTTTTTATTTAATAAAATTCGGACTCGCAAAAGTCACAATGCACAACCAAAAACAGTTCACAAAACAACAACTTATACTCAAAATGATTCTCACCATTGTTGATTTTATATGAAGTGTGCTCTGAACTCTTTAGTTTTTTTATATTGTGATTTCAAACACAGATTTCAGGAGAATCAGCACACGTTCTTTAGGATAATTTCAAAGCTTGCCTTGCTGGAGCGTGTTTTGCATGTGTTTGTTGACAGGAGTACTGCCACACCGTCTGCGTGGACTCAGGGATTGACTACAGGACGCTGGACAAGCCCGCAGCTGGAAAACTCTACCACCTGTAAGACCCAAACTCAGTCTGCATCCCTTTCCTGCTCTGTTTCCACTCTGCAGCTCAGAGATGCTGCGGGGCTCTGCTAACGAGTCGACATGAACCTGCACACAAACATTCACGAACAGGAAATGTTTGTGCACGTCCTGTAGTTTGATTTTTTTTCTTTCTTTCTTTCTTTTTTTTTTTTTTTTAAGGATAGAAAGAGAAGGCAAACAGGTGCATAAATGGGCAGGAGCAGGCAGGGAGATTTATAAAAACCTGCATTACCTTGAAAGAGCCATGAAAAGAATGAAAGGAATCAATAGAACATGAGAAAATGGCAGAGCTTTAAAAGCTAGTTTTCCATTTTTCTCATTACATATACACTGTTAGGAGAACACACACACAGACACACACACGCACTGCCAAACAGGATTTATCCATTTAGTGTATGTAAATAGAGCTCATCACACCCTTTTACCTGGAGTTAAAACACAAGCGCACAAACAGACACAAACACACACACACACACACAGCCCCCCTCGAGCCTAATGCTCGTGTTTAGAGCCAAACATCCCGGTTTTAGTTGATGGAGTGAAAAGCTAAGTACCTGACACCCATGCTCTGCTGGCTGCCAGCGTTTGATGTGGCCACTTCAGCCTTATTAATTTCATATCCAATTATTTCCTCTGTGTGTGCTGCAGCACGGGGGAGCCCGGCGCGGAGGCCTGCTTGGACACGCTGTTTGACGAGTTGGCATTAAGACAAAACAGCGGTGAGGAAGTTAAACAACGAACAATAAATATCTAAGCTGTTGTAGATAGATAGCTTTTCGAACAACCTCAGCTTGGACAACTTGAGTTTAATTTTGACAGGATTGACACTGAAGGCTAGTCTGAGCGGGGCCCAGACTAAGCTTCAATCTTCAACAGCTCATAAAGGGTCATGCAAAACTTTTTTTTTTTTATCTTTATTTGCTGAGTTTTGCTTTGCATGTTTATTTAGAAAGAATTTTATGGTTATTTGCCTGCACAAAGAGCTAGCTGTAGCTCTTCTAGTACTTCCAGCAGTAAAATAACAGTATAATGCAAAACTGTAAAGGTTTAAAAAGTGGCATTTGCATTAATCAAGATGATATTTCTGGTACTGAAGATACTTTGGAACAACAGCAATCCACTTTAATCCTGCCCCTGCTCAGATTAGCAGTTAGCTTGTTAATCCAGTCAGAATTAAATGATCATAACTTCAAGGAATGCATATCGCCCACCGCCTTGCGTGCCAATCTTGTGTGATCTGTTAGCACACGAAGTATGTGTTGGGGATTACTCTCAGCTACTACCATACCAACTTTTAGCTCACTATCTGTCAAACTGACTAAATTAGAGCCATTTTTATGTTTGTTGAAATTGATTCGCTGTGGTGATTTTTTGTTTTTTTGCAACATTTATTTCGTACAATATTGTAACGTTCCATTGCCGTGATTTGCTGGGACGTAATGGCTCAGGTGAGGTGGAGGTTGGTTATCGTTGGGTTTGTGCTTCTGTAGTTCCAGGCCGTCGGGTGCTCAGCGTTCTGGGCAGAGATGTTACTCTGGAGAAGACCTGTGGCTCCGTCGCTGACTGTACCTTTGATGAGCTGTGTGGCAGAGTGAGTAGCACTCAGATGGTTTTCTGTTGCACAGAGGAAAACCAGCGCAAGCATTTCTAAACGTGTAATTATCTTCCTCTGACTTTATAGAACCTAAAGTATTTCAACTGCAAGGCGGAGAAATTCAGAATACAGTTAATACGTACAATTACATTCAGTTTTCTTAGTCTTCTAATAGTATAGAAGGTCAAAAACGATTGGAAATTAGTTTTCCGATGTTCTCTTAAACACGCAGTCCCAATTCCACTCTCCACTTAAACTGAAACAGCTCAAATTAAAGGCCCGGCATTCCTTAAAGGAATGCATATCACCCGCCGCGATCATCTCATGTTGAGAAATAGTTATAACCGTTTTGGTCCAACTTGAAAAGTAATGCAGCATGTGTTGTGGATGACTCTCAGCTACTACCATACCAAATTTTAGCTCAGAATCTGTAAAATGGACTGAATTATTGCCGCTTATGTGTTTTTCTAAATCAGTTAATATGGCGGCCATCTTACGTTGGATTGGCTCCAGAAGTTAATCAGCCGGAGATGTTTATCCAATGATTACTTTCTGAAAGTTTCATTAAAGTTCATCTTCTGGTTCTTGAGCTATTTTGCTAACAGACTACCAGAGTTGACTCCGATAGTTAATGGCAAAGGTTCAAACAAAGATTTTGCGTGATCTGATAGTGCTCGAATCAGTCTCAGCTGCTCCCACACTAAGCTTCTGCTCAATTTCTGCAAAAGTGACCAAATTGTGGTTATTTTTGTGTTTGCCGAGGTTGATCGGCTGTGGTGGCCATTTTGAATTGGGTTAACGGCAAAAGGGGTAGAGGTGTGTTCGTCACCGACTTTCTGAACATTTGAATAAAATCTGTATCGTGGTTCGTGAGATCATTTTGCTCACAGACACAAAAACACACACGCAGACACAGACAAAAACATGATCCCCCGCCTTTCACCCTTTGGCAGTCGGCGTTCTGCGTTGTTCTTGTTCTGATATCAGCAGTCCTGATATCCTGATTAGTCGGGCCTCACGTGATGTTGTTTGATGCTGCATATCTGCAGTGTGTGTGTGTGTGTGTGTGTGACGTCTCAGCCCTGATGGAGAGTTTTAGCTTCAAGGCTTCCTCTGACATATGTTGCCATGCGTCCTCATTAATTTTAAGAGCAATC
This sequence comes from Kryptolebias marmoratus, assembly GCF_001649575.2. Lineage (NCBI taxonomy): Eukaryota > Metazoa > Chordata > Actinopteri > Cyprinodontiformes > Rivulidae > Kryptolebias > Kryptolebias marmoratus. Next base: position 8,850,291 of record NC_051448.1, read on the forward strand.
AAACTGAATGGCAGGAGCCCCAAGGACGTTACATCAGCAGGAGTCTTTTGCACAACATGCTTTTGTTGTTAAATTGTCCTTTTTTTTCTCCTTTCAGGTTGACTACACAGAGTGTATGATTCGCTTTGTGTCTGTTTGCTATAAACACATGGATCTGTTTGTCTTATAGATGCATGGGGCCACGCTTATTTAATTATCACAGAAAAACAAATTAAGACAATATTGTTTTTTTGCCTGTGTGTGTGTCTGTTAGCAAAATATCTCATGAACCGCAGGACGAATTTTAATGAAACTTGCAGAAAGTAATCACTAGATGCACGTCTACAACTGATTAACTTTTGCAGTCAGTCCAATTCAAGATGGCTGCCACAGCTAGCTGACATTAGCCAACACAAAAGTGGCCACAGCGCATTCAGTTTTACAGACGTTGAGCTGAAATTCGATGTAGTTGCAGCTGAGAGTCATTCACAACACATACTCTGAGCGCTAATAGATCTTGTGATACTGCATGAGATTGTGCATGTTTACAATGTTTGGCTACAACTCTCTCCCTTCTCATCATAAGATGATCTTAGTCTAAAGCGGTGGGCGATATGCATTCTTTCGAGGAATTCTAACGCTGTGCGTGATCGTCTCGCTTGTTGTCCAGCCTCTGGGAGCCGGTGATTACCTGGAGATGGCTCGGGTCTTTGACACCGTCTTCATCCGCCACGTTCCCACGCTGATGCTGAGTCGGAAGGACCAGGCCAGACGCTTCACCACCCTCATCGACACCTTCTACGACAGCAAGGTGCCCCGCCGAGAAGCACACACGAACATTACATTTATCTTTTCACTGGGCCTGAAGGTCTTAGAGGACGTTTTAAACCTGCCTCCAGAATTTCTCCTTTTATTTATTCCCACGTAGAGAAGGTCAGAACCTGCAACTGAGCCACAAGGAAGTGATTTGGATTTAGATTTTTTTTCTAAAAGTTTGAAGATTTTGAAGATAGCAGCGTATAGATATACACAGTACACTGTTACCTTCTCACTTAGTACTTCTAGTACTTCTGACTGGACAGAAATTTAAAACATTTAGAGTTAGTTTTTTTTTGTTTGGTTTTTCATTAATATTATTAAACAGAAAACATTCTGGGATCATAGGTCATTCCCATATCTAATCCCTCGTTCCCAGGTGAGAGTGGTGCTGCTGGCAGCGGCTCCTTTGGACCAGCTCTTTGTCCACACCGGAGGGGAAGACGAGAGAGATCGACAGCTGCTGGATGATCTGGGCCTCAGCGGGGTGAGATCTCACCTCACTTATTAACCGTCATGTGTTACCTTGGTTTTTGCTTTTGTGTGTGTATGTGTGTGTGTGGGATAACACATTTCTGTGTAGTTGCCACATATAACAAAGAAAGTGTGTCGCTTTCCAAACACATAAACACTGATCGGACTTAAGTGTCTGAGTTGCGAAACACTTTGTTTCCTGTTTGACAGGAGGCAGCGGAGAGACTCACTCTGTTCACAGCGGAGGAGGAGATCTTTGCCTTCCAGAGGACCGTCTCCAGGCTGAGAGAGATGCAGTCTGAGTCCTACTGGATGGAGGGAGATCGCAGCTCCAGCAGGAGACGCATGAACACATCTGCGACCAACTGTCGTGGTGATGATTTGTCCCCAGACAGGACGGGGCCTCCTTAACTAGCCGGACTCCTAAGAAATCATCACATCATTTAGTTTTCAGCACTTTAATCCACAAATAAGCAGGACCTGGTTGCTACTGCGACCTGTAGTATTCGTTATACCGCGCTTTTATGTGTTTGGAGGGTTTCTGCGAGGTGTGCTCTCTCCCCCATGTGGACAATTAAAAGAATATTGACAGCTTTCCGGTGTGTGTTAACTACGCCAGACGCTCACTGCACAACTGTCTCCCACTGCAGGTGATTAGTGCCCTCTAGTGGCTGAATGTGAAAAGGATCAAGTATTCTTCTTTTATGAAAAAAGAGGTTTCAAGTCAAACCACAAGGTGTTGAATCTGCTGTAGGTCTGACATAAAATCAGTCCACATATGAGGAAGCCAATGCATGAGGAGAACATGTAAACTCCACAGAAACGTGCACAGTTAAGATCTGAACCAGCGGCTTTCACCCTTTTACCTTTTCTCTATCATTTAAGGCGTGAACACAGAGTCAGGATTCTCAGTTTTCCTGTTTTCTTCTGCACGTTTTTGCAATCAAACTTCTTCTGCACAGTTGGTGCTATTTTAACTAGCTCTATGCAGCTCGATCAGGAAAAGTGTGGTGTTACTTTTGTTTGCTGTAACTTTTAAAATTTTTGAAATGATTAACTTTATTTAAACTAAAATTCCCCATAAACAAAACTGAGTTTTTTAATTCCTACAAAAAAACAAAGACTTTGAAATCTGCTTCAGCAGAGTAGCTCTATCATTCTGCTCTTTTAACTTTAGTTTTGCTCATTTTAGCTACTATTTTTGATGACTTCAGCATCTATTTTACTACTTTTAGCAACAGTTTTGCTATTATAAGCATCTGTTTTGCTCATTTTATGTTTTGACTACTGTTTGGGTAATTTTAGCTTCTGCTAATTCAGTTTCCGTTCCTTCAGCAGACATGCAGATTTTTCTCGTTCATATTTACAGTTCTATATTTAAATTCACACTGGAGTCACGTGGTGTTTTTATTATACAATAAAATCTTACTTTTGTAGCAGAAATGTTAAAGTGATTGTAGATCCGGACTGACAGAAACAGCTGATTATTTCCCCCTTTTTTATCCGCATTTCTGACTGAATTGTTGACCAGTGGTTGGTTGCAGTTCCCCATGTTGGCCTGTAGGTGGCAGCAGAGATCAGCCCATCGCTTTGTGTTTATTCCTGTCCATCTGAGGATGAGGTCATCTTAGTGCACCACTCCAGCCTGCACCAGCAAGCTTTGATAACATCTTAATTTCAGCTGAGAGCATTACGTAAGAGGGGTGCAAAGGAGGCCAACAACTCATGGAGCAATTACAGACATGTTCGTAAGGTTCGTGCACGATCTGGTTATTTTCCATGGGGCACTGTGGGAGGGTGGCGCACGGATACACGCACATGACAAGAATCTTTTAATGGTGCTTGAATCGGTTGTCTACCCCCCACCATAACTCTCAGCTGAAGAAAAATCAATCACATCTGATGCTGAGGTCCCTTTAATCCAATTAGAGCATTGCTGTTCGGTGAGGGGGGCATCAGACTCAACCAGAGACGCCTGCCATGCTTTGTGATTGTCCTAACTGGATGATTCACTTTGACTTAAAGGAGAAGTCGTTGACTCCATCCTCACCAGATTGTTAGTTTTATACCAACGCTGACTTATCATCTAAAGTGGGCTGTTGTCCTCATACAGATGTCCATAAAAGGCATTTCCTAAAGGCTAATCCCTTTATTAAGGGGCTTTAATCTGGAATAAATTATCATTTGTTTGTGTGCCTCGTGTAAAGAGGAAATCATCTTAATTTGTGTGTGTGTGTGTGTTTGCAGGCTTGTGTGCATGACTGTGTTGTTTGGAGTCAGGGCCATCGCCCGCAAAGAGAGGTTGAAGTGTGAAACCACCTTTTATATAAGAACTAAATCAGACATAACAGGGAACATGTCTGCCATTTACTTTGTGTAATCTGACATTAATGATCAAGTAAAATAAATCCAACGAGTGTGTGTGTGTGGGAGGTGGGAGGGGGGGGGCACTCAAAGTGCAATGTGTTACATGTTTACATGCGTTTCTGTGCTGAAAAGTCAGCATTTGATTATGCATGAGTCACCCAAACAGAAACCAAATGCTGAAATTTGCTTCAATGTGAAGCAGTTACTCAAAGCAGATAATGTAAACATTCAGTCTGACACAGCTGGGTTTCTTACATGAAGGGCAGATGCAAAAACCACCCCTCAGACATCCCATAACCCCCTGCTGCTGCGGCCCAGAGAGCAGTTAACTCTGCAGGAGCCGAACTGCTGCATCAGGTATTCTCTTTGGTGGGCAGAGAACAAACAAAAATAAATAAATATCTTTCAGTGTGGGTCTTTGAGGTGGCACCATCTCTTCTGACCCGATCCAGTCAGGACTCAGTGGGTGTCCCTCTTTGACTCTGAATTATCTGAAAAATTAGAAATTAATCGAAGAAATAAACACAAGAGCAACAGAAACACGCAAGACATTAAAAAAAAAGATCAGGAGCAGATCCATGCTGCAATGTATACACTCCTGGTCTGCCGAGAACGCGCATTCCTGCACATGGACGTCGAGCACGCGCATCGCGCACTGCAGCCAGGCGGCACTCGGGGAGACAAAGAAGACGAGGCTGTTTGGATTCAGGCAGGTTGGAGGAGAGAGGAGGAGGACGGGAGGCTTGGGGCACCACACAACCAGCCTGGATTCATTTGTTTTTTTATTTGTTTATTTCTCTCGGGGTAATAATCGTAGTGACGTCATAGCCTCAAACTGGACTTCGCCAGGGGGCGTGGTCTGAGCGCCATGATCGACAACCTCTTTAAAGGCAAATACCTGATGAAGACTGATGCGTTGATGTGATGGAAGTGGGCAGTTCTTGTAGCAATGTATTATGAATATTCCTCAGGAATATTTACTAAATATTTCTAATTTATAAGTTTCGCACCTTATAGGACGAAAGACCTTATAGAATGAAAGGTGAGCAAAAGTACTGAGTTTAATTATGAAATGAAACCCAATATTTTATGCTTAGGATTAGAAAAATTCAATTTTTAGGGCAAGGCTTACGTCTAGGACATTGTGATGGATGTGTATGAAAGAAGAAATTAAAAATTAAAGACCTAACATTCCTTGAAGGAATGCATATTGCCCAATCCATTTCATGCCAGAGTTTCAGACTGATCATCTTATACTGAGAAGTGACAATTTTGGGCAAACTTTTGAAAATTACGTGCAATCTCAGAGCGCTCAAAGTATGTGTTGTGAATGACTCTGGGCTACTACCACACCAAATTTGAGCTCAATATCTGTAAAACTGGCTGAGTTATAGCCTCTTTTGTGTTTTCTAACGTTCATCAGCTGTGGTAGCCATCTTGAATTTGACTGACCCCCAAGAGGTAATCATTTATAGATGTGAATCCATCTATTTTTTCCTGAAAGTTTCAGTAAAATCCGTCCAGTGGTTCATGAGCTATTTTGCTAACAGACAAACAGGGTTGACTCCCACGGCTAATGCTAAGCTTTGGAGCTAAGATCTTGCACAATAAATATCAACTAAGTTGCGAAAGACTCTCATCTACAAGCTCGGCAAATTCTAGCACAATATCTTTAAAAATAAACCAACTATGGACATTTTTGTGTTTTCTAAGATCAGTTGGCTGTGGCGGCCATGTTGACTTGGGTCGGCCCGGAATGTTGATCAGTTGCAGATGTGCATCCAGTAATTATATCCTAAAAGTTTCATTAAAATCCGTCAGGTTGTTCAGGAGATATTTTGCTAACAGACAGGCAGGGGTCGACTCGAAAGGATTGGTGGCAAAGAATTTCAAGCTGTCCGGGAATCCTACAGGTTTGTGTTGAACCATAACAACAAACCCACACTATAACATGAAACACCAGTGAAAATGCTAACTTTTATTTATACATATGAATGCATCCTCCCCCCCCCCCCCC
>NC_051448.1:9156111-9235836 GCF_001649575.2 Kryptolebias marmoratus
AGAGAGAGAGTGTGCAGATGAGTGAGAGTCAGAGCTTGTACATATTTCATGGCAGAGGATTTCATGACTGTGTGAGTGCAGAATGTGAGGCAGAGCGGGAGAACCACGGCTCCTTCCTGTCACACTCCTCGAAGAACAGAAATGCTATTGAACGGGCAGCACTGTGAGTATGTGTTGGGAGCGTCTGTGTGTGTGAGAGAAGTGAGAAAAGACTGGGTGTGAATAGGAATGCACTGATTCAAGCGTGTCTCTCCTAAACAGACTCAGACCGCAGCTTTCTGTTTTTATTTTTTTATTTTAGGACATTCTGGAGGGCTTGCAGAGTGCTGAGCTGATGGCAGAGAAGTTGAAAAGCCAACTGAATGACCTGGTCCAGTACTCCAGAGACCTGGGCTCGCAATCAGACCGGGTCACAGCGCTTATCAAACAGCACAACAGGTGAGAGGATGAAAAACGTGTGTTTCCATATCAGGAGGATTCTTTAGGAACAAGAAACGATGACTGGAATGCTAAGCTGAATGAAAGAAGATTCCTTCACTTTCTCTTTTCATCCAGAATCAGCTTTTTAAGTTCTGTTGCATGGCCCACTGCCGTGTCTGTGTGAGTCAGTTCATTCGTCTGCACTGTTTGCAAAATATCTCACGAATCACTGAATAAATGTTGTGAAACTTTCAAATAGTAACCATTGGATTGACGTCTACAGTCCACTGTCTCTGGTGTGGTAATATCTTAAACTGATCCCCAACCCAGACTCTGAGCACTGGCTGATCTTGCGAGATCTTTATTTAAAACTTTGCCATTAACTACTGGAATGAACCCTCTGTTAACAAAATATCTCTTAAACCACTAAACGAATCCAAATGAAACTTTCAGAAAGTAAACATTAGATGAACGTTTACAACTGATTAACTTTTAAAATCAACCCAAAACAAGTCGACCGCCACAGCCAACTGACTGGCTCTAACTAACAGATATTAAGCTAAAGTTTGGTGTGGTAGTAGCTGAGACTCGCCCCCAACACATACTTTGAGCACTTTACATGCCATCTTTGCTAAAAACCTTGGCATTAACAATTGGATTCAACCCTCTTTGTTTGTTAGCAAAACACCTCATGAACCACTAGATGGATTTTAATGAAACTCACAGAAAGAAATGAATGGATGTATATCAACAAATAATTAACTTTTGCAGTCAGCCCAATTTAAGATGGCTGCCACGCTTAATTAACCCCAGAAATTTAACAAACACTGTGCTAAAATTTGGTGTGGTTGTAGCTGAGATAATATGCAAGATATCACAATATTGATGAGATGAAGCCTAATGTTATTTTTAGGGTTGGACCAAAAAGGATATAACTCAGTCAGTTCTCAACATAAGATTATTTTAGTTAAAAGTTCTGACATTAAAGGTGGCGGGCGACATGCATTCCTTTAAGGAATGGTGGAACTTTAATTAAGTCCTGTTATTAATACAGTTTTCTTTTAATATGGTATTTTTTTACTTGTACAGAAAGACCAATGCCATGTGTATTAAAATTTAAAAGAAAAGGATCCCAGTCTTTACTAAAAGAATTTTGCTTCCTCCTTTTCTCCTCCTCTGCTGAAGGTTTCCAAATATCCTCATCGGTTCTTTTTATTATTCTTGCTAAAAAAACAAATTGACCACGTATCAACTCCATTTTACTGGAGGATCCAACAGCAGAAAGTTCCAAATTCAGAAGACACTTTTACACTCCTATTTGTGTTGAAGGAGTGTGTTCATGTGTCCGTCAAAAAGAGGTGTGAAGTTTGTGAGCCAGGCAGAGGTGAAAGGTGAGAGGGAGAAACAGCCACTGGTTGCTAAGCGACATTTATTCACCTTCTCCCTCCTCTGGTTGTTCACTGTGTTTGTGTCCTTCTAAGGTCTGATTTTATTTAAGGATTTGTGTATACTTTGTGAGGTGGACATGCCTTTAGTTTACTTACAAAGCTCTAACCGCCTGCTTTGAAGCCACAAGTGAGCCTGTGTGTTTGCCGAGCTCCTGTTTGTGAACACGTCCTGTAACGCATGCAAAAGAAGATGCATACAAGCAGCCATAATAAATACTCCCACAGTAGCACAAATACTTTTTTACTTTATATGTGTGTGTTGCGCTGGGACTCACATTCGTGGCACAGATCCTGGATGAGGTCAGCTTGTTGGAAAGGCTGTGGCAGTTAATTGGCTTTGGGTGCTGATTGGCAAAGCAGCACCTTTTCTGAATTACTTTGCTTGTCAGTCTGTCACAGGCTTGGCCTGTGCTCTCTATGCACCTGTCCTGCATTAAGCAATGCAAAGAAATAGCAAAAGAGAAGGAATGGAGGAGGAGAAACTCTTCCCCCTCCTCATCATAGCAGGCCAGATTTTGTCTGTCAAGTGATCCTTTTACACCCATGTCCTCCTCACTGTGTCACCTATAATGCCCTCCTCACACCATTAAAACTAAAGAGTGTTTGTGTGTCAGATTGTGTTTGGCTTTTTATGACCCTGTTTTGGCACTACTTAAACAGCTGCCCACCTCGTTTTCTTCCTTTTAGCTCCTTTATTGCCTTTGAAAACCCACTGTCCGCTACTGTATGTCTGAAACACAGTGTCCCCTTCCTTTTGTTGTTTTTATTAACAATCTGAAATAAATAATGCATTTATTGTTTGTGCATTTTGAGGTTTTATTTTATTTTTGTGTAGCTAATTGTTTCTGAGTGCTGATTGGCAAATCAGCAGCTTTTAGTTTTAGCTTTGCTTGACATCAAACTTTTAACTCGTATTAGTTACATAGATTGTGTAACTGAAGCAGGAAGTTCTGCAGGTTTTGTTTGTCTCACATCTCTTCAGGACCAGTTCAGTGAAGTTGGTGAGCGGTGAAGCATTTTATTTTAGATCATTTCCAGAAATCAAATAATACCTAAAAATTAATTTTAGTTGCAATTTTTTTCACATAATTGTTACAATAGATGTAAACAATAATCACAAAGGGATACAAATAGTATTATTGCTGTGAAGACTGCTTGTCTTGTCTTTATATTTGTGTTTAATTGGCTGATTATCTGTATTTAATGTGTGTCAACCAGTTCTAGTCTGCCTCTTCTGTCGTTTTGTGAGACAGAAGCTGCAAAGTTTGGGAACCTCCTGGAATATGCTACCAACTTCTTACCAGGAGAAGAAAGATTTATGACATAAAGCAAAATAATTCAAGACTCACTGTGGATGAGTTTGCTTAATTTAACTTTTCAGAATAAAGCCCCAGATCTGGCAACCTTACATCAACATTTAACAGCTGCACACGCTGCGTGGGGAAAAAAGCAATTTAGAAAAGGAAAAAGCAAAAACAAACTGATAAATAAAACAAAAGAGAAACAGTAAAAACAAAGAAAGGGAAGACGAGAGCTAAACACTTTAATGAATTAAACAATATAATTTTTCCATCTAGTCCTGAATATCATTATTATCATTTTCTATATTTTCAGACACGTTTTAGTTTGTGACACATTACCATAAGCTGTGAACTAATTTAGGCCACACCCTCCCGCTATACTGAACGTATTTAGCCTATTTTGCCATTTAAAAAGAAAATGTTAAAGTTCATGAGTTAGAAATCGATTAGGATTTTCAGGTTTGTGCTGAAAAAAGAAAATCTTGTACTGCAGGAGTTTTAGATCCATTTCCCCCAATGAGTGTTGACTTTTTCCATTTACTACATGTTCTTATTGTGCTTCAAATACAAAGTGTTATTGAATTTTGTTTGTAGTGTTTTTCTTTAAACACCAACAGATGAACAAACACCGTCTTTTATGACTTTCAAATTGTTCTTTTCCATCTCGGGCATTTTCTTATAGAAGCAGGCTGTCATGCCCTGTTGTCTCCGTCATGTCACCCCCGGGAACCTTTGCCCCTGTCATATGTTGCCTCTCAACCCCCTCCCACATCATTCCCTAACCTCCCCACCCCCCTGGTTATCCCTTCTTGCCCCAGCACTCATTCCTTCCACTTCACCCACTTTACCATTTCTACACCTGCTCATTTCTCATCCCCGACCACAGGCTTTTCTTCCTTTCCAGGTTGTTTTTGTCCTGATAAACAGGCAAAAATTACATGCTAATCCATCCCTGTGTTTTTTTTTTACATATATTTGTCTTATTTCTAATTAAGAGATCACCATGTGAAGCTCCGTTTCTTCCATGTCCTGCAGCCTCAGTCTCCGTGCATCCAGGGAGTGTCAGAATAAGGAGCGCCTGTTGGAGCAGAGGTTTCGTGCAGCCCTCAGAGACTTCCAACAGTGGCTGGTCAATGCCAAAATCAGTACGGCCAAATGCTTCGATGTGCCACAGACCGTCACAGAGGCCTCCACCGCTTTGCAGAGAATACAAGTAAGACAGCGTCTTATATCGCCTATTAAATATAGGAAGCATCCGTGAAATTCTTATGTTTTTAAAGTATTAGAAACTGTGTGGTTGTGTGCATTTTACCTCCATGTTTTAGGATTTGCACATTACACACAGTATAGTATAGAACACTTTGTTCAGATTGTTTCACTAAATTCGCCAGGCATTTAGTATATTTAGAGTATATTTCTGTTTTTACTTTGTTTTTGTGTAGGTAATGCAAGTTGAAAACTTTATTCTAATTTCAACAGAAATAATACTACTGTTTTAAATAATAATACATTTATAAATATGCAGAATTCTTGCAGGTTCTATAAGATTTGAATAGTTTGATAGTTTTCTGGAGTCTAGAAGTCTAGATGTTGATTTTTACAATAAAAGGCAGCTTCCAGTCGATATATCTAATTGTTTATTTTTTTATATATTTATTTTTCCCATAAAAATATCAGTTTATTATTTCTAGACATTACAATCTTCTATGTTTTGTACAAAAATGAGAACCAGTAATTGAAAACATTTGGGACAATGCTTTTTGTAGTACTAAGGATGTTTTAAGCACCCTCCCAAATTTGTCCTGAAGCCTGTTTTTTTTTTTTTGTTGAAATGTTTGTTGATTGACAAACACAATAAATAAAAAGTGATTCTGTACCCCCATCTCAGAAAGGACACTGACACAAGAGCATAGAGTTAAGTGTAACAACACTTTACTCCCCATAAATCGGCTTTCATTTGTCTTAGTACATTTAGGCATTCTCATAATGATTATTTTAGAAAATTTAATTAAAAAAACTGTCCTAGTTAATCTTCTGGTTACTCTGATCTATAAGTTGCCACTGAATATGGCTGTCTGGTCTTGTTTTTACTGACCTTTAATCATCTCCACTAATGCAGTGATGCTTTATATTTTGATAGTTAGAGATTTTCTTTTGTCTGGTGGCATAAAATTAACAAGCGCCAAGCCCTTTTTTTTCCTGCTCATTCAGTAGCTCAAAAAGTTTGAATGAACTTCATATCCACAGCCGCTAATTATAAACCAGGCCTTTTTGTTTTTATTGCAGAAAGTTGGTTGTAAAAATTGCCAGTACAAAGAAAAGTGAAATGATGTAATAGCTGTGTAATCAATCCATTTTCCATGATAAAAAGACTCAGAGAACTGACTGGGAAGATCCTCTCCTCTTTTGGGCTGGTTGGAGTATTGGGACCTGAAAAAATAAATCAAAAAGTAGAGGAGAGAGCCCCACAGTGAGTCCCTCTGCCATAGTCTTTAAAAAAAAATCTCTCTGTCTCGTTCTTTCCGATATATCTGGGGGTCTTTTGTGAGACTCTGGCAGGTCTGGCAGCCCTTTTTAGAGCCCGACAGGCTGGATGTCAGATGCTTATCTGTTAAAATCAATGTCTTCACATTCCTGCAACCTGATAGTTTATCACCACTCTGACATATGGACACATCCACCATGACATAAAAAAAACTGTGGTTTTATTATCGCTTATTTCTACTCTTGTCTTAAGACTAAAATAACTTTATTTAACTTTGTGTTTTGGGATTTTCAGTCATCAGTGCTTACATGTGTGATCCATGATTTATTTAAGTCACATAGCTGCAGGAAAAGTCTATTCAGACCTTCAACAAAGCAACAGATGTTTTAAAAAAATTAATTTCTTCCAACAAGATTTCTAATGAATTGCTGCTGCATAGGGTTTTTTAAGTGGGGAAGCGGGGTGTTCTATAGCAGACTTTAAACTATCTTTGAGGAAGAAACTGAATTTTATCAAGTTTACGGAGTGCAGAGAAATACGGAGATAATCATGTTTTATTTATTATTGACTTGGTGAGGAATGTGGAACAATGTTTCCACATGGCTGACCTCCAGGAGGGCCAGTGTGGGAGGGGCGAGGGCATCAACTGTGTCACGCTTAATTGGCGTTCTACGGTTACACTGGCAGGATGAGAATATGGGGAAAAAAGGACAATGAATGAATGTAAAACGGACAGAAGCAAAAAAAATAAAGAGGAGAGATAAAGGCAGACTGAGTGAAAGACTTTCTGTGTTTGTGTTTAAGAAAGCTGGAGCTGTGCAAGTGATGTGCTGACTGCACAGATGGTGGAGTGGTCCCTGCTGCGCTACTGTCATCAGCTCAGCTCAAAGGGAGTGTGTGTGTGTGTGTGTGTGTGTGTGTTTGTGGGTTGCGTGTGCGTACATTGTCAGTGGGTGGATTCGAAGGACCTATGTAGAAGCCAACATGTTTCAGGTTCACTGCCTTTCCTTATCTGTGATACCTTCCCTACGTCGAACTCCTCCTCCTGCTAACGTGCATCAAATTAGGAACAACTTGAACGACTGTAATTAATGTGTAATTAATGCTTAGGGCAATGTAATGTCAGACACAAATACAGTAAGACGCAGAGGGCACAGTGAAGTTTTTCATTCAGTCAGTTGTCCTCCTCCTTTTCACGCCCGTCTCCTTTTGTGAGCGCTTGTGTTAAATGGTCACAGCTCCTTTGTCTTTGTTTGTGCCTCCCCCCAGGAGTTCCTGAGTGACATGGAGAATGGCCAGGCCAGACTGAGTACAGTAGGAGCCAGTGGGGAGCTCCTGATGGCTGTAGTGTCCAAAGATAGAGTGGAGGGAATCAAGGCCAAGGTGGCAAATGCCAGAGAGGACTGGAGGAGCCTGATGAACAACCTGCAGACGAGGGAAGATGCTCTCAAGGTTGGTTTTAATCACTTTATCTTTGCTTTGCTAAAGAGTTTGCTGTGGTTTGGAAGTTTATTGAAGTTTTGTTTTAATGAAACTTTCAGACAATAATCATTGGGTTGACATCTCTAACATTTACTTGTTGGAGTCTACTTGATTCAAGATGGCTGCCACAGCAAAGCAATCTTATCAAACACAAAAATGCCTACAACTCAATCAGTTTGACAGATATTAAGCAAAAAATTGGTGTGGTAGTAGTTGAGACTTATTCCCAATTTGTACTCTGAGTGCTAACCGATCGCATTAGATCTTTGTTTAAAACTTAGTCATTATTATTGGAATCCACTGTGTCTGTTAGCAAAATATCTTGTGAGAACCACCAGACAGATTTCAATGAATCCTTTAGGAAATAATCATATGATGAACATCTACAACTTATTACTGTTCGGAGCTGATGCAGTTCAAGATGGCTGCCACAGCCAACTGATCTTCAAAAACAGATAAATGGCTATAACACAGTTTTACAGTTAATGTAGGTTGGTCATTCACAACATCTACTCCAACACTGCAAGATTTTGGCTTAAAACTTCAGCATTAACTGTTGGAGTCGACCCTCTTTGTCTGTTAGCAAAATATCTCATGAACTACTGGATGGATTCTAATAAAACTTTCAGAAAGTAGTCATAGGATGGACATCTACAGCTGTATACTTTGGAGTCAATCCACTTTACGATGGCCACAACAGTTGATTGATATTAAAAATGCTGCAACTCGGTGAGTTTAACAGATATTAATCTAAAATTGAATACGGTGGTAGCTGACAGTCTTTCTCAACGCATACTCTGAGTGTGACAGCTTGTTTTGCACAAGATTCCACATAACGTTTTCTTCAAGGTTTGAATGAATCTGCTATAACTTTGTTGGAGCAGGGAAACAAGTAAAACATGCCGGAGAGTGGCCCTCCAGGACCAGGATCGCCCACCCCTGCTCTACAGCATGCTGAATAAATCCTTCATGTCTCTGTGTCACATCTCCAGAACCTGCAGTCCCAGATGACGGGGTTCGAGGCCAGTGCCGAGCCTCTGCAGGAGTGGCTTAACAGCACAGAGGTCAGAGTTCAGGAGAGCAGCGCTCGACTGCACGACCTTCCAGCCAAGAAACAAGAGCTTAGCAAGTTACAGGTATTTTGTCATTCTGACATGCTTGCTCAGCCCAGCTCTGACAGAGTGTCACAATTCTCATTAACTTACATTACTTGTATAATTATTCTGGTTATTCATGGAGCCATCTGTTAGTTTATGCATCATTTTTATTTATACTGCTGGATCCTGCTTCTTTGAAACTGTTACTGAGAAAGAGACATTTACATTTCTTTTCTTAGCTGCGATCCCAGATATTCTCTCATTTCCTCTCTTCGCTGCAGTAAAGCTTGTCATTATCGCACAAAGTGAATATTAAGTAGGGTTTTAAATTGTTACCTCTTCATCAGATATGAATCCCTAAAGTACAATTTTAAACCCACTGGGAATAGGGAAGGACCTAATTACATTTGTTGAGCACCACTGGATCAAAACAGAGCTGCATCTTGACACAATAGTCAGAGGAGAAGTCCAGAAATCTAATTAATTCTCCTTCTGTCAAAGCTGAAGTGCTGCGTAGCTAAAAGGGCTTCTTTTTTTTTTTCTGGAAGCGATAACGGCTCCTGCCACGTCTGCCAGACACAAGAAAGGAAAAGAAGCACAAAGCGGTAAAAAGATAAAACTGACAACAGAGGAAAAAAATATATCACGCCCATCTCACAGCTCCATCCTTATCTTTGGAGCTATTTTTGTATTTATTCTGTTGCCACTGTAGCACTTCCCCATCGTTGCCTTTTGTCTGGCCCTGTCTGTAATTACATTTCTCCCCCCTCAGCACCTGAAGTACAATACAATACATGCAGGCTTTAGTGTTTGAACTTGTGTTGGCAAAATCCTCTTTACGCTGTCACTTCAATACCCCCCAACCTGCGCAGCCTCATCTTATTTCCCTGCTCTGCACTGTGGTCCCCAACTGAATAACAGCATTTCTGCCAGTGAACATCCAGAGAAATACTGCTGATGCTTGAATTATGATGTTTTAGTCCTGTTTTTTTCATTCATGTATATATAATGTGGCGGTTTCCTTGTTTTCAAAACTTGGAATGCATTAACTCAACTTTTCCAACTTTTGCTGTGCATTTCACACCTCCTCTCTGTCCTTTGTCATTTTTCCCCCCCCTTTAATGGTGCTTACACACAACCATCCTCTCCAATCTGTAATTTCTTTAACTCGCTCCCCTAACACCACGCTGCTCCATCTCTGTTTGTCCCTCCTTCTGCTTTGTGCCGGTCCAGTGTGTGCTGGAGGACATGATCAGCCGGGAGGTAGAGCTGGGCAGGTTGAGGGAAAAAGCTCACCATCTCTGGGAGGGACAAGCGGCCGGGAAAGGCTTCGTCCACAGAGTATCTCAGCTGTCAGCTCAGTATCTAGCCCTCAGCAACTTAACCAAGGTAACACCGCTCCCACCCAGTAACCCTGCACGCTTCCTTCGTCTTCGCTAGCTGTTCCGTGTGCTTCTGGCTCAGAAATGCAGCAACATGTTCTGCTTGATTCGTACCCACTGTTGATTTGCGTGATTTGATGGATTGTTGTTTATGTTTGCTCTAATTAACTCGTCTGTAATTTAAAAAAAAAAACAAAAAAGAAGGCACACATTAAAGTCCAGAGTCATTTACCTGAATGGAGTAATCTTTCTCACCTCCTAAAGGTCTTTGCTGTTGCAGCTTCATCAACATAAAAACATCCACGATTGTGCAGCATACCTCCATCCACTAATGCCAAGCTAAAATGCCAAAGCTGAGATGTGTCAGAACTCTTGACCTTTTTGAGGCTTTCATTAGATAGGCGAGACTCAAACAATTTATTGGATGTATTGTGCAACAAAAATTACACTGACCACAGAACGCTTACCTCATGGCAACGAAAGTATCCCAGCGATGATGAATGGACTTTATTTACCTCGTAGGCTGAACTGGAGGGCTATTTTTAGGTCTGCTTTCCTGTCAGACAGCCAGTCACTGAAAACTGCAGCAGCTTTTACTTTGTTCACTCTACAATTACATGTTAAGCTTGTCTGCCTGATGAAAGCAAACCTGTCCTTGTGCTTGTGGGGGAGTCTCTGGAGACATCTGTTATTCTCATTTCAAACACAAACAGAACAAAATGAAGACACAGTCGATGAACACAGACTGTAATTCTCAGATCTTGCAGAATGAGTGCAACATTTGAAGAGTGTGTTTACTTTGCTGCAGGACAAATCCTCCAGGATTGAGCGCATCGTCGGTGAGCACCAGCTCTTCTCTCAGGGCCTTAAAGAACTTCAGGACTGGGTGTGTGAAGCACAGAGGGTCATCAACACCTGCACCTCCACCACGACAGACAAGAGCGTGCTGGAGGACCGCATGTTACAACTGGAGGTGAGACCGGATGAGTGTGGGCTGACTTTCAGGGATGCATCACAGTGTGTAGAGATTGTCTGAACAACAAAAATGTCTCCTAGTGTTGTTTTATATATGATTTAGGAAAACTGAAATGATAGGAATAAACAAGGAATTTTGAATGTTTAAGTAGACATTAACGTATAAGATTTGATTTAAAAAATATTTGAACAACATCTAAAAAGTGCATAGATGTCTAAGCTAAATTTCAGCGTAAATTTAGAAGACATCTGAGCCTAGACTTGGATGTCTACATTCAGACAAGATTGGAAAAAAAAAAGAAACCTAACAGCACCAGGGTCAGGTTGTTACGAGCCCACTCACATAACAGTGGGCTAACCAGCTGCACAGATGGAGTGGCGCTCCCAGAATAAGAGTCCATGAACTGTCTGCGTGGCATTTCCGCACGGCAGTTATGATTCATGCTCAATTACTGCTTCTTTTTTTTTTTTTTGCTTTTACAAATATGAATTTAACGCTGTCCTCTGTATCAGAGGCATCATGTTGAGCTATCAAGACGCCTCAGGCACAGTTTGATGCTGGTTTGGTTGGAGGTTTTTATGACACTTTAAATAAAACTACATCCTGTTTCAAGGTTTTGGTTTCTTAGTCAAACTTGCAAATATCCAGATTTATGACCAACAGCAAATGCATTTGAGACGTTACTAATTGTGCTGAATAAGGATGCTGTTGCCTCCATGACCCGAGCACGGATAGGCAGTGGAAAGTGGATGAATGGATGGATAATAATACAGTAAAGAGCTGTTGTTGTTCTCATTTTCCTGAATTTTGTCCGATATTCCAACGCAGCAAAGTATACCAACACTGGCTGTACCTTGTGAACATCTTTCATTTCTTCAGTGTTGTAGAAAATAAAAAAAAGATATTTTACATTTTGTAAAGGTGTTTTATGTCTCTTTTCACTTTTGTCTGCAGGCCTTACTGGCTGCTCGTCAGGAGAGGGAGATCCAGCTAAAAATGCTCCTGACCCGCGGAGAGGCAGTCCAAAGAAATACCTCAGCTGAGGGCGTCCCAGTGATCCGCAAACAGATCCAAGACCTCAAAGACTCGTGGGACTCCTTGCTTTCTGCTTCAATCCAGTGTAAAAGGTAACCGGTTGGGTGTTTAAACATTAAATTGAAAATCCCTGTTTTCATGTGTTCTGTTGTATAAACCTGTGTGTTTGCTCTGTTTGGACGTGACTGTGTTGTTTTCCCACAGTCAGCTGGAAGGCGCTCTATCGCAGTGGACCAGCTATCAGGAAGACGTGGAGCAATTTGTGCAGTGGATGGATCGGGTTGAAGAAACCCTGAGCTGCTCGGACCGGCAGTACTCTGAGATGAGAGATAAAACCGCTAACCTTGGAAGGACGAAGGTATCACATGACACAGATAGTTAATAAAAACTGTTTTATGATGGTACTTTGTTAAGAAATATATTCATCTTCATTGTAAAGGTTGTTTTTTTTGTGCTGCAAATAATAGAGCAGCAGTCGTCCTTTCTTGATAAATTAAATGGCTAGTAGTTACAACATATTTTGTGTTCATGTGTACATTTAAAGCCCAGTTCTTTCCAGCTGGGTTAAATTAGCTGTTTGTGTGTGTGTGTGTGTGTGTTTTATTTTAGCTTCTCTATGAGGAAGTTTTAAGTCACAGTAGTCCTCTGGAGACCATTGCCACAAAAGGATCCAACATGGCTGAACATTACACAACCCAGCAGGAGGTGCAGCAGCTACAGTGTAAATACAGCATACTCAAAGAAAAAGCTAAGGTACCAACCCACAGCTACATTTTGTCTTTATATTGATTTTACATTGGTTTTAGACCATCTATGCCTGTTTTATAGTTTATCTCTTACTACCTTGCTGTTGAGTCGTAGATTCTTACTGAACTATGAAGCACTGTAGTCAACATTTAAATGTGCTACTACTGTATAAATAATTGTGACTTTCAGTCTTTCCCTGAATGTCCTCTCCATGTTCTTGAAGGATTTCTGAAGTCATGTCAGCTTTGTGTAAATTGTTGTTTTGTTGACGTTTCCTAACTTTTACAGAATGCTGTCAGTAAGGCCAAGGAGCTGGTGATGGTCCATCAGGAGTATCAAAGGGGGTTACATGTGTTTGAGGACTGGCTTGAGCAAGAACAGGCCTCTTTGGCATTGTTGTCTCATCCAGAAGGGAACGTGGACACACTTGAGAAAACACTGCAGCAGCTACAGGTGGTGAAACTGTGGAGTTTTGTGTGCATTTTGTCATAAACAGACAGAGGCTCAGATTCACTAATGGTTTGTGTGACTTTTGTGGGTGCAATTTAGATTTTTTTTTTTTTTTGCATTCCATCTAATTCACAAAATGAGGATTTGCCTCCGACTTGGTTGTCAGCCACACTGCATCTTTCTGCGCTGGTGCAGTTTGTGCACAATTAAATGAGGTATTATGCATGCATTTAGAGGAAAATCTTCCCATATTCATGAAAATAACCGCTAGAGCAAAAAGCGTCTGATTCCTAAAGACTGGCGTTTAGAGTCAATTACAGTATTTACTCTCTCCTGAGTGCAGGTGGTATTTGCGTCTCTGACGAAGAAATTGAGGTCGTTTAGCTATATGCAGCACTGCTGCCTTTACAAAGAGTGCAGGCATGTCGGGAAAAGTGTTATTAATCCTGTCTGCTTGTTACAGATTGTCATATTTAATTGTGCAGCAAGGGCAACAGAGATTTACTGTGTTCTGAAGCAAAAAGCCATGCAAATTGCTCACACCTGCTGAACTTGATGGATGTGTTTGCCCCAGCATGTAATCAGAGTAAATATGACGCTGAGACAAAGCAAATAAGGGGAGCTAATGAAGAAATGAAGATGGAGCAGATAACACCCAGAACGCATTATTAGTGAATGTGGGCCGATGTACATGTAATGGAAATGTCTCCAACTGTAGCCTGTTCACACAGTCAGCATGCTGCATTTCTCAAGACTGCTAAAGTTCACACAACCTCAAAATATTTTCTTTAACTCAGTAAGACGAGTTTTCTTTTCTTTTTACTTCCTTCACAGAGCTTGCAGGAAAACTGCTCCAAAGGCCAGTCTTTGCTGGCTTTGGTGCTGACCAGCAGAGAGAGAGTCATCCCCTGGGGTATGCCTCAGATCGAGGACCGGGCTCTGGACACCGCAAAGCGAGAGTGGGCGGCCCACCAGAGCCGCCTGGAGGAGACTCAGGCCCAGCTGCACTCCACGCTGACACGGCTGAGGCAGATGGGCCACAGGTTCCTGCACCTGGCTCAGTGGTTAGAGGACACAGAGAAGGTGGCCAATATCAGAAATAACCAGCGTTCAGACAGAACTACGAAGCAAAGTCAGCTGAAGAAACTCCAGGTCAGTCAGAGACACAGATTTATATAAAATATCTGCTCAATAGGGCATCAACCTTTGTTTTTGTTATTCAGAGACTAGTTTGAGAAATAATTTTAACACTAGAATAGGCTGACCTAATAGACTTGTGTGTGTATTTCAGCAGCTTTACATCAATTCTGGTAAAAAAAATAAAAAATAAAATAAAAAAAATCTGTGTTTTGGTTCAGATTTGCTCTTTGACTGTCAGTCACAACAACACAACTCCCAATTTACTCGCTCACAGTGCATTCACTGGAGTGCAAAAGCCAATAAAAAGTTTTTTGACTGTCAGACTGAAAGCAGTGAAGCGTCTGTCACTTTGCACTTCGATGCATTACTTATTTACATTCCCAGTAAAACGGCAACATTCCCCTGCTTCTCCTGAGGTATATTTTTAATAAGAAGACACACATACTTCCATATATGGCCAATCAATCTGTTAGTTTAACCTTTTCTCTTTCATGATTGATAACATTTACACACCTCAATCATATCATCTTAACTTGCAGGTAAAATATGAATCATTCTGAAAGCATTTTAAACTAATTTAGATTTAAAAATTCATACGCATTTCTTTCTCTCTGTTCATTGTGATCAGGGCTACCTCGAGGCAGTGCTTGCACAGCAGGGAGAAGTCGATGGGCTCTCATCTTTAGCCCAGCAGGTTCTGGAGGAAACCTACATCAGCAGTCGTGTCAGTGTTACTGCCACCCAGCTGACCACCCGCTACCACTCCCTGCTGCTCAGCATCCAGGTTCGGGACTCTCAGACGTCTGATGTTCAGTAACTCATGTCTCATAACTGGGTTTCTCAAATTATCTCACCTTTAAAAATAAGGTTTTTGTTAGTAATAACTTGAAATGTTCTTTGTTTTTTCTCCCAAATTGGGGGGGGGGGGAAGGTTTTTTTGTTGCCTAGGTTTTTATTATTATCACATGTTTTATTTTAGCTCACTTCACGCCATTCTTGTGCAGGCTTTCATCCTCTTTTTTTATTTATTTTTGTATTATTTATTTATTTTTGGACAGCTTAGGCATGTAAATGCAATAATAATGAAGCTAGTATTCATTAAAGCGGTGTGTATCGCCTGTTGCCTTGCGTGCCAAAGCTTTAAACAAAAAAAAATATGATGCCGTTTTGTGTTGCTTCTGTATCTTCTGCCCACTGTTCCCCTGTTTCATACATTGTTGTGCTCCCTCACCGTGAAATTTACTCCCAGTTTGCGCTCCAGTTTTTTTAGAACACCCCCCACTGAAATCTCTGTGGGACTTACCTCTGTGAGCCCAGCTTGTGTTGTTCTGTAAACTCACATCCACCCTCTCTATTTGTCTCCTCCTCTGGGGAGAGGGGGGGGGGGGCTAAAGGGAAATCAATGGGGCTCTCCTGGTCAGGGGCTAAATCTGTAAACGCCACAAACCGCAATCTCACACCCAGCATCAAAAGTGTAAAAGATTTACCTGCACTACATTGATTTCTTTTCTTTGCTTTTTTTGATTTTTACACATTCAGTAACACATCTGAGTGTATGTGCTTGTTTGTCTTCCTTTATTCCCATCACTTTAATTTCCCGGGCTCTATGCTACCCACACCTCTCCCTTCTTGCTTAAATTGACTTGAGCATGCATGTACTTACAGATAACATCCCCCTCATTTTGTGAATCCCTGTAATTATACTGCAGGAAGTGGGGTGGGGGAGTGGGGGGGATTATGGGCTTGAGGTGGGAAGCTGTTACCTTTTGTTGAGTCAAAAAAGGTGTGCACTCAGCACTATCAGCTAATTGGAGCTCCTCTCCGCAGGATTTGCAAGTTGAGTGAATATTGTGTCAAACCTGCAAGAAATCATCTCTGTCCTTGTGGCGTTATCGACTCAGAATCTCAGTCAAGTGGATAATGCATCAAAAACATAATAAAAACCTTCACACCTCTTTGTAGGGCAGGTATTGACATTGAGCAGATGAAAGAGGATGAGGGGAAGCAGAGATTTTGTTTTGATGGCTGATCAGAGAGTTTGTGGTCCTTGGTAACCACATGTTAGACTGTTTGGAGAAAATCTCAAACCCCTTAAAAAGAAAAAGATGTTTTCTGATTTTCCTCCCCGACCGAACAGCCAAAATTTGAAAGGACTTGCCAATAAGTCATACGTAATTCACATTTATCTGCCAAAATCTGAATTTATGAGGTCAATTTGTTAATTACTGTGTTTTGTATATTTAAAATAAAGGATTTAAATATTTCCTGTGACATGTCCTCTGTTGTGCTTTCAGGATACAATCAAGCAGCTACAGGAGGAGTTAAAGAGCATCGAAGAGGCAGAAAATCTTTGCGTGTCATTCACCGAGTGGCTCAGCTCGACTCAGAAAAGCTTCACGAGGCTAACTGACCATTCTGAACCTCTGGACCGGGCCGCCATGGAGAGGAAGACGAAGAAACTAGAGGTATTAATCTGTCACTATAAACTATAAACTGCAATTTTTTTATTTGATTAAATTATTACTGTAGATTGTGAGGCTATTGCATAAAAAGTGCTTTGCTGGGTTTGATATACCTTACTGCACAGGATGCAATAAATCACCGCAGGTTTAACACCGCAGGAGTTAGCAGACTTTTAGGTTGAGCCAAATTCAAAGTCAGCCAGTGTAACACACAATTCCTCTTTTTAATCTTGAGATTTTCTTGGCAGCGACAAAATGTTTGAAAATTTATGCGAGGATAGCGACACATTCAGCGTCTGTAGAACAATTGGATCAGACTGCAAACTTGAAGAGAGTTTCTTTGTTTTAGTCCTGCTAAAATAAGCACCGGCTGCAGCCAGAAGAAAAGCACCCATATTGTTTGTGTGGCATAGTTTGTATTGAGTGTGTGAGGATTTGATGAGTGTGTGTGTATCGATCGGCTCTTTATGAAGACAAAGCTGGTGCTGCTTTGAAAGAGAGCGCGGTATCAGGGAGAGACCTCCCACCGTGTGGAAGAGGATGAAGAAGCGTCAGTGTCAGGAGCCCGCTGGCACAGGCACTGTAATTGATGCAGTGCCCTTACCGCTGCACATTACACACACACATACACACACACACACAGTTTTCTCACCTCAAACCCTCGTTTCATATCACAAAATCCACCCAAGCTGACAACTTGCAGCTAACTCCTAAACCTGCAAGCGTTATGTGATTTCACACATTGTTTCCACTTCAGTTCTTTATGTATCTCTGTATCTCAGCTCTCTTTGTTTTTGTCAAACACATCCTCGAAAGCACACAAACACACACACAAAGATGTTTGCAATACATCATCTGGTGTGGTCTTTGCAGTAATCCGTGTCTGAGATCGATGCTCTGTCTCTGTGTAAAGACTAGAGACCTGCTGCCACCACATGTGTCCCTCCACCACTGAAGATAACACAGAAAAGTGCTCCATCACTTCCTGCTCTCCTGTTGGGAGAGAAGCCGGGCTGTTCGCTGAACAGGGATGATTATGCATTGACAAACAGGCCACTTGTCAATAGCTCCGTTAAGGACCATTAGTTGGGTTTGGATTTTATCTGATATAGTAGAAGTGGGATTCGTACAGAAGCAAATGACTCCATCTGGGTTTTTTTTAGGTTTTTCTTCCTATTCTGTCTTCTTTGTTTGTTTGTTTTTTTAAGTTTCTAATTGATAATTATCTAAAAGAAGTCATTGTCTTTAGGCCTTTTACAA
Source organism: Kryptolebias marmoratus (assembly GCF_001649575.2). Lineage (NCBI taxonomy): Eukaryota > Metazoa > Chordata > Actinopteri > Cyprinodontiformes > Rivulidae > Kryptolebias > Kryptolebias marmoratus. The sequence continues at coordinate 9,173,797 of NC_051448.1, forward strand.
AACATCAATTAAATCTCGAAAAAGAAAACAGCTATTTTGTCCTTTAAAGAGTGCTTTCTGAAGGACACAGTAAGAGCTAAAGTTCAAAGATTTAAAAGCACTTTGGCCCATTTTTCCGTTTTCTATTTAAATTATAATAGTATCACATTAAAGACCTAGCATTACTGGAAGGGATGCAGATCACCTGTCATGTGCCAGAGTTTTAGACCAAGATCCTCTTATGTTGAAAAATGATGGAATTGTAGCCATTTTGGTTAAACCTTGGATATAACATTATATCATATTGCGTGATGTCATCTTTACAGTATATATAGGCATATTTTAGCTGTGGTGACCATATTGATGTTCATCCAGTGATTACTTTATGTCCAGTGACATTTTGCTGACAGACAAACAGAGTAGGCTCCAACAGTTAATGCAATGAGGCAACGAATGACAGTTCAACCCACAGGTTAAACTGTTTTGTATATTTCTGGTTTCAAACCAGCGCTCTGAGCTTTGCTTTAACTGTTATACTGATACAATTTAACAATTTTCTCAAACTTACGGCCATTACTCTGTTCTATATTATTGTTGAAGAGACCCAACCCACCCCTCGCACAAACTCTTCTCCCCCCCTGGTGTCGGGTAAACGGTTCAGAAGCATCAGAACCACTACAACCAAACACAACAGGTTCTTTCCTCAAGCAGTCAGACTCCTGAATTACGTATGGCCCTGCACGTGACACAAAAACCCAGAAATGCAGATAAATATCTCCAGTAACCACTACTACAGTACTCTTTAAAATATTTTAATCACTTTACAGTGTGTCTTGTTACACTACCTGTCTAATCCTGGTCACTCTAGCTGCACTGTATCATCCAAACTATTTAAATATCTTTTAAATACTGCAGCTCTAATTCTCTCACATCTCCTTGCCATTGGTACCCTTCCTACTTTTCTATGTCCTTCGTCTTGTATTACTTTTTACATTGATGAAACACTGTTTTAACCCTCTGTATACTTATATTTGGCTGACAATAATCATTCTTGGTCCTTGATTGATTTCGGCCTTCTCACCATCAAACGGTGGTGTCTCACCTCATGAGCGTTGCGGAGTAATAGACAAGTTGGGTTTTCCTGTTCGCTTATTTTCTTTCCAGAAAAGTGGGCCTTGTTTTGGCCACAACACGTTACCTTACGTTAATTTTTATCCCAGTGTTTAAAAATGACGCTCAAGATGGCTGTCAGTGCTATAAAAGATGCAGCTGAAATAAGGAATCCAGAAACTCATGCTAGATAAAACTCATTACCTCTCAAGCTCATCACTACAGCAATCGCATAAAGAACTTGACACGGATAATTGGGGGTACAAGACAGTCGAAACATAAAGGGCACATTGTTCCTGGGTCCTCACATCTAATTATTACCATATTGTACTATACAGTACCAGAAGAAAGAAGCAGCATATATAATCTAAATCCACTGAATTATCATTTTGTTATGAAAGGTAATTATGAAAGTATACTTTTGATGCAGAATTATATAGTATTTCAAGGATGTTTTTGTTGTTTAGAAGAGTGGAGGTGCACAGAAGAAAACTGTAAACTGTAAAGTGTGAAATAAGGGATAATTTGACACGATGGAAGATGGTTAAACAAAAGGAACCAAATCTATGGCCACTGCAAATTGTAATTGCTGAAGACTTAAACGCAGAGTTGTATGTGGTCCGAATCAACCAGTTTATTAAAGTCACAGGCCAGGAACATTGGCGATAATGATCAAGCTTGGAGCGTCACATTAAGGAGGACACATGGACGTGTGCAAACACACTCAGGTCTTGTTATGTTGCTAACAGAGGTGGATTGAGATCTGGGCTTGTTGGAGTGGGAGCTTTCTTTCTCTGCTCAAGCATTAATAGGGCGATGATGAAAGGTAGACGGCATCCCATCGAGTGGAGGTCAGTGTATGTGTGTGTGGCGCGTGGTGGTTGCCCTGGAAACCCCCGTAGCTACTGTTGCCTGTTAAGGGTCTTTATAATTGGGTCCTCCTTTCATATTATTCACCGTGGTTTTTCCTCACCATGAACTCCCAATCTTCTCCACATTTCATCGTGCAGGTGTCAGTCTACCTGATGGGTTCAAAGCTTTTCAAAAGCCCTGCCAGCCTACTTTTGGTAGCTGGGCAGAACTAGAGGTGAAGGACAAAGAGACAGTGTGTTGTGATTTTTGATTAAGCAGTGAAAAAAGATTTATTTTTTTTTAAACTTCGTTGTGTGAAATGTCCTATTTGAAGGTGATTTAAGAATTGACGAGTTCTATTTCTTCTCTCTTTTTAAACCAGTCTCTCCAGTCTGAGCTTCAGCACGGTCACAATTTCCTGAAATCGCTGAGGGAGCGTGCAGAGCAGGCAGCGGGCTTCCTGGACGAGGCTGGAGCTGAGAGTTTAGGAGGAGAGGTAGAGGCACGTCTTGCCCAGCTGGAGGAGCTCGCCGGAGGACTCAGGCAGGAGCGCAGCTTCCTGGAGCGCACGTTACTGCTAGCAAAGGAGTTTCAGGACCGGTACAAGGCTCAGGTCCAGTGGCTTGTGGAGACCAGAGCTTTGCTCAGCACCCCAGTGGAGCCTAAGGCTGAACTGTATCAACGAAGAGCACAGCTGGCTAAGTATAAGGTACAGCAAAAAAAAAAAAAAAGATTCTGAGCATGAATGCATTAATGCCAGAGTCAGTAATTTTGCACTTTGGTGGTTTTAAAGTGTGAGGTGGTGCTGAATATTATTATCCTAATAGGCCACGAGTGACCTTGGCTGTCTTACTCCAGTAACTCGAAGATGAATATATTAAAAAAATAACTGCTGATCATTCCCAAAGTTGCAAACTGGTGTAGAAAATGGTTAGTAGTGTCTTAGAGCCCTTTGAAGTAGGATGGATGGATGGATGGGATCTGTACAGTTATAAATAAATTATGATATAACTAGAGAAATTGAACTTGCAATGTGAACGCTGAGTGCTGAATGACTTTTGAAATTTGCTGAAAAAGCTGAAGCTAAAAGAAGCAAAAGGCTAGCTAAAAGACAAGTTAGATCGCAAAAAAGTACAGAAAAATAAAAACCGCTAAATAATAGTATTAATTCTAAGTTAGCGGTCACACAATTTAAGTTAATTCAGTATTATTGATTGCAATATTAGGATTGTAAATAATTAAACACGTGTAATAAAGACATGAAGATATGAAGCAGGTTGTTGCTTCGTTTATGTATGCTAGATTCAGAATATATCCTTGAAGTGTACTAAAGAAATCAGTCTGTCTGTGTCTTCAGACTCTTTTGCAGATGGTTCAGTCCCATGATGGATCCATCAGGTCAGTAATCGAGAAGGGAGACACTTTGCTGGCTTCAGTCCACTACCCCTCTGTTAGAGACAAAATGCACCGACTGCAAAAGGACTACACTGCACTCTGCAATGCTGCAATGGTGAGGACTACCTCAGCACTTGTGATGTGCAGAGAGGAAAAGCAACAGTGTTTTTTTTTTATAAGTAGTACATAGATTAAGACCACTTGGAGTGTGGTGATTTTGATTTCTTGCATTGACTGTTGGTACTCAGCATGGTGTGGTTGTGTGTGATTTTCGGCGTCCAGGCTCACGTGGAGAATCTGGAAAGCCAGGTGAAGGAACAGGAAGCTTACCACAACGAGCTCCAGGAAGTGGAGCGCTGGCTGCTGCAGATGTCCAGCAGGATGGTGACTCCTGATCCAAGCATGAGCAGCAGCCTGGAGGCAGCAACTCAACAGCTGGCCAGGCACAAGGTGACAAATCGCATTATTTCACTCTGGCTGCTGTTTGCCATGCTTGTGACAAACTATGCAGTGTGAGTAATAGACCCTAATTAGTAAAAGATGTCCTTGACTCTTCACTCTGGTTCCAAACTTTACAAACTTTATCTGTATGATGATTGTTGTACTGTATTATCTGATTGTTGACCAATTTGTTTCTTTGATTGTATTTTTTTATTGACTGGCTTTGTAAAAATAACAGATTCAGGAGACAAGCTGAGGGCTAACATTCTCTAAGAATTATTCTCTCCTCTGTTTTCTTTCATCCTATCATTTGTCCAATTCCCTTTGGATCTCACTGTGCAGTTACAGTCTGTTCTGACCTTCTGTCAGAGCCATGTGCAGACTCATCTTTTATCACCTTTCTTTATTGGAGTTTGCCTCTAACAAGACCCTCCTTTGTCACTTTAACATCCACAGGCCATCATGGAGGAGATTGCGGGCTTTGAGGATCGCTTGGCGGGTCTGAAAGCGCAAGGAGACCGCCTGGTACAAGGCTGCAGTGACCGCGTGCAGAGCCGGCTGAGACAGCAGGTCCAGACTCACCAACAAGGCATCAGAGACAGCTACTCTGCCATCTGTAGCACAGCGCAGAGGGTGAGTAAGGAGGGGATGGGAAAAGAAAATGGATGAATGTGTAGGAGGAGGAGGAAGGAGAGAGTCATGGGAACGTGTACTAATGTTGTAAAACGGTTTCTTAACATTTATAATGCAAGAGGTATAAAATGTGTTGCACTGGATGCCCACACACGTGTGAAAACAAACGCATGCAGAGACAGACGGATGTCCCAACAGCCAAAGTATCCACTTAATCCTAACTCATCCTGACACTTAAACCCATCTCTTTAGACAGCCCTTCAGTGCCGCTTTAGAGGGCACAACCAATTATATTTGCCAAAGTGGAGCTCAACAGCAGCCGCACTCAGACCCCAACAGCCAACATCACTAACTCAATCTCTCCATATTAATCTCCACAGATCCCTTGTCAACCCCATTTCTTCACGCCTGAGCCAAAAATGATCACACGCTGCCATTCAGTGGATCTGGCTAGTCCTTTAATCCAGCCCCACTCTGTCATTTTGGCAATCTCCACTCTGTCATCATAGCTCACATCCCTAGATACCAACTCCACCACCACCATCACGCGCACATCCAATCTGGCGTTGTTTGATCCAGCCACTTTTTACCACTACGCTGCTGGCTTCTCTACAGCCGCGCCTCCAGTGTTATAATGGCTGCCAACTGTGTCCCAGCGCAACACAGCTCTAATATCCTGCCTGGCTGCCACTTGCCACCATGCCAGCCTTCGAGTCTTTGCCAAATACACTAGGCTGTTTGCCAGCATTCGCCCTCCCCAGCTCCTCCTTTCAGACTCTCAAATTAACACTGTCAATCAGACGTTGGTGTTTCACTCTCCCATAGAGGGCATAGACGCCTCCACATTCAACACCTGTTAAAAACAACACTGCATAACTGGCTGCTATATAGGGGTTTTGTCATTTCATGTGTTACTGAAGTTGAAAAACATGAAGCTAGTTTGTGTTGTAGTGCTGTGCCCTTCTTTTGTTTCATTCATTGTGAGTTCCTTGTTTGTATTTTGTTACTTTTGGCTAAAAACAGCTCAGTATCAGTATCTTAAGAATCTGAATAAAAACATGATATTATTAATCTTTTAAACTGATTTTTTAAAATATCCTTACAGGTATATCAGAGTCTGGATCATGAGTTACAGAGACATGTCAGTCTCCAGGATGCACTGCAGCAGTGCCAAACGTGGCTAAACTCTGTTTCAGAAAAACTGGAACCTCATCCAGAACCATCCCTCAGCCTTGAGGAAGCTCTGCAGCAGGTCAGAAAGCATTTTCCTACTCAGTGAATAAAACATTGCCTTCTTGGTGTTTTTTATTGTTAGTAAGTTCCATTTGTTTAAACAGGCATTTTTTTCCTGTCTGTAATTATGCACAAATCTCTAATTTGATCAGTTTAATAACCTTATATTGCATGATTGCATGTATATAGATGAAGGTGGAGAGAGACTGAGCGGTTTTGCCAGCAAAAGCAATAAAATGAATCATAAAAATCTTCATAAAACAGGTGAAGCAGGAGCGGGCTCTCCAGGAACAGGCCAGCACATACCTCCAGCTCGTGTGTTCAGCTTGTGACCTGGCTGAGCCGAGGGTCAGGGCGGCTGCAGCAGCTATCCAGCAGATCAAACTGCAGGTCGGCTCACTTATAAGAAACCTTTTTCAGTGTCTGTGTCAGCTGGTTTTGCTTTTGAAATCGGATACCTTGGCTTTGAAGTGATTCCTTTTGTATATTAATTTTCAGATTGAGGAACATATACTTCTCTGTGAAGAGGGAGCAGACAGCTGGAGGGACATCGAGGAGCAGAAGGCAGATCTAGAGACCCAGCTGAGAGAGACAGAACAGCAGCTTCAGAACCTGATCAGGAGACCTGCAGAGCTGGAGCCTAAGATTGCACAGAACCAGCTGGACAAGGCACAGGTCTGTGTGCTTGAGTTTGATGAATATTTTTTCTTTAAATCTTCCATCCAGCAAACCAATAATCACAACAAACCTTATCTGTTGCACGGAAAGTTGCATATTGCAGAGTTTTGGCTACAGATAAACCTTTTAACTGATTTAGAATGACATAAAATACGACTCTGGTTCTTCTTCCTTAATCGGTGAATGGGGATCTGTGAAATGCTCATATTGCTTCACCTAAATCCCTGCTTATTTCAAACTCCTCTGAAATAATGATAAGGTTTGCCAACTCTCATCCATTACAATGAGAAAAAGGAGAGAAAGACCCAGACTCAGAGAGTCAATGCAAAACTCTGAACGATGAGCCAGCTGGCTGATCCCTTGAACGACTTGAGTGCAGGAGTTGCTAAGAGAAATGGGGAAAAAAAGAGAAAACAAATAAGAAGAAAAAAGGCTAACAAGTTGACCAACATGCCATCTAGTTGTTGCGGTGTCTCCTGTGTAAATGGGTAGAACTGGGTCAGTCTTTATTACTAGTTTAGAGGCAAAAACCCAGCTGTTTTTAGTTGTATCTGATGATGTGTGTCCTCAAAATGAAGGCTGCAGATTGCATGTTCTCTCAAAGATTTCTCCAAGAAACAGTACCTCCTTTGGCTGATTTATACCGGCTTCTTGAGCTAATGCTTGCTCCCCATTTCATTCTTTCTTCACAGTGCATTTAAATTAGCTGTAAAGCCCCTTCTTGCAGATGTCACTGTTTCAGGTTTCAGGTGGTTCTCTGCTAATTCAAAGACAGAAATCCTCATCCACATCCATGATATGTTGCTCATGATATCATATGATAACATAAAAAAACACATTAAACACATTAAAAATGTGCTTTTTGGTAGATTTTAGAAAATTGCTTTATAATTGCAACACCAAAAGAAAAATTCAAACACCACCTCCTAGACAAAGACTTAGACTGGTCCTGAATAATCTGCTTTCTTTCATGCAGGAGTTTCTGCAGCAGATTAGGGAGAAACAAACTGAAGCAACTCGTTTAAACGAAGCCATCAGCAGGTTGACGAATGGACAGGTCTCTCCTGTCCTGGAGGAGATAAAGAGACTGAAAAGAGGCTGGATGGAGCTGGGCCAGCGGGCTGAAGAACTGGAAGCCCAGAGGGGGGAGGACATGCAGCAAAGTGGAGAGTACCAGGAGAGTGTAGTTGCTGTGGAAGAACTCTTTCACCAAGTGTCCAGGGAGTGGGACTACCTCGCCAGGTATCAAGGTCTTATTTGAGACTGTGACTTACTTTGAAACCTTTACATTAATTTTCAATTAAATTCATACTCATATGTATCAAACTGTTTGTATAGACTTGATGTTTTCATGCATGTGTGCACCTAGAGCTGACACAGAGAGTACAAGTGAGCATCTAGAGGCTCTGAGGAAGCTCGCCAGTGACCTAGAAGATCAGAGAGAAACACTAGAAGACCTCAGGGACCAGAGACAAGCCATCCTGCCTCGACTCAGCCTGCTAGACAAGGAGCTGGTCAAACAACAGGTGAGAGCATTCATGTCCATCATTCAGCTTCATATATGATAAGATATTAGGTTTAGTAGCACCACTGTTTTGTCTGTCTCCAGGTGGGTCATCTGGAGCAGCGCTGGGCGCAGCTGGAAACCCTCATTCTGCAGAAGATTCAGGATTCTGCTCAGACACTTGAAGATCTTGCTCGGGTGGAGACCCAGCTGAGAGATGCCAGAGAGTGGGTGGAGGAACAGCGACCTGCTCTCACCTCTGCGCTGAGAACCAGCCCGCCGCCAGATCTGGCTCAGAGTTTCCTGTTTGACCATCTGAGCGTTTGCGTAGAACTGGAGGCCCGTCAGCAGCTGCTTGGTCAGGCGGTGAGCGAAGCCCAGACTGTGGCCTCCAGACTCGGGCTCAGTGAGAAGAGATGCTTGCAGGAGCTTGTTGAACAGGCCCAGATGGAGGTGGAGGCTCTTGGGGCTCGAGCTGCTCAAAGGAGGAAGTACCTCAGTAAGGTAAACAGCTGGAGCTTTGAATTAGATGCTAGGGAAGCTTTAATTATACCCTAAAGGATTTACAGCCCTAATTCTGAAAATTTTGATATGTTGTGTAAAATGTAAATAAAAACAGAATGCATTTGTTTGCGAATCTCATACATTTCATTCTTAACAGAACATATCAAATGTTAAAACTAAGTAATTGTATGAATTTTAAAAATAAGGTAATTTTAAATTTTATGGTAGCAACAGATTTAAAAAAAGTTGGGACAGAGCCATGTTTACCACTGTGAAACATCCTCTCTTCATTTAACGACAGTCTGTAAAAGTTAAGGAACTGATGAGACCAATTGCTGGAGGTTTTTGAGGGGAATGTTGTCCCATTCTTGTCTGATGTAGCATTCTAGCTGTTCAGTGATTCTGGGACTTCTTTGCTGGATAGAACCATATGTTGTTCTAAAACCTGGATATACTTTTCTCAATTGAGGATGCCTTTCCACATGTGCAAGCTTCCCATGCCAGAGGCACTAATGCACCCCCGTACCATCAGAGAGATGAGCTACTTTTAGACAAAGTTTTTTAAAGACTGTCGAACCTTTGCACATCTTTACTTCTAAGAGATTCAACCTCTCTAAAATGCTGTTTTACACCCAGCCCTCTTCTTACTGAACTGTTAACCTTAATTATTTACGAAATGCTCCTTCATCTGTTTATTTGTACCACTTTTACAACCTTTTGTTGCCCTGCCTCCACTTTTTTGAGATGTGTTACTACCATAAAATTCTGAATTACCTTATATTTCCAAAAAAGAAAATCTACATTTTTTTTTAGTGTAAAGAATTGAGAAGTTTGCTATCTTCGACTGTGAATAAAATATGGGTTTCTGAAATTTGCAAGTCATTACATACACAACTTTCCAACTTTTACTAAGTTGGAGCTGTACCACTCTCTGGTGAAAAACTCCACTCTGCTACCTATGAAACTTCTGTCCTTGTATTTCAAATCTTAAGTGAGGTTTAATTCTTTTTTTTCCATCCAGGCTTTCACAGAGCGGACACAGTTCCTTCAAGGCCTGGGAAGAGCCTTGTCTTGGGTAAAGCAGCAGGAGAGGAAGGCTTTGATAGATGACCACATTGCACTTCTTCCTGAGGACCTGAGCAAACAGGTCGCTGCGTGTCGGGGCGTCCAGAGCGGACTACGAGCTTACCAGAGAGAGTTGGCATCACTTTGGGTACAAGGACGAGAGCTAGAAAGAGACGCCACCGACAAAGAGAGAACTGAAACACTGGCAAAACTCGAGGAGCTTCAGGCGGCCTTTGAGACCGCCCTCCAGAGAACCACCCAGCGACTGGCAGGCTTAGAAAAAGCGTTGACCTCAAGGAAGTACTTTCAGGTTGACCTGGACAAGACCTGCCACTGGTTGAGACGAGCAGATGCCATAACCTTCCCGGAAATCAATTTCAGCAGTGTTGATGAGTGCTCTGATTTGCAAACACAGCTGTCTAACTTTCAGAGTCTCTTAGAACAGGCTTCAGAATATGAGAACCTCCTCCTTATTGTCCAAAGAATCGGCCAGGAGATCCTCCCTACTCTGAACGAGATCGACCACTGCTACCTGGATGAGCGGCTCAACGCCCTGCCGCAGCAGTACAACGCCATCCTCGCTCTAGCCAAAGAGAAAAAAGACAGACTCCAGCAGATAATCCTCGAGAGAAAAGAGTTCAGCACTTTCTTTGATATAACTCACAACGCACTGCAGGAACTGCAGGAGCAGTTTGACAATCTTGAGAAGCAGACTATCAGTATACGAGAGGAAGACGTTGTTAGCTTAATGAATAAATATAGAAGTATTGGTGAAAGTTTAGTGCACATCAGCCCTGCTGTTAGGGAACTTTATGGAAAAAATGAGGGGTTTCTCATCAGGGGTCAGCAATACAGATCTGAGGAGACACAGCAGCTGGTTGGTCTCCACAACGCACTGAAGAGGAGGAATGATCAAAAGATGAAACATCTCAAAGACTGCTTAGAAAAGCTAGCCGAACATAACGAGGTGATATCCAAATTACGCTCAAATTTAAAATCCTTCAACGAGGTGCTGCTCAAAGTAAAATCAAACAAAGATTTAAGGACTTCAGATAAAATCACTAATCTGTATTCACTGCTGCAAAGTCTAGAAGGAGTGAGATTTCAGGTTGAGGAATCTTACAAAGAGGCCAAAAATCTCAATCTGAAGTTTGACGCCGCTGCCTTTCAGGAAACCACGCTGCTCCTTGAGTCGTTGCAGTCTCTGCAGCGTGACGTTAAATCTTTTGTAGGAAAAAGTGAAACGGGAGTCAGTGAGACTGAAGATTTCATGAGAGAGGCTGAGAGCATGTTGAACTGGTTGAAGACTCTTGAGGAGAAACTGAAGGAGCCTTTATTGTTTTCAGAGGTGAAAACTGAGAGGATCCACGAGGAGCGGAAGCGGAAACTTAAAATCATGGAGGAGGAAGTGAAAAGCAGATCGAAGGCGGTGGATTGCTTGAGTGTCAAAGAGAAGCAAAAGTATGAAAGTAGAAAAGAAACAGTTCCTGCCCACGTAGAAGAGAAACTGCAAGAAATGAAGAATCTGGGAGCTGAAGTTCAACGAGAAATTTGTGCAAAACAGGTAACTGTATGTGCTACTCTGTTTTTTCTTTCTGTCTATGAAATATTTCCCAATATAAACTGAATTATGTTCCTTTTCTTATCAGGAGTTTGATTCACAATTCAGAATGTTACATTTAGTTTAGTAATTTTTGCTTTTGGCTACTGTATTTCTATGTGTCACCTTAAGCTGTTATTCTAGTAGTTTTAACTTTTAGATGCTGTTTTGCCAGTTTTAGCATTTAGCTACAGTTTTGCTGGTTTCAGCTTATATCTCTGTTTTGCTGATTATAGGGTTTAGCTTCTGCTTTGCTAAGTTGAACCTTTAGCTTTTTTTTGTTAATATTATTTTTTAGCTGAAATATTGTCAAACCGAGGGGGCCTAAAACAAACTGACACGGTTCTAAGATGAAATGTTATATATGTATGTGTGTTTATTTGAATTAGTAATATCTTTAGGCACCCAAACATGCTTTTAATTACAGTAATAGTTATATTTTCATATTATGTCCCATTTAAATACTATGACGTGAGGATTAGTTTTAATCATGACATTACTGATTCTGGTTTATTAAGTTTAACATAATTTCTGTTATTCTTTACTATGGACATTTTTCTTTGTATTGACATTTTAACTAGAAACCTATAAACTCCACCTATAAAGGCATATTTATAACTTTAATATCATATACTTTTAACTTGTGGTGTAAACCTTTGACACACTGTATCTAACCCTGGTCATAAATGTCTTGTGAAACAAAAGGAGAGATTTAAAGTTAATTAAATCATTCTTTGTTTTCCAGCTGGAAATAGATCAGGCTCTCGCTCTGGTCCAGAGGCAACACTTATCTCTGCAGTCCATGCAGAAATGGCTGGACTCTGTAGCAGATCTGCTCCACGGGACCGGTTCGGGGGTGGACCCTGAGAACCACACAGACTGTATGCAAGACCTGGGGGAGGTTTTAGCCCAGGAGAAGAACTTCACAGCAGGTTCTGAGGACCTAAAGACTTTGGAGCGTCTGTTGGCTGATTTTATGGATGCAGCGGTGATGAGTGGCCTCAGCGAAAAGATTCAATCAATGCAGACGATGAAGACAGAACTCAAACAGCAAGTGGACGCTTACAGAGACATGCTGCAGAGGTATGTGCTCATTCAGCTCCTTGAATCAAGTGTACAAGTTAAATAGAACTTTTAATCCAATGTTTAGTTTCTATTTTTTATGTCACATCAATCAGCAGTTCTTTGTAATGTCTTTTTCTCAGGTGTGGTGCTCTGTGGAGGTCCTTTCAGTATGAAAAAGAGGCACTGGTTGAACACATGAATGACTTAGAGACCAGCATGGCCATGTTTACAACCGCTAAAGCCAACAGTGTCCACAAGGCAGAGGACAAGTGTCAAAGATACAAGGTGGGCAACTTTTTCGACAGATCATTAGATATTTCTAGGAATTATAAATCCACAACTCCCCCCCCCGTTTTAATTTTTATCTTTTTGCTCGCAGTCTCTGGTGGCTCAGATCGACATGCTGCAGTTGCCTCTGAATGCTTTGAAAGAGAACGTAACAGAGTTGGATCAAATCATCTCTGAATCCGGCAAAGCTCTCACCAGCCACGTCGTATCGTCACTATGGCAACGGTGGACGAGGCTCCGCGGTGTGGCCCGAGCCCAGGAGAGGGCACTGGAGGACACTGCGAGGGAGTGGAGGAACTTCATCGAGAAGGTAAAAAAAATAAATAAATAAATAAATCTGTGATCTTGGATGTTGTTGCTGTGTGGGAGTGGGCTTCTGCCGGTTCTGCTTCTGTTAGTGGCACAAAAATCAATTTGCGCAATGGAGGGGTTTGATTTTTTTTGGTAAACCGCAGAAAATTTGTATCTTTGTGTTTTACAAGAATGGTTCTTGGCATGCGAGTTGATTGAATGGATCTGTGAAGATTTATAGTTTGGATCAATCTAAGCCAGAAATGTGATTATTTTTCAAACCACCAATTAAATCTAAACCATATTAACTTTATTTAACCCTCCTGAGGCCCTCAAAAGAGAGCGAGAGATGAAGAGAGGTAGCGAAGCTCTTGTAACTTCGGGTCAATTTGACCCAAAGGCCATGGGAGGGTTTAATTTGTAAAACTCCTTCAGTGACAGGTTGCTGCTGCAGCCCGTGCATGATTTAGTGTTATCACGTGGGTTTTTTTTCCCAGCACCTGTCAGCAATATACCAAAATGATGGCATATAAACACTGAAACACCAAAAATATAAAAAAAATGAAACCCAAATTTTCCAACTGCTTGGATCAGACTGTGCAATTATGTCCCTATTATCATGCTATTATGTTTGCACGGCGGTGGTTTAAAAGACTTTCGAAACCGGAGATACTGATCAAGAGCACTTTAAAGTTTTCCAAGAAAGCCCTGGCTGCTTAGAATCAAAACAGAACGAAATCAGGGATGACTTGAGCCTTTTGCGCAGTACTGTATTTGTAGTCATGATGATCGTAACAAACTGTTGCAGCAGCTGCAGATTTGGGTCAGTAACAACTGAACACCAGTTGCTGCGCTGTGATGTAACTCCAGGCTTCGGGCCAGCTGTGTTTTCCTGCCAAAACAGAGTGTGGCATGAAGCGTTTTCCCGCCTTTTGACCTAATTCACGCTTAGACTCTGTCTGCTGCCGAGATTTCCCATAAAGCCCCGCTTCTAAAAGGGAAATGGAGTCAAACTGAAGGGGACAGCCACTTCCTCGTATGTGGCACATTCCTGCTGTCCATTGTTTTTCTTTGGCTCTAAACGGGACATGATGTCATTCTCTGCTATCCCTTTTTTTGAAACTTTCACAAATCATGTAAGATGTCCTACTGAAAGATAATTATTCAAATTGGTCAGTGTTTTGCAAGTCAAAAGGTTATTTTTTGTACTCTTTTATTGTTTTATATTGATGATCCCAAATCTTTCTCCTGAAAACCTAAACTAAATATTTCTTATATGTTCCCAAACTCTCAAAAAAATGTTTCCATAAAATATTTTTTCCTTATTCATTTGAAAACACCTCTTAATCAAATGAAGATGCTGGAGTATAGCTACTTTATCAGGTCAGGTGAACAAGCCTAAAGAAGTAATAGTCAACTTTTCCTCCCATTTATAAATAATTTAATAACATTTTAAGCAACAATATACTGAACTGTCATGCTTACATTTCTGGCTTCTAGATGGAGAAGGTTCGTTCTGTGTCCAAAGACCTCCACGGTCGTGTTCCAGACAGTACGGTAGAGAAAGCAGCCACCAGGGCGGCGCTCCAGAGCCTGCTGGAGTACCACGACTCCTTCAGCCAGGAGGTGGAGAAGGAGCAGTCCATACTGGCCCTGCTGGGGCAGCAGACTCGCTGTCTTAGAGGAGAGGACGAGAAGGAGGTGGTGATGGAGAAGAAGACGGAGAATGGACATGAAGAGACGACGTGTCTGCAGGAGATCAGAAGCATGCAGGAACAATATGACAGGTGACGGAAATAGTTTTTGTTCAGTTCAGTCTCCTTTTATAGTGCCAGTTCACAACAAAAGTCATCTCTGGGCCCTTTATGAAAAAGGGATATAATTATATACAGTCCAATTCAGTCTAGAGCTTGTTAACCCTGGTCATCATAAACCTTGTTCATTTTTTAAAGCTGTCAGTCTAAACTTTAAATTTCCAAGTTTTGACAATAAAACTCCTCATTTAGTGCTTCAGTGCAATAAAAATATTGTCATGACTAAAAACCTAAAACAAAAAAATATATAAAAACATCCAAATCAGGATGCAGAATTTTTAGTGGACTTTAAATGATTTATTTTCTTTATTTAAACCAGTTCTTGTGTGTTTAGCCTGTTGCTGCAGGTGCGTTCCAGCAGGGCTCAGGTACAGCAGGAGCTGAGGGAAAGGGAGGAGGTTGAGAAAGAACTGGGATTAGTGAAAGGCTGGATCCAAGACACACGTGGCTTATTGCTGAGTCCGACTGCAGACCTGGATTCCCTGCTGCACGAGCTCGAGGTACGCCACATCATGCGTGCACACACCTAAATACAACGTAACACCATGTAGAACTCAAAGGGATCTTCTGTTCTGCATGTGATCTTGTTGGTGTTGCAGATGGCTCACGGTGAGGTCATCAGCAGACGTCAGAGTGTGGAGCGCATGACGGAGCTCCAGCAGTCCAAGTACCAGGACCTTCAAGCTGGTCTCCCCTCTGAGCTCAGCATGCAGTTAGCTGAGGTGGCTCTGGCTCTGGGATCTGCTGAAGACCAGGTAATGTCGTCGTTTAGCTCCCTTTCTTCTCGTCAAAGCAAATTTTCTCCTCTTAGTTTTGCCAGGGCTTCCTCTGCTACTGTCAATAAATGTTAAAATTTATCTGCTTTAGGTACAAGCAAGGGAAAGGGAAGTCCAGCAGACCAGGGACGTGAAAGAGGACTTTAGCTTCAGACTTCAGGACATCGAAGCAAAGCTGAAGACCATCGCTGTAAAACTGGAAGACAAGGGTGCTGACCTGGAGGAGGCCAAAGAAGAGACCAAAGTAATAAAACAGACAGAGTGACTAATTAGCAAGCAATTAACCCCGGTTGAATTGGCTATTCGTTCTGCAGGTGTTGGGGTTAATGAGTGTGTGACAGTTGGAATGGCATGAACTGATTTCTGCCTTCAGCTTGACCCACTTTTATTAGGAGAACTCCAAATGGGAGTTTGAGCCCCCTTGCCTCCTGTTCTTCATCTTGTTTCCCTAAGTTTTTATTCTCCTGACCATCTGTAGACAAAAAGTCATGAAGTTAAAGGAATATATTTCTGTTTTATGCATCTTAACATAGAAGAATCTAAACCTTCTCTAGAAATAGTCTGTCTCTTAACTTATTAAGCCACAAGTTGCTATCTTTACCCTTTCATATTTGTAGGTTTTTCATGTTAGTTTTACCTCCCTCTTTATCTTCATTTCTTATTTCTGCCTCAAATCTCCCTCTCACATTGTTTTTGGCTTCTTGTTTCCTCCAGGCTCTCTGTGAAGAATGTGAATCCTGTGGTAGTTCTCTGGCAGAGCTGGGAGTCTCTGTTCAGGAGTTTGGAGAGCAGAACCCACTGCTGTGTAAGCAGCTAGGAGATGCTGTAGCGAAACTGACAGAAGTGCAGCGCCACACCACACAGCAGGCTCAGGAAAAAGCCAGCAGGCTGAAGAAGGTGAGCGATTTCATGTAAAATGTCCAATAGTGGCAAATGTTTCTGGACATTATATGGTCATTTATATCTTGCCTGTCAGTTGTTGCAGTTGTTTTCTTTCATTTTGCCTTTTTTTTCCAACACTAAGCAGGCCGAAAGACAGGTGGAGGAATATCAGAGCATGAAGGCCTTTATTTTGAGCTGGATAGAAAAAGCTGAGGCTCTGATTGCCAGTAATATCGTCTGGAGCTCTGCAACCCAGCTGCAGGAGCAAATTCGAGCACATCAAGTGAGTTTTGGAGCAATTAGAGAGTGTGAATTGCTTTAAATGTCCTAAAGTTTTGTATATCATGTTTGCAAGAAACTGATACTATTCTTTTGTAATTACCCTATTAAATCTGAATATACCGCTCATATTTGCAGCTAATTAGATTGTGATTTCAGTTGAAACGTTTCAGTGTTGGCTGACCTTAATTAGTATAATTGCCTTGCAGAAAAACCTCCTCTCTTTGACTTGTAATTTATGGTCTTACGGTGACAGGCGTTGCTGAGGGAGTGCCGCGGTCTCCATGGTGACTTGGAGGCCATGGGGGAGCGGGAGGGGCAGCTGGCGGATGTGTTGCAGACAGAGGGATGGAGCCAGCAGGTGAAGCACCTCAGCAGGCGCACCGAAGAGCTGCAGCAGTCCGCCAAGAGCCGCCTCCAGAATCTGCAGGATGCAGCGAAAGTAAACATCACTTTTGTGACAGAAAATTAAGAATTTTAGATTGGAAATTATTACTAAAATGTCTTAATTACAGTGAAATGTCCAATAAGTTGTGCTTAGTTTTACCCTATAGATATAAATAATTCAGTTCCAAACCTTCTAGGTTTAAGTCAACAGTGCCCCCTGTGGCCAATATGAGTATTACACCATCATAATTGAATGCACCATCTCAGCTTCTTCAGCATTAATCTGTCACGCTTATTTAATTATCATAAACTGGTACCCAAATTATAATCACCAGCTAATTTTTTGTTAATAACATTGTTTGTCTGTGTGATTGTTTTGTTTTTTGACTCAATCTAGACCGTAGAACCCAACTGTAATTAGCATCTACTTGTAATTTAGTTTTTTGTTCCACAAAATGCATTTGAGTCGCTGAGAAATAATGAAGCTGTGGTTTTAAAAGAGAATTTTAATTTTATATCTCAAACTGAAAGGAAGAGTTACTTTTGCAGGCTGGAATATCTACCAAAGAAGATCCTCCTCTTCTATATGGTTTGTTTGAATTTGTTATATCTGTATTTGCCTTTAGGACGTGTTGCGTCTCGAGGCTGAGGTGAAGAGCCTACATGCTGTTGTAGATCAGATCCAGGTTGCTCTCGCTTCCCCTGATCTCAACAAGCTCAGCCTCAGGGAGCAGCTCACTCAGAGACAGGTACGTATTCCAAACAAATCCATCTGCAGCAGTCGTAGACCCTGTCTCCCTGCATATTTATAAGTTTGTCCTGCTCACTAACATCTCACCTTTGCTCCTCTATAAGCGTCTGCTGGTGGAGATGGAGAGCTTCAAACAGCAGGTGGCAGCAGTACAGCAGTGTCAGAGCGCCCTCCGGCTGCCAGAGGAGGTAGTGGCCAATGTGCCGATCTGCCGCACAGCTCAGACTCTGCAGCAGGAGGCCAGCCAGCTGCAGCACACCACCATCCAGCAGTGCAACATCCTGCAGGTAGAGGGCAGGCCTCACATTATGAAGTTACAGTTCATATAAATAATAACACTATTGCGTGAATCCTGGGTATTAACAATTATCTCCAAAGCAAATAAACTTTTGTTGCTAATACTCCCTCCTTAACTGAGAGATTTTTTTGTAAAATTTGGCTTAAATTATTCCATCTAAGAGGTTTTTATTTGGTTTGTCTTTATGATTTCCTTGTGATGCAGTAGATACTTTAAACCCGGTGCTCTGATCTGAAGTCCACTCTGTAGTGACTCAACAGACCCCCGGGAATGTTTGTGTTTTCTTTTAGACCCTATCAGAGTTGTATTTTTCGTTTTTGTCATTTGGTCCTGGGCTGTTTTTGCTGTGCAGCTAATTGTAGTGCTGGTTCAGGAGTAGAAGCACAAACTTTAAGTACAAATGTCTGAAGTGCTTTTCCTATTTTAAACCAAACACATTATGTTCAATAAAAACTGAAAACAAATCTTTTATCTCCTCTCAGGGAAGTTTTATGAGATAAACTGCAATGTTTTGTATCTTACCATTGGGATTTTAGTTGCAAAAACTTAAAATTGCCACAATGAACTGAAAAATCTTGTTTTAATCAAAACTCATCATTCCAAAATCTTACATTCTCAGAGGTCTGTGCAACTCTGTCTCTTTAACTAAAGTCTTTTTGTCCTGTATTAAATGCTGCCACACACAAATATGCATTCAATGACAAATACTGTGCATCTGTGACAGTGATCTTATATAATCACACTTTAACAGACAATATTTTCCCTCAAAAGACAAACAATGTAAATCACACATTGCAGTTTAAAATTTTCATCCAAAGTGTTGCTTCCTCTTTTGTCAGGAGGCTGTGGTGCAGTATGAGCAGTACGAACAGGAAGTGAAGAACCTCCAGAGACTAATTGAAGATGCTCATCGCATCATTCAGGACCGGCCCGTCTCCACCAACAATATCCAAGAACTTCAGGCTCAGATTCACCATCATGAGGTATGAGTGGACCAACACTTTCCTGATATTTCTTTTCCTTTTCTGTTTGTAAATATGCCAACATGTATGTTTTGAACATCTTAACACCATGTCATATAGTAAATAAAAGTAGCATTTCTTAAAGGAATCGCCCACCATTTGCATGCCAAACTTTTAAATAAGATCTTACAGGATCAGTTTGAATTCACACAATAATGCTAACAAATGTGCCACATTTAATGTAGAATGGTGGGTGTAGCCGTTTTTGTGTAGACCTGTTCAATCAATTAACTATTGTTAACTCGTTGTCTTAATGAGGGTTAAAACACTCTAATTTGTATAATCTATATATATGAATTGTTAATGTTGGAGTAAAAATGACAAACTTTGGTTAAATTTAAAATTTTTACTGTGCTCTAGTGGCTTTAGAAATAGGATTTCTTCAGGTTGTCACTTCTCTGCAGAGTTCAGAGTCATCCAGATAACCGTTATGATTATTTAACTGCTATGACTTGATTTAAAAAAACAAAATCAGATGGAACATTTAGAAAATGGCAACAGATACTGAAATTATTTTAACATTTAGTCACTAAAAGTTGACTCAAGCACTTCTCTGAATAATAGAAGGCAGTTAAGTTCTTCAGTGTCTTATTTGTAAAACACTTATAATGTTTTTATCTTTTTTATCTTTTATCTAACCTAAATGAGACTCAGACTAACACTTTAGCTTCATGCTGTCAAAATATCATTATGATCTCCCAGATTTAAAGGAAATAAGACATTATTTGTCTTAAACCATACAGATGTTCTAAAACTTGAAATGTGTCACGACTGGTTAGTTTATGACGTAATTGCTTATTAGCAAGGAAGTAAAGAATTTAGAGACTGTCTGTTGATAAAATGCATTAAAATAAATAAATAGAATCAGTATGATTACCAGCCAACATATAAAGAAAAATTGTCTCAGAAGACAAAATATTAATTAATTGGCTTGAATCTTGAACCTTTTTACCACCAAACAGCAAAAAAATAAATAAACCCAAAGAACTTGAGTCGTCATATGTACTTCCTGTAGTTTCTCATAGTGTAACAGTAAAAAAGAGAAGTTGTGGCAAAAGAACTACTTCTTAAAATAGCACTAAGTATCTCTTGTAACTGAGTCAGATTGCATTTAGTCATCTGTTTTTTTTTTTTAATTATAGTAACTTTTGGTAAAATATCACAGTCAGTATCAGGTAGACTTTAAAGATTAGCACTTTATGAACAATACTTTTAGCAGTTACCTTATACAAGGAGAATATTGTGTTGCTAACTTTCTGACATTCCTCCTTTATCTGATGCTCCATATCAGCAGAGGTAGATGATGGTTTGCCTTCATGTTTCAGTTTTCTGGGTTTGTTTTGATGGAGGAGGTTGAGGCAGAGACCTGCAGACATCTAGATCAAATCTCACATTTTTTTATTCCATTTTTACCTTCCCTGCAGATTTGTATTCAGACCCTATGTTTGACAGGGAAAGGCATTACAGTCTGATTCTGTCTAAGTTTGATCTCTCAGCTGACCCTCTGAGTCACGTGACCCGATTATCAGTGCATTGGCCATCTGTGGGACAGAGGGAGGAAAGGAAGCAGGAGGGAGGAGGAGGAGGAGGGCTGAAGGGCTGTAATTTGACACCAGCTCTGTCAGTCTCCCTCCCTAAGCTCTCCTAGTGGATCTCCTTTGTTAAAGTGAGGATTGGTGGAGACAGGAAGAGGAGGGGGAGGGCGGGGAAACAAGCAGTGAGATCACTTCCTGTTTCCTCCTGCCGTTTGTATATGTGTACAAGAGGGAGTGTCTGAGGGATTTTGAAGTATTTCTACGAGGGTCTCAGCCAAATATCCTGTCTCATAGCTTCACCGCGGATCTGAGTCAGACGCCTCTGTGCTGCTCCGATTGGCTCAGAGAGACAGAGAGGGGGGAAAAACTGAGTGAGGCACTGCTTTTCTCTTTGTACACTTCCACACTGTGAGGCTACAGTCGAGGGACCGGCAAGAGACGAGAATGTGTCCGCTCTATTTACCCCCCTCGCACCGGCACAACATTCAGCGCTGAACCAACTCAGCCACCCTCTTTTTTTATTTATCCTCCTCAACCAGGAACTATTGATCATCTGGACTTAAGCCCCACTCTTCTGATCTGTGTGGGGTGGTGGTGTTTTCTTTCTGTTTTTTGGTGGTTGGGATGACAGGAGCTGACCCAGAAGATCCGTGGCTACCAGGAGCAGATCGCCTCGCTCCACTCCAAGTGTAAGATGCTGACGGTGAAGGCCAAACACGCCACCATGCTCCTGACCGTCAGCGAGGTGGAGGGCCTCTCGGACGGCTTGGAGGAGCTAAGTGATGAGGAGCTGCACAGCGTTGTCCCCAACTCTGTTTCAGATGCCACCAAGCAGCTCCCAGCACACCCCTCTGTGGTTATGGTGAGTGATGATGCCAGTTTATCAGACATACACAACAACAAGGCGACAACTGTGCCCAGTGTGTGTTTGCATGAGTTGTGCCTCTTTTAGGAGGGATCTTAAAGTTTATTTATTTAGCCCATTTCACACCAACAGAATAACTTCTCTTGCATCATGAACATAAAGCACCACTGTTCAAAATGCTTAAAACTAATATTAAATCTTTAATCGGTGTGTAGCATCCATCCCTTGGTGGATAGTTTCTTCTAACTATCTGGCTACAACTCCTGTGGTGGCTTTAGGATGTTGTTTCTGTCTCTTCTGGTAATCCCTGACTGACTGTGAGGGCTCTATGGGGGCCACACCGTCTGTTGCAGAACTTCTTATTCTCCTTGTCAGTGAAAATAGATTTTATAAGTCTAGAAGAGTGTTTTAGGTCATTGTCTTGTTACAAAGATAACTTTGGGATCAGTTGGGCCCCTCTCTGATGATTTTATAATTAACATCTCTTCGCTTCAAGTTCTGCTGCTCTGGCAGGCTCCTTTCCATTTCGCTGCTGCCTTGCTGAGTCACCTCCCTTTTATTCACATTAGCCTGAATCTGTCTGTTTGTATCATTTACTATCCCGAGCATTTGTTTTTCTTATGTTATTCTACATAAGCAATTGCTTCTCTTCCTTTTCTGCCTGGTTTTCAAAGTCTCTGTTTCTGAATCAGATTTCTTTTTCTGTTTTTCTTTTTTTTTTTGCATCCTTACCTCGTCACAGTTGTTTGTGGTGTATTTAGTCTCCACAGGCCAGGAAACAGGATATGACTGCATGCGTGTGTGTGTGTGTGTGTGTATGGGGAGGAGAGAGAGAAGTGTGTCTTGTTACTTGTGGCGACAAATGCACTGCTTTCATCTTTGATTTCTTGCTGTCAGACATTGTAGTTTGTCATTGCTAACACAATGCCCAGTTTCAGTGAATCTCACTACAAAAAAAAACAAAAAAACCCCGCACTGAAACGTGCTTTCTGTTGCGTCGCATTGCATCATGAAGCCCGGGAAGAGGTGGTTTGAATGTAACAATGTCCTGAGTCAGTAGGCTGAGTTCAGTCGCTGCCAGAAAGCAGCCCAACAAGGCTTGGCTCACATTTCAGCTCTGCCCCGCTGCTGAAGCACGCAGGAACGCCGACAACTGCGCTACTTCTAGGACAACTGCTTTATTCTCGCATTTTAGTTCATTTCAGCTGCTGTGAGCTTAACTTCAGCCATTCTTGGTAAAGTTTGATTGTTCTCAGGCTTCCACCTGTGTCGGCTTCATATATCCATGTAATATCGTGTTTTAAACAGAATAGAAATGGTTCCTGAATGTGCCTCTGCATCAAATGCCACATGTAAAAGACTTATAACTGTAATGAAAATGAGGTTTCTGATGTTCTGAAACTGTTACAGTATGTGAGTGTGAGGTGTGAACAGTAACTGTGTGTTTGTCGGTTTCTGAGTGAGGGCTGTTCCTTCACCCTGATGTATCCAATCATTCGGTGTCTGTTTGCTTTGGATTATGTCACTTTATTGGAAAAGGCACTGCAGTGTAATTCCAGTGATCATATCAGTCTCCACACTCTTTTATTTGATTACTACCTAATTAATCAGCACTGAAGTTGCTTTTTGCAATCTGCCTAACTTGCTTCCCTCGTTAATTTTTTTTTTTATGTTCTCTCTTTTTGTCCCTCTTTTTTTTTCTCTCTGTGTCTCCTCACGCCTTCGATCTGGCTGTTTCCCTTCTTTTTGCATGCTGGTGTGGTGTGTTTGTTTTGGTGTGTGTGTTTGTGGTCAGATGACAGCCGGCCGCTGCCACACACTCCTCTCCCCCGTGACAGAGGAGTCAGGGGAGGAGGGCACCAACAGCGAGGTCTCCTCTCCCCCTGCCTGCCGCTCCCCCTCTCCGGGGGCTAACGCTGACATTCCTCTTACCCAGGTACTGCAGACCCCACCCCGGTAATCTTCACCCTGCCCAGCTTCCATTTACTACCACCTCAAATCTTCAGACATTTTATTAACAACCACTTTTTTAATTATAAATTTAACCACGTGTGATTCTAATAACTCATCAACCCAGTAGTTATTCTACTGATTTCAATAAAATGCAAAAAAGGAAAACCAAAATAAAGCATCAGTAACTTTCTTTTTAGGCAAACTACAATGTCTTGAATATGCGTTTGCGGCCAGAAATACTGAGGAATATTTAAACGAGTAGCTTGCATTTGATTAAGGTATTTTGCTGGATTTTACAAGAGACCCACACATGAACAGTAAATATGTGAGTTGCTTGTTGCACTTTTTATTTCTGTGTTGCACCTTTTCCCCTTTTTCCGTTCAGCCCACCTTTTAAACTCCACCAGTGTTTGATAAAACTGAGAATGTGCTCCTCTGTCTTTGCTTTACTTTACCAGCATTACGTTGCATATTTACAGCACTTTGCCAAATAAATTTTGCTCTTCATTAGTTGTTTTTGCTGCTATTAGAAATTATATAGAGATGCACTGATTGCAATTTTCTCATCCAGTTTCTGCACAGCTCCGACCTGGTGACTCTGATTTCTTTGTAAAAACTAGAATTACTGAGTCTTTTTCTGTCTCTGTCACTAGTAATCTGAAAATTAAATGCTCCAGGCAGAAGTATTTTTGCAAATGAAATCCAACTTCAAGGGAATTGCAGTACATCTCCTTTATAAACCAGATTATAGCTTTTAACCTTTTGATTTATTTTTTACACAACTCTAATCATAAACGTGCACCAGATAACAGAACAAACACTTTCTGTACAAGCGATCACAGCTGTGTACGAAGCAGTTTGTGTGAGGTGAAAAAAAAGCATTAGAGCTGTCACAATTCTGGATTATTCATTGATTTATTTAGTAACTGTGTTGAATTGTAGCTTGATGATTGTAACTGTTAAACTTCTTGCTCCATATTTATTTTCGTTCCCAGGTCTTCTAAAGTTAGCTAGACCTAAATATGTCACCAGGTTTAACTTTACAGGTTTACAGGTTGAACTTTGAGTCTTCTTCATTCAGTTAACAAATTTCCCAAAGACGTCTTGTAATTATGCACATCAGCCGCTCAGCGACGATGCGTTCACAGACAGTTAAACTGCAAATCAGTTGATTTTGATTATCTGCCGAGCAATCGTGCATCCTTCATGTGTCACTTGTTATCATTGCTAAGATAACACAAAATGGATTTTGTGTGAACAGTAACTTGGATCGATGCAGCAGTGAGATCTGTGTTTTGTCTGTATTGTTGGTTTGTGGAGTGGCATTGTAGTTAAAGAAGAAAAGCCAGTAATGTTAATAAAAAAAGCAGCTGGAGTTTTTTTTTTTTTAAACTGATACAAAGAGCGTGTCGTGTGTGTAGCCTCATCTAATGAGCCCTTAGCAGGAATCTGCTTCAACAAAAGCAAAACACACAACAGATTTACCTCACGTCATGCACTAGGTCATGCTGGATAGGCCTAAATTTTCACAAACACTCTTTTGTCTGGAAGAACAGCACAGGTAGGACGTTTAACTATGAGCCTGGGAGTTTAGCTGTATTTCTACTTTTAACTCTCTCTGTTAGAGTGTGGTCCAGTTTCATTCAAAGCGAGAAGGTTTTTACCTCAATTATTGTTTTAAAAATTCCTACACATATGTTTGTATCTGTCATATTTATCCCCGGTGTGTCAGTTCTAAAAACACCTACAGTATAATCATTGCTCTGATGCATAAATAACAGCGACACCTGCCGTGTTATTGTACCACAGGGTCGAGGAGCCCTGAGCCGAGCACCCCTCCAGGAACTGTACGACCCGTCACTGGAAACCAGCGCCGCTAATTTGGATGACCTGCAGAGATCCTGGGAAACACTCAAAAATGTGGTATGTCACATCATCGGCCTTATTTAAGATGAATTCATTGAAAAATACTTCATGAAATATGCCCATTAGCCACAACCAAGAAATAAATCCTAGCAAATCTTGCAGGATCTCTGTAGGTATGGAAGATGATCAAATCATTTTTTCTTAAATATATTTACTATTTATGTATTATAACTCAGCACTACTCGCAGCTAAAACAGTCAATGTAACATTTTTCTTTCATGACAGTGTAAAACAGTGAATAATCACAAAGTCAAAGGCCTTTAATTCTCTCCATACACAGATAAGTGAGAAGCAGAAGAGCCTGTACGAAGCTCTGGAGCGGCAGCAACATTATCAGGAATCCCTCCAGTCCATTTCCACCAAGATGGAGTCCATCGAAGGGGCTCTTAACGAGGGCCTGGAACCCAACAAGACCCCGGAGAGCCAGATGGCAGCACACCAGGTTGGGAAGAGAGATTTTTGGATGTTCTCTAGTAGTTAAAGTGATAAGAGGAGCAGAGTGCAGTGCAGATGAGGTCTGTGAGAGTACCAATGTATTCATGAAGCCTAATCTGTAAAGCAGACTAAAGACATATTTTGTCAGATTGCAAAGATGGTGCAAAAACAAGACAACTGTGTGAAAACAGAGAATAATTGAGGGGGGGTGGTTGTTGCACAGGGTGCATGGCACAGTTATCCATTGCTATGCCAACATCACAGCTCCAATGGACACAGTTTCTTTTTGTCACACTGCCGTCCGGCAGTTTGGACAAACCGACTTTCCTTCTCATCTCACCATCTTCTTCTACCTCATTAATTCCCATCGGCTTGAATTTTTTATTTTTTTTTTTGTCTGTTTGCTCACACATTTTTCTCTCACTGTCCGTGCAGGCTCTGATGGATGAGATTCTGATGCTGCAGGATGAAATCGGTGAGCTGCAGACGTGTTTCTCTGAGGAGCTGGCGGATAACGATGGCGATGGGAAGGCTGGTGACCAACTGGCCCTTCAGTCGACTCTCACTGTGCTGGGAGAGAGGATGGCCACCATTCGCATGAAGGCTTCAGGGAAACGGCAGCTGCTGGAGGTAGATCTTCCTCTTTAATATATTTGTGAAATAGTTGCTCTTTCTCTGTGAATCTGACACGTCCTTCATGTGGACCACTAACAGGAGAAACTCAGTGAGCAGTTAGAGGAGCAGCGGCAGGAACAGGCGCTGCAGCGTTACCACAGCGAGGCGGAGGAGCTGGACCACTGGCTGCTCAGCACTCGGGCCACCCTCAGCTCTGCCCTCCAGCCCCAAAACGAAGACATGGACATGGAGGAGCAGCTCATCGACTGTCAGGTCAGACTCGATGCTTCCTGCTCCCTTCAGAGTTTTACAAGGTTGGCTGCAGGAAGAATATTGGACTTAGCTTGTAGAGATCACGGTGAAAATTCACCCACTGAGACATGTTTAAATCTGAGTTCTTGTTATTTTCCAAGGCCCTAAGAGTCTGATTTAAACGGTTCTAAGAGAGAGCTGAACTTCACTCGTCACTGGTCCAAAAATAGCACCTTTGTTTGGATTCATTCTTTGACTATAATGTTGCTGTTAGATTTTAGTTAAACATAAACTCTAGACCCTTAAAAAGTCAAAACAAATCCCCTCTAAATTTGGCAGTGTTTTAAAGCGAACCAGAAAACTAGTTTTTTATTGTTCAGTGCATTTTCATTTTCACAGCTTAGGCCTCATCTTTTCTCCTCATGTTCTTCGGTCGACCTGAGTGTTTTTGCTCTACGTGTCCAAGTTTCCATGGTAACAGCACCTTTATTTGTGGAGTACTTAGACAGAGGTTTTGCCCTTATAATGAGTTTAGTAAGAAAAATTAATATTTCTGTTTAATGTTAAGAACAACCCTTTAAAGAAAGTAAATTATTTTTTGCTGTTCAAACAATGCTTGTTACAGACAAACTTAGATTTACTGTATTTATTATAATGATGCACTTTAAATGCCTCCTCTGTATGAACTCCTGTAAGAAATTTTTCTTACCAGCTGTTGTTGAGTTCTTGGTCAGATTTTTGTGGTAGGGTTAAAGAGAACTTCTCACTTCCTCTTGAGTGTAACTATGTTTTGCATATTCCCATGTACAAAACATGAAAATAGTCCGATTTAATTGATTATTTTAAACAAGGCTCAATATTGGCTTCATAAGTTACTTTTTCGCCTGAGCAGCAGACGAAGGAAGTCAATATTTTGAAGTGTTTGGAGCAGCTGGGAGACAATAAGCTGATTACAGCTCACATGTGCCTCCTGTGGAGGCTTCAATGGTCCAGCTCTAAAAACTGTCTGAGTGTAGATTAACAGATTCAGTGGAGATCCGATGGAAGAGCAAGTTTTTAGATGCTATAGGACATGAATTTAAAGAAATGTAAACAGAAAAAAATAGTGGAATTTATACAGGAAAGCAACAAATAAATCAAGGAGGAAATATGAAAGAGTTTGGTTCAGTTGTTGTGTGAAAGTCTGTTAACATATTTATGAGGACTGAATTAAAATAGTAATACCTGTTTGGAAAGTGGGTCTTCCGTTTTACTCATTTATTCTTGTAAGCTATTATTTTCTGAACAACCACAGTCTGTTTAATCAAAAATTAATCAAAAAAACGTTCAGAACATTAAACTTTAGTGTACTTAATGATTTTTTTTTACATATTGCACTTGTTTAGTCAAAGCAAAACATAAAAAATCTTAAGAAAGCTTTTGCCTTCTGTCTGAATGATGTAGAGAGATGAGGAACTCTTGCAGGTATATTTATATGTAATAAATAAAACATGTCCATAACACCAAGCTTTTCCATTTCTACACTGTTCCTGACACATTTCTCTGAACTCAGAAAAACTTGTTTTTCCTGAAGGAAAAATGGGCATTGAGGGACACAGACAAAGCCTCTGCTCATTGCTCAAATATGACTCTTGTGTTTCCAGAACATGCTGTTCGAGATCGAGCAGAAGGTCTCCTACCTGTCAGAGCTCTCCGTCCACAGCGAGAGCTTACTGTTGGAGGGCCGCGCTGAAACCAAAGAAGAGGCGGAGCAACTCACGGTCAAACTGCACTCCCTCAAAGACAGCCTGCTGGAGCTGCAGCAGATGCTGCAGGACAAACAGGTTGACATACAGGTGAGATCGATAACCATCTAACAGTCTCACTTTTCTTTTCCTTTTACTTCCTGCTGTTTTCTATTTAATGTTTGGCTGCCTTGTGTCAAACTGGGTTAAAGCATCAATGGTTGTATTGTGCAAAAAGTACTAAAGGTCATTCATGCCCTTTCATAAACGTCCACTGTTTTCCTCGATGAGAAAACAGCAGCCAGTGTCTCACAGTGAGGCTCAGACAACAGGATGCTAACTCATCACATGCAAAACCCTAAATTCATCAGGTGTGTTTCCGATGACACAAAATCGCTTTAAAGCACATTATTTGTGTTTAAAATAAAAGAAAATATTTGAATATATATTTGATATAATATATATCTTACTAAATATCAAAGACAGAAATTGAGCTGCAGTCCTTTTTTAAAAAGTCACCTCATTCCTCTGCCAATAATTTATTCTCCAATACATAACAAAGCAGCAATGTTTTGTTTTTGTTTTTTAGTAATGATTCTTTTTATTGATTTTTTGAACTGCACCAAAATCGAATGCATAAAAAATTGACTTACTCAACAAAACATTTGCTTAACTCTTCCAGTAGCGTTCCTCCTGTCAGTAAAAACTGCAAAATTAACTGCTAAATGGCACTTTTTTGTTTAGGTTTTGGCATTATACAGAATCAGAATCAGAATCAGATTTATTTTAATTTCATGTAACACAAAATACAACTACAGGCATCTCTCTGTCTGGTGCAAATATCTCCCAAGAATAAGTGGACTAAAAAGGATAAATATTAACAAATATCACAGTTTAAAACACAATAAATCAAACATAAGACCAATTTACAACTACACTAACATGCAAGTGCTTAAAACATGCATGAACAGCATTAAATACTAAAAATGCTGAAATAAAAGAATAATAATATAATACTGCATGTGACATGTCTCCTGCAGGGTTCATTGCAGGAGCAGGAGGACAGTGAGCCAGACTCGTCTCTGTCTCAGAGTCCTAATGTCCAGGACTGGTTGTCTCAGGCTCGCTCCACACGCACGCAGCAACACCACCACAACCTGCTTCGACAGAGGGTAAAGGAGTCTCCACTTACTGCATAAATAATATTATCAAGCCTTGCTTTGAAGTATCTTACTAAATATCAAATTATATATACAGTGGTGTGAAAAAGTGTTTGCCCCCTTCCTCATTTCCTGTTTTTTTGCATGTTTGTCACACTTAAGTGTTTCGGAACATCAAACCAATTTAAACAATAGTCAAGGACAACACAAGTAAACACAAAATGCAATTTGTAAATGAAGGTGTTTATTATTAAAGGAGAAAAAAAATCCAAACCATCATGGCCCTGTGTGAAAAAGTGATTGCCCCCCTTGTTAAAATATACTATAACTGTGGTTTTTAACACCTGAGTTCAATTTCTCTAGCCACACCCAGGCCTGATTATTGCCACACCTGTTGTCAATCAAGACATCACTTAAATAGGAGCTGCCTGACACAGTAAAGTCCACCAAAAGATCCTTAAAAGCTACACATCATGCCGAGATCCAAAGAAATTCAGGAACAATTGAGAAAGAAAGTAATTAAGATCTATCATTCTGGAAAGGGTTATAAAGCCATTTCCAAAGCTTTGGGAATCCAGCGAACCACAGTGAGAGCCATTATCCACAAATGGCGAAGACATGGAACAGTGGTGAACCTTCCCAGGAGTGGCCGCCCGCCCAAAATTACCCCAAGAGCGCAGCGACGACTCATCCAAGAGGTCACAAAAGACCCCACAACAACGTCCAAAGAACTGCAGGCCTCACTTGCCTCAGTTAAGGTCAGTGTTCATGACTCCACCATCAGAAAAAGACTGGGCAAAAATGGCCTGCATGGCAGAGTTCCAAGAAGAAAACCACTGCTGAGCAAAAAGAACATTAAAGCTCGTCTCAATTTTTCCAAAACACATCTTGATGATCCCCAAGACTTTTGGGAAAACATTCTGTGGACCGATGAGACAAAAGTGGAACTCTTTGGAAGGTGTGTGTCCCATTACATCTGGCGTAAAAGGAACACTGCATTTCAGAAAAAGAACATTATACCAACAGTAAAATATGGTGGTGGCAGTGTGATGGTCTGGGGCTGTTTTGCTGCGTCAGGACCTGGAAGACTTGCTGTGATAAATGGAACTATGAATTCTGCTGTCTACCAAAAGATCCTGAAGGAGAATGTCCGACCATCTGTTCGTGAACTCAAGCTGAAACGAACTTGGGTTCTGCAGCAGGACAATGATCCTAAACACACCAGCAAGTCCACCACTGAATGGCTGAAGAAAAACAAAATGAAGACTTTGGAGTGGCCTAGCCAAAGTCCTGACCTGAATCCTATTGAGATGTTGTGGTATGACCTTAAAAAGGCCGTTCATGCTCGAAAACCCTCTAATGTAACTGAATTAGAACAATTCTGCAAAGATGAGTGGGCCAAAATTCCTCCAGAACGCTGTAAAAGACTCATTGCAAGTTATCGCAAACGCTTGGTTGCAGTTGTTGCTGCTAAGGGTGGCCCAACCAGTTATTAGGTTTAGGGGGCAATCACTTTTTCACATAGGGCCATGATGGTTTGGATTTTTTTTCTCCTTTAATAATAAACGCCTTCATTTACAAATTGCATTTTGTGTTTACTTGTGTTGTCCTTGACTATTGTTTAAATTGGTTTGATGTTCCGAAACACTTAAGTGTGACAAACATGCAAAAAAACAGGAAATGAGGAAGGGGGCAAACACTTTTTCACACCACTGTATATCTGTTCACTGTAAATAAATTCACTTACCATTGCGTTCTGGTTTCCGAGTCTGTCTGTTGCCGAGCTGCTCACTTGGGTACAGTCTGAATCCTGACACTTTCGGTGCTGTTGTTTTTATCCAATCAGAATTCAGCTCTTATGTTGCCAGGCTGTATGAAATCTGCCCAAGCCTTCAGAATCAACAATGCGAGCGTCCGTGCACTGTAAGTGAACGGGCAAATACAGTTGTGATAGCCAATCAGATCACGAGTTGTGTCAGTAAGGCCCTCTAGCTTTGACCTCCACCACCAGACACCTCTTATCCTCATTCTAAACTTCTCATCCAAGCTTGTTGCTATTCACAACACCCAAGTCTTCTGCTGGGGTCCGAGCGCCAAAACCTTCTCTCTTTCAGGTCTAATAAAAATATTTAATTGCAGCTTTTCTCTGTGTGGGTCTTTCCTGGTTGAATTGTATTTCTTTTTGCAAGGAAAAACCCCTTCTTGCAGAACGCTGCCGTCTCGCTGTCTTGGAACCTTTTCTTGATGAGACAGATAACAATGAAAATGAAAAGCATGAGCTCCATGTTCGTCAATGTGTGTTGCAAGAAATGACATCACAAGAGATTTGTGCATCTTTTATTANAGACTTTCATTCCATATATTCAGGTTTTATTCCATATATTCAGACTTTCATTCCATATATTCAGACTTTCATTCCATATATTCAGGTTTCATTCCATATATTCAGGTTTTATTCCATATATTCAGGTTTCATTCCATATATTCAAGTTTTCATTCCATATATTCAAGTTTCATTCCATATATTCAGGTTTCATTCCATATATTCAAACTTTCAAATATAAGAATACATATACAATAATTTCCTGAACGGCATGCCATAATATATATATATATATATATAAAATATGGACAGTGTAGTTTTGAAAAGAATGCATAATAATTGGAATATAATCATCTGTTAATGAAGCTGACATTTTTCTGTGTACTTTTAGGAGCTGCAGGAGCAGGTGGAGAAACAGAAGAAGCTGCTTCAGTCTGTAGCCAGTGTTGGGGAAGAGTTATTCAGCGCAACAAATGGAGAAAGGTACATTCAGTCTATTCCTTTACTGATGATTGTGTCTCTGGAATTGTACTTTTTAGTGTTTTATTGGCAGGGTACACGCCCATTTTACAAGTCACGGTGAAACACATTGAAGCATCCCCAAATATAACTGCTGTTTGATGCTTTCTAATGAAGATTTAGACCACGCAACAAATGGTGAAGGGGAGAGATTTTAGTACTTTATGAAAACTCTTCTTTTTTCTTTTTATTCTTCCGACAGCGAGGTGTCTATCCCTGGTGGAGTGTTGCTGGAGGCTGAGACGTTGTCTCCTCTGGACCAGGTGAGACAACGATGGGAGAACTTAAATAAAGATCAGAGCACGAAGCTTCAGCTCTCCCTCAACTCCTTGGAACAAGACCAGCTCAGCCCGGTATGCGTGGCAGATTTTCATTTTCAGTTTTGTTCAAGAAAGTCAAATGTATTGGAGTAAATTGATAACTCTAACCTCCATTAGAAGGACATAAAATAAAAATTACTCTATGTACAGGGTTTTTGTTGGTGCTTTTACAAGGTTATTGTATTTGCTGTTCGAGTGAGCCTCATATCCTCATTCGCAGGTCCTTCACCGGTCTCGTCTGACCAGTCCAAGTGTGGTGTTCAGGAGCGAGCCTTCTAACCAGGATTCTTCATCTCCTGGAGCATTGTTTGAGGCCTGCAGTCAGACTCTAGAAAGACTCAAAGAACAGGTAAGTCATTAATTATATCATTTTAATCTCTTCAATTTACTGGAAAAATGTTTCTGCCTTTAATCAGAATGCAAAAGCTTTTTTGCTGACTGCTTTATTCAGTAAATGCTCTTTTTTTCCCTCACCACAGGCAGCAGACAGTGACAGTAAACTAACAGCATCGTTTGGAGGGACAACAGTTCAGCAGGACCTGTACGCTGCAGTATCAGCCGCCTCCTCCTGGTTAGATGCAGCAGAGAATCACCTGCTTTCTGGTCCTGTGCTGCTATCAGAAGACACAGAGACTCACCTCACAAACCTAGAGGTAAATGAAGACAAACACCTGTAAATATATAAATCATGATCACAATGTAATTGTCAGTAGTGTTCAAGCATTACCTAAAAGTAAAAACTGCCATCTGGCCTCTGCCCCTCTGCTCAGGGTCTGAGTAAACAGCTAAAGGAGTTAACCGGAGAGGTGAACCAGTGCAGAGACCTTCTGGGTGGAGGAACAGCTCGGCTGTGTGGAGGAGAGGAGCGAGCCCTGATGGAGGACACACTCGAGGGTCTGCAGGAGAGGATAGGCCTCCTGGACTCAGCTCTGGAGCAGCACTGTGACAGCATGAGGGACAGGCTGCAGGACCACTCAACCTTCCAGGTCTGGAATCTGCAACGCAAATTGGGATGCATTAAATAAAACGTGTGTTGTTAACTTGTAAATGTTTTTCTGTTGTTTTAACCAGAATGAGCTGAGGATGTTGTTCACAGCCCTGACTGAATGTAAACATCAGCTGCTGCATAAGATGGCTGGAACTGCAGCCAGACCTGCATCCAAACAGATAGAGGTATTTTTTGAAGAAGATACACAAGAAAACAAAGTATAAGACAGAAAACAAGAGTTGTCCACTGAGTGTTTTGTGTTCTTATGCAGATGTTGGCAGAGGTGGAGGATAGCTTAAGGGAGTTCGAACAGAGATTGACTGAGTTGCGGAGCCGAGCAGACGGACTCCAATCAGATCAAACCTCCAACCAGGAGCTCCTAAAACTACAAGTAACCGTTTTTTTTTTTCCTTTCACTTTTTGTGTTTCTTAAAGTCAGCATATTCCAGCTCTTTAATACATACTGTTTGACTCGCCAATGTGTGTTTTAGGACACGTACGATGAGCTGGTTCTCATGGTGGGCTCCAGACAGAGTAGCCTGAACCAGGGCTTGTCTCTGAAGGCTCAGTATGAAGCTGCACTTCGTGACCTCACAGATCTGATTGACACTGCTCAAGACAAGATGGCCGCTGACCAAAAAATGACAGTGGCTTCTGTCATAGAGGTCCAGATCTTACTGGAAAAGCACAAAGTAAGTATTTTCTTTTTTTTTTTTAAGTACTGGGGATGTGACTTTCTTTTTTTTAACAGACTTTAAAATAACTTCTTCTTCGATACAGGAGTTTTTCCAGGGGCTTGAATGCCATATGATCCTCACCCAGACATTTTACAGCAAAGTGTCAAGTCTGGTGGCACAGAGGGAAAGCCAAGCCCTCGAGGAAACCATGACTTTAGCCCAAAATGTGCTCAAACAAGCCCACAGGAGAGGGGTGGAGCTGGAAGGCATCTTGGAGGTGAGAATTATAGTTAATTACACAGGCAAAAAGGCTGTAAACTTTTACGTAGGTCAGTTTCTAATCTAAATTACAACACTGCCTAAAAATAAGTTAAGCAAATCAAGAAACTCTTTTTTTTTCTGTTAGTCGTGGAGCAGGCTCATGGAGGATTATCAGGCTTTGTGCAGACATTTGGAGGCTGTGGAGTGTAGCGTCCCCACTGTGGGTCTGGTTGAAGAGACAGAAGAGAGACTTTTTGAAAGGATCAGCCTCTACCAGGTACACACATATGCAAATGGATGAATCCATGCAGTGTAGGAATGCAAACGTGTGTTTCTTGAAAGATAGGTGAGAGTCTAAAAGGGTTACATGTCTGAATAGCGTCTGAAGGCGAGTCTCACAGAGCATCAGCCGCAGCTGTACCAAGTTCTGGAGGAGGGTAAGAAACTTCTTCTGTCTGTCAGCTGCTCTGATCTGGAGAACCAGCTGACCCAGCTAGGAGAACACTGGCTCTCCTCCACCACTAAAGTCAACAAGGAGCTGCACCGTCTCGACTCGACGCTCAAACACTGGAGCAGGTCAGGCTCTGCCGTCACACACTTCTGTCAGTTTCATCCTGTTTTTTATCTCACATAAAATCTGATCAGCGCTAAAAGGATGCTTTTTTTCCTGTCTTATTCGTTAAAGGTACCTGAGTGAATCTGCAGAGTTGAGCCACTGGTTGCAGTTTGCTCTCGACAGGCTAGAGTTCTGGACGACCCAGTCAGTGACAGTACCTCAGGAGCTGGAGACTGTTAGAGACCACCTGTGTGCCTTCCTGGTCAGTTCAATTCTGTATCTGCTCACCATATTCTGATTAGTTTAAGGGACTGTGGTAGAAATCTATCTTCCGGGTTTCTCCGTCTTGTAGGAGTTTTCAAAAGAGGTGGATGCCAAGTCGTCGTTGCGTTCGTCTGTGCTGAGCACGGGCAACCAGCTTCTGCGACTGAAAAGAGTCGACACGGCTGTTCTGAGGACGGCGCTGGGCCACATCGACACTCAGTGGGCGGAGCTGCTCACTCGTATCCCTGTAGTGCAAGAGAAACTGCACCAGGTCTGAGAACAGTTGCATTTTAGTGAACTCTTTTCATTTCTAGCAGTAACTGAGAGTAGCAACCGCTCTGCTCTTGTACTTCAGCTGCAAATGGAGAAACTGGCATCACGACATGCCATCACAGAGCTGATGAGCTGGATCTCTCTCATGGAGAACATCATAGAGGAGGATCACAACAAGATCATAGTGGCTGTGGGCTCGGAGGTGGTCCAGAACTTCTTACAGAAGTACAAGGTATAAAGAAGCACCTTTATGCTCTTCTTCCTTTAACTGATTATGTCCCTCTTATCGTATGATGTCTCGTCTTTATCTCGCAGGGTTTTCACATAGACCTGACCTGTAAGCAGCTGACTGTGGACTTCGTGAACCAGTCTGTGCTGCAGATCAGCAGTCAGGATGTGGAGGGAAAACGCAGCGACAAAACAGACTTTGCTGAGAAGCTTGGAGCTATGAACAGAAGATGGCAGATACTGCAGGGCCTTATTACAGAAAAAGTACAATAATGCTCACATTTTAGTGAAATGTTGCTCTGTTCTACTTCTTGTGTGCCAGCTCTAAAATGTAAAATTGCTTTGGTTTGTTTTGTTTTTTTTAGATTCAGCTTTTGGAAGGACTTGTGGAAGGTTGGTTAGAGCACGAGAACAGAGTCCAGGCTTTGAAAAACTGGCTTACGCTGCAGGATGAGAAATTAAAGAAGAAACACAGGATCGAGGATGTAGCATCAGTGCAGAATGCATTAAAAGACTGTCAGGTAGAAGGCTTGGATTTTAAATATACGTACATGACATGAAATTTTATTTTAAAAACCTGAGTTTTTTCCTTTTTTTTTCTTAAATAATTTTTGTAACAGGAGTTGGAAGACTTAGTGAAGGAAAAAGAAAAGGATTTAGAGAAAGCAGAGGAAAGAGGAAATGCTCTGATCCAGGATAAGAAAGGTGAAGCCTGCTCTGTTGTAAAGGAGACCCTCAAAGGACTGAACCAGTCCTGGGCTCATTTGGACCACATGGTGAGTTTCTTCTACCGCTTCTGTTACTTTTATGTTTTCTAAGTTTCCTCTGCACATGTTTACATATTTTACTCATTGTTCTTATCAGATAAGTCAGATGAAGGTGAGTCTGCGGTCAGTTCTGGAGCAGTGGACTCTGTACCGACGAGCTTCAGAAGAAATAAACGGTTACCTGATGGAGGGGAGATATTCTGTGTCCAGGCTGCGACTCCTTAATGGGTCTTTAGAGGCAGTGCAGCAGCAGGTGGAAAGTCTGGAAGTAAGGACTGCAGAAACGATTTTTTGCTTTTTGTTGTGGAAAACTGGGACACATCAGTTAAAATAATGAACCTTTTCTGTGTTTTCGTGTCCTACAGAACTTACAGGAGGAGATGGATAAACAGGAGAGCAGTCTGAGGAAGTTTGGATCTGTAACTCACCAGCTGCTGACCGAGTGTCACCCGTCTGTGGCTGAAACTCTCAACAGAGCACTTCGAGATGTTAACATCAGGTAACAATTACAGAACCATCTGTTTATGTGAGTTTATATGACAAATTAGTGCGTAGTTCACGGAGTATTCTGCTAAACTCGTGCTTTTAGACCTAAGTGTTGCTCCTTGGTTCATATTGTGTGGTTTATTTTTAAAAAACACATTGGCATTGTAACCATTTTCTCGTTTTTAGGTGGAATCACCTACTCGAACAGATCTCAGAGCAGCTAAGGAGCAGTAAGACCTTGTTGGGTCTGTGGCAGCGCTACAGGTCATCGTACAGCCTTTGTGTGGCGGCGGTTCAGAAGCAGGAAGAACATGCCGACCGTCTGCTAAAGAGCGCCACTGACAGGGACATCACAGACAAGGAGAGCAGCACCTGGATAAAAGATTGTGATGTAAGTAGAGTCGTCCAACATTTGATGACGTGAATAATTTTTATTTTTTACATTTTGTCATCTTTAAGGATCCAAATCAAGCGTTGGATCGTTACTTCATTTCCATTTTCTGTGGCTCACCAGGAGGTTCTTCCTGCTCGCTCTGTTAGAGGAATCGTGAATAAGCTCCCAGAATGTGTTGTCAGCTCACTGTGCGGGTGCACAAAGGCTCTGTCCTCCCAAATGAAAACCAAATTGCACCCTGTCCTTTTCTCTGCTTGAACGTAAACTCACAGGACAGTCGAACAAAAGCCCTTTCAGAGGG
Source organism: Kryptolebias marmoratus (assembly GCF_001649575.2). Taxonomy (NCBI): domain Eukaryota; kingdom Metazoa; phylum Chordata; class Actinopteri; order Cyprinodontiformes; family Rivulidae; genus Kryptolebias; species Kryptolebias marmoratus. The sequence goes on from NC_051448.1 coordinate 9,211,466, forward strand.
GAACCTGCAAAGGGAAAGACAGGCCCCTGATTTACACTAAAGGGATCCCTCGGTGTCGTGCTGGGCGTGTCAGACCATAATGTCACAGCCCTAATTTTGTAAGCAGAGAGAATCATTGGTGCAAACCGTTGCTAGACAAAGTGGCAAAGAATTTAGTGCTGCTGCAGCGGCTGTTAAAGTCTGTCCTGCTTTTTATTGCTTATCAGAAACCACAAAACATGGAGATTCATGAATGCCTTGCACACAATTAAATCTTGACAAATTCAACTCACTTTATAAAAACTAAACACAATTTGAACGTTTTGTCTTTAAACTCTTTGTCTGCTCACACTTGATCTTATCGTGTTTTCATCAGGACTGCCTGAGTGACCAAGATTCAGTGCAGCAGACTCTACAGCAGCTGCAGGCGTTAGGAGAACAGCTGAGGAGCCAAGTCGACGCCTCCTCCTCTGCATCGCTCACGTCTGACCACCTGTCACTCACTCATCGCCTCGCAGCACTTGAGCGCGCCCTTCACAGGCAGCGAGAAGTACTGCAGGTAGGAGCTGCTATCACAGGTCCCACTGTATGAGGAGAGGCATGTCTCGGTAAGCTGTCATCAATTTTTCTAATTCACACTGTGTCTGTCTGTGTTCAGTACGGCTCTCAAGCCTGTGAGGGTTTCAGGGAGCAGCTGGACACATTGATAAGCAGAGCGAAGGAGGCTGAGGAGGTGCTGAAGGAGTCTGACCCTGTCGGTTCACCAGAGCTCACTGTGGTCCAGACACGGATGGAAGAACTTAAGGTACCTAAATGTCATTTAACTCTCTATGTTCCAACAGCTGGCTCTGTTTTTTATGTAAACTGATCATGCATTTGTTCAGTTAAGCTTTTTTTTTCCTACTTGACAAAACATAATTACTGCTTCGTCTGCCTGACTTTAAAAGGTGTCGTTGTTTTTTTAGGTGCATCTGTTGAAGCTGAGCAGTCTTTCTCCAGACCTGGAGCGTGTTAATGACTTGGTGTACAGATTACCGGTCAGTGACAAAGATGTTAAACGGCTCCAAAACCTCAACAGAGCCTGGGCCTCTCACTCTGCTCACTTCACGGAGAGATTCAGGTGACTTCACCCTCTATGTTACTCTGTTTTGTAAAAACTTTGAAAACACAAATATTTTTACTCAGTTTTAGATGATGAATTTGCATCTTTAGTTTGATGAAAGTGTCTAAAATTTAAAAAACTTTGTCACTAATGGAATACAGATTTAAATTTTAACAAGTCAGACATATTTTGCTTGATAATTTGAGATTTACTAAGATGGTAAATAAAAGCTCACACATTCAAGAAAAATTAATATGCACTATAACTGCCTCAGTAAATACTGTATGTAATGCCTAGGAAAGTAAATATAGTAAAAAAAAGTAAATGTGCACTTTCTAATGTTGATTTTGTTTGTCTCCAGTAAACTGCAGTCAGTTCTGCTCCAGCAGCAGAGTTTCCTCCAGAAGTGTGAGGCCTGGATGGATTTCCTCTCTCAGACTGAACAGAAACTGGCTGCTGAGATTTCAGGCAACTATGAGAGTCTGTTGGAGCAACAGAGAGACCACGAGGTCAGAAAGCCACTGCGTTTCTGTGTGTTCGCTCGTATGGTCTACAGTGTTTTAATGATTTCTGTCAACCTGCAGTTGTTCCAGGCAGAAATGTTCAGCAGGCAGCAGATTCTTTACTCCATCATCAGCGACGGGCATCATTTGTTGGACTTGGGACAAGTTGATGACAGGTTAACACACAATCCTAGACATGAAGGTTATGGTAAATGTTATCCAGTTGTGGCAAAACTAACATGTTATTGTTGCTCTTGTTGCTCCACCAGTGATGACTTCAGTGTGAAACTGGCCTTGCTGAGCAATCAGTGGCAGTGCGTGGTGAGGCGGGCGCAGCAGCGGAGGGGCATCATTGACAGCCTGGTACACCAGTGGCAGAACTACAGGGAGATGTCAGAGAAGCTGCGACGATGGCTACAGGAAGTGAGCTGTGATCCAGACGTCCTTCAGCCAGGAGAACCAGTGGCCCTGCAGCAGGCCAGAAACCTGTTGGGTCAAATACAGGTAAGATCACTGAAAAGGTGCTTTTATATACTGCAGAGCTTCGACTTTTCAAATTGCCTGAATGAGCTTCTTTAATTTATACTGCAGTGTCATTTTTCTTTTTTAGTACTAATAAACCTTCATCTCGTCTCCAACCTTAGAGCCCCTTAGTTAACCTGAACCCGCTCAGCCCTCTGTCTCTGTCCCTGCTCCTCCAGCTGAAAGAACGAGTGCTTCAGAGGCAGCAGGGAGTTTATATCCTGACTGTAGAGGCCGGCAGGAGCCTGCTGCTGTCGGCTGACGTCACGTCTGAGTCCACGCTGCAGACCGAGCTCATGGAGATACAGGAGAGGTGGAGGCACACCCACCACCGCCTGGACCAGCAGAGGAGGGAGCTGCATGGCTTGCTTAAGGTCTGGATTCAGATTTTAAAATATTAAAGCTTATTTCTTATTATTTAAACTTAGTGTTTTGTGTTAAGTTTGTTTTAACCTCACTATTCATGGAGTATGTACTTTATAGTTAAAATGAAGTACTTAAACTTAAACATTAGTGGATGTCCTGTTGCAGGTTATTTCTGTGCAGATGTTGCTAGCTAAGCTGTGCGTGCATCGTGCTGCAGTGTGGAGGTGCAATGAAGGGCATTGGCCCATCTGAGACTTAGAAGAGCTTGCCTGGTTGTACGTGTAGGGCAGTGAAGCCAGGTTATCACATTAATTATGCAACATTGCACCTGTAGTCCTGAAAAGGAGTCATGATGGTACATTTTAACGTCCTCATATAAGCAGCCACTCATCTCTGCAGACACATCCAAGTATTTCTAAAGGTTTCAGCACATAAACGCATGTTTTTTAGCAGCATGTCCTTGTCATAGGCTCATTCTTCTACAGTCCTAATTTCTGTGTGTGTCCTCCTCAGTTTGCACACAGACAGTTACTGTAGCTGTTCATTACCTTTTTATTACCATGATTCTTGCTTCAGGTATGCCACTTTGTTAAATTTCTAACCATATTTGTTTTTGTTCTAAACTAGACTGAACAGACTCTAAAATAGCTGCAATCTGCTTTATTTGGAGTCCTTGTTTTGTTATTTAGTCCTCCTAATTCCTCTCTTTAGTTGTGGAGGTGTGCTGTGTCACTCTTTCTCATTGTGCTGCTTGGGAAATGATCCATTTATGGCAAATTCAGTGATCTGTCTAAAGCCTGAGTTTATGTATGTCAGCATGTAAGTGATTCTGCTGCGACACCAGGAGTTATTTGAAGCAGCTTCTCTGTGTATGGAAACTGCAGTCTGTGTGAGTTTTCTGCTCTAATTCTTGCTGTGTGTGTGTGTGTGTGTGTGTGTGTGTGTGTAGAACTGGGAGCGATGTGAGAAGGGCATTGACTTGTCGCTGGAGAAGCTGAGGGCCTTTAAGAGAAAGCTGTCCGTGCCGCTGCCTGAACATCACGAGGAGCTTCACTCAGAGCAAATCAGATGCAAGGTGAGGAGATTAGAAAACTTAAGATGTGTATATATATATATATATATATATATATATATTCACCTCTAATTTCTTAGTACTTTGCTTCCAAAGAGCCAAACAATTTGGTAATGTCTTTAAAGAAGTAAAGCAGCTAAACGTTCAGACAGCTTGGGGAACTATCTGTCAAGACTCCCTGAAAGCTAAATATGAAGAAATGAGAGATGAGTCCAGACTTTTGAACAGGACTATGGGTGCATTTTTTGTCTCTTATTAAGCACCTGTTCGAGCTGTCTCTTACTCTCTTTCATACACTCACAGAATCAGACTTGTCCTCGTGTTACCTCTTTAATCCAGCGGCGGAGATAAACAGACAAAAAAAAAGAAATCTTTATCCTCCTGTTTGAAATGTGTGACCTTGCATGTTTGTTATTCAGCATAGTGTTATTTTCATCCAGGGACCTTTAAATGCTGACAGTTTGTCATTGTTTGTAGAATGGCATGTGATGATTTTGCTGTCGCCGCTCAAGATTGTTTTAAATTATCTGATTAGGAAATTTCTTAGTGTAGGACAGAGATATGGGAATCTGTTTTTGTGCAAAAATCCACATTATGCTCCCTTTCAGCTCTTGTTCAGTGCTGGACAGTAAATGCAGTCATATTTCATGCACAACACGTCCTCAGTTCCTAAGAGGAGGAGGAGGAGGAGGATTTTGTGTGTGTGCGCCCGTGGCTGCAGAAAGCATCAGCTAAGGAGAGAGGGGGGCAGGGAGGGAGAAACGGAGCAACGGCGCGTGCAGGAGAGTGTGGGGGTGTATGTAGACCCGTGTGCAGGAGTGTGCGTCCTTTTGTGTGTGCATGTTGCGTAATGGAGACATTCTCTGGGTCCACAAATGATTACACCACAGCAGAACCGTCACAGTGACGAGGCAGGAGGAGGAGATGCAAGGTTAGACGATTCTGCTGCCTTCCACTGCTTTTACCCTTGAAATTGGCAGCCTGATTTTTATTGAATGCTAGACATTGCTGTGTTGTTGTTTATTTTTTGTGAAAACCAACAATGAGTTTTCACATTTAGCAGACGTTTGTTTTGCAGTTTCTGGTTTTGCTGCAGCTGGGCTCCAGTCGTTTTGCTTTCCTTCTCTCTTTCTGCTGATGGAGGAACCTCCTCCTGACAGGCTGGTCTCTGAATCACGGCAGAGCATTACTTCTCTCCTTTCTTGTCATGGATGCAGGAGCTGGAGAGCAGCGTGGAAGGTTGGACTAATGACCTCACTTCCTTGTTCCTGCTGAGGGATTCCTTGGAGGGCGTGGTCATCGCTGATGACATCACAGCCTTACAGGAACGCCTCCAGCTGCTGCAGCGCCAGTGGGAGGAGGTTTGCCACCAGGTAGATACACACAATAAACATGTCTGGGATTTATTTTTGGCATTTATTAAGTCAGTGGTGCTTATTCTGAGCAACGTTAGATTTACCTATAATTTGATGTTCCTAGTAACTCAAAATAATTGCTCTCTACCTTTTGCCTCTTTTTATTTGCCCTGAAGAAAAATACTTTAATCCAAATTCTGCTCCTTCAGACATTCTAACAATTTCTGGAGTTTTTTACATCTTTTTAACCTTGAAAGATCTTCCTTCTTCCTGCTCTACATCCAAGGCATTTTCCTTTAACTTTTGAAGTGTTTAGGCACTATTAGTCAGGCTTAACTTCAGCTTTCAGCTTTGTTCAAGTTTTTGTTCAGACAGAAAGCTACAAGAGGTTGTGATGAGCAGCTCTGAACATGATATCAATTTTAAATATTTATTTTGGACCTGTACCCCACAACAGGTTTTGACTGAAACCCCGGTGCCTAATTGAACTAAGTGACAACAACTTCTGTACATTTGCATGAATGTGAGACCAGCTGTGCTGATTTAACCGTATTCAGAACAAACCAGCAGGGTCAGTTAGAGCTCTGTGTTGGTGGAACAAGCTTTTGGTTTAAATTAAAAGGGCATTTAAATATTTAGATTGTTGTTAGCCTCCCTAAATAAAGAATTTACTGTGCTATATCAGACTTATAAACTAACTTCACTTTACATTTATATTTGTTTCTTTTAATTAATTCATCCCTCCTTCCCCTTATAAACCTTATTACCTTCAACATTCTCTTATTTCACCTTCCCTTTAACCATGTCTCCTGTTCAAAAAACCCACCTTGTTTCCTCTTTTGTGCCCTCAGCTTTCTCTGCGGCGGCAGCAGGTGAGTGAGAAGTTGAACGAATGGGCCGTTTTCAATGAGAAGAACAAGGAACTGTGCGAGTGGCTCACACAGATGGAGAGCAAAGTCTCCCAAAATGGAGACATCAGCATTGAAGAGATGATTGAAAAGCTGCGCAAGGTCATTTCAGCAAACAGTCTTCACCTCAATTTACCTGACAACCAGTATGCTGGGGAGTCCAAGAGGTTTTATCACACTCGTGTTTTGTTTTGTTTTTAACATCAGGACTACCAAGAGGAGATCGGTGTCGCTCAGGAAAACAAGCAGCAGCTGCAAGCGATGGGCGAGCGCCTTGCCAGGGCCAGCCAGGACAGCAAGGCGGCTGAGATCCAGCACAAACTCAGCAAAGTCAGCGAGCGCTGGCAACACCTGCTGGACCTGATCGCAGCCAGGTGGGTTTAAAGGACTCCTGAGACACCTTTAAATACAGAAAGTGTCCCTGACAGGGGACAAGCTGGAAACATAAAGAATATCAAAGCAGAAAACTAATCAGAGAATTTATCCTCAGCTTCCTCAAACACAAAGTTCATCAAGTTCAGTTGGCAGTTTGTTTTTATAGCAGAGATTGTGGTTATCAGAGGTTTAAAGAATATCAGTTCATTCACACAGAGTGTTGTAAAAGCTACACTGTTAACTCTGTCAGCTCTTAAACGTCTCAGTTTTTCTCAGCTCTGTTATTGAGAACATTTAAGGCACGTCTTGGCCTCGCTCCATAACAAAGGGGAATTTTCTTTCCCACAATGCCGCTGAGGCATTTCCTGAGTTTCTTGCTGGTGTCAGTGGGACTTTCACTCAGCTCTGAGCAGAGATCCTTCACATTTCTTCTCAACTGGCTTCCTGTGTGACCTTTCTCTGGCCCTCTGAATGCACACCCACTAGATTTGGAGCCAGTTGGGGGGGTTGTAAGGTTTATAGATTTGATTCTGCCTTTAAAATTGGAAAACATAAACTCTGCCTCCCATGCTGCAAAGTGACCTGACCCAAAGTTTGTCCCAGTTGTCCCAGCTGTCCCCCCTGGGCTGTCATCCGGCTGTCGCTCTTTGGGACTGCTCTGGAGGAGGAAAGAAAGGGTGGTCTGTTTCTGACCTCATTCAGGCAGCTGCACCCTCTTTGTCCTTTATTTCCTCCCCATTCTAAAAAAAACAATAAGGAAAATCAGTTGTTGCTGTGATTTATGGCGTTCTTGTCCTTCTTTTCCCCTTTTGTGCACAAATTGTTTCTTGAATTTGCCCTTTTTTTGCCATTACTTGGATTTAAATCAATCCTCATGAATGAATACTTTACTAGAAAGCTTTCTCTTGGTGTCTACTCTTAAATGAAATGCATACATTCATCTTCACCCTCCACTCCCTCGGTGTGTATTTACTGTCTGATATTCTGACACAGATCAGCTCTGCAGCACATGCCTCTGACTGTATGGCTTGTTTTAGAAGCAGCCACATTTGTCACTCTTAGACACACACACACACACACACACACACAGAGAGCCTGTTGGGAGTTTTTCTTTTTTTAACTTCGGAGAGCACCAGTTGATAAGTCAGAGTTTTTCCACCCGGTCTCTACCTGCTGGCCCCTCCACTCTCTGCTCGCAGACTTTAGAGAAAGTCCTTCGTTGGGCTCGCACTTGAAACAGAGCAGGGTTTGGATCGACATACTTCCTGACTTTACCTTTGTCTTTGGGAATTCCACACCCCTCCATGGTTTTGGATTTAGAATCGGACGACATGGCAGAGTGTTCGAGTGAGGAGGAGGATCTGCCACACTGCGACTGCGATGTCAACAGGCAGGGGGATTTTGAGATCTTATGCTGTAGCCGCTGAAGACTGTCGCTGTGCCAGTTAACAGTCTGCAGCCTTGCAAAATATTCAGACTCTCAACCTTAACCATGCAAGGCCACTTGCATTTATTATTTTGTAACTAATTTTGTTCTTGCACAGTGTACTACGGGGTCAGAATTATTTGCTTTTGCACCTTATGCAGTTTATCTTGAAGCAAATCTTTCTTTTGTCCTCATGATGCTGGCCAGTTATTCTAAATAGTGTTTAGAATAATAGCCCGGTGGTTGTTTAAACAAGCTTCTATTTCCAGCATAATAGGAAAACAGCGGGGGGGGGTGAAGCAAGAGTATGTTAATGTATAAAAATACTCCATTTACTCTGAACTGCTGAGGTAAAGCTGTGCAGCTGCTTACAATAACAAGCCAATCATTCCCAGCTCGAGCTTGAAGGTACATGTTTGCAGTGGCTTGTAAATGAAGCCGTCCACATTTTTATGTCCCTCTGTCCAGCTGTATGTTGTGCTGTCAAACAACTAACAAGTTTAGGAAGTTTGAGAGCACTTTATGAACATTGCAAGCAATAAACAACTTTCCTTGATTCAGCGAAGCAATGAAGACAGACTGCAGACGTTCGTCTTCTCTCTGTTTGCAGACGCTCTGAACAAAGAGTTTAAAGAGTTTTTGATTGGCTAAAATATTTCTCATGCTTTGGACTCCACCGGTCAGTGTTTGAAACAACCCAAAATCATCTTAGTCAAGCGTTATATATCTTTGTTGCTTTATTTTATTATGATAAATGGACTCCAAAAAAGCTTTCCAAAACTTCTTTTTTTCCATTTAATTCAGTTTATTTATAAAGCACCAGTTTACAGCTAAAGTTATCCTAGGGCAGTGTATAAATAAAAACGGGACAAGTTCAGTCCAGTCATAATACAATGCAAAACAATTGTGAAATTCCAATTAGTTAAATAAAATCTGTCTATTTTAGCCATCTTTAATGTTGATTACAGATTTTTTTTTGTTGTTTCTGCTTTTTTATTTTATCTGGCTTAAATTCTACAAAACTAAACAAGAAAAACTTATGTCAAAACATATTTTCATGTAAATTTTAACGCTGATACCAGCTGGGATCAACTTTTAATGGACTCAGTTTTAAGTTATTTGGGATTTAAGACTAAATGTTAGTAGTTTTGTGTGTTGACATTCTGACACAGATCAGCGCACAGTCAGAGCACACGCCTTTGACTGTAACTTCTTCATGCCTCAGAACAATAACTTCTTCTCTGTGTTTTGTTGTTTTTTTTTTATTTGTTTTTTTTTGCTCCAGGGTGAAAAAGCTGCGGGAGACCCTGGTGGCGGTGCAGCAGTTGGACAAAAACATGAGCAGCCTGCGTTCTTGGCTTTCCCACATCGAGACCAAGCTCTGCAGGCCGATCGTCTACGACACCTGCGACAGCCAGGAGATTCAGAGGAAACTCACCCAACAACAGGTGAGTTACCACACACACACACACACACGCACACGCACACGCACACACACACACACACACACACACTGACCTGGGTCACAAATAATTCATCTTTTCACACACTTCAACCAAAAAACCAACTTATTCTCTGTTTAAGTGTTAGGCATTTTGCAGAACTTGACCTGTAAGTGGCAGTGTTGCAATTCTTGGGTAGATTTTTATATATAAAAAAAACATCTTTGTGCATTATGAGTGTTTGTAAACACTACATTATAGCAGAAACTGAGTGACACTGGCGCTCGTGTCTCGTGAATTCCCCAGATGTTTGTTCAGCTTTAGCTTAGTGTCTGTGTCAGGTGAGGTCCTGCACATGCTGCTCTAAATCTGGACTTGTTCACGAGACCCCACTGACCTACTTCCCCTCCCGAGCTGCAGAGTGAGACTGCACCAGAATTTAGAAGAAGGCATTCTTTCTTTGTTCAGACATTTATCAGGATTAATCAGTGCCTGAGTAATCTTAATTTATTAATCTGCATGGTTTGCAGGAGCTGCAGCGGGACATAGAGAAACACAGCACAGGCGTGGCGTCAGTGTTGAACCTGTGTGAAGTCCTGCTGCATGACTGCGACGCCTGCTCCACCGAGACGGAGTGCGACTCCATCCAGCAGGCCACCAGAGGCCTGGACCGACGCTGGAGGAACATCTGCGCCATGTCCATGGAGAGGAGGCTCAAGTTAGTGTTTCCCAAATTCACATTAAAACCCACCATCAGTCAGCTTTGGAAACATTCTGCTGATTAACTTTTAAAATATGCTGCTGTCTCTGTGACTGAGTTTACTTCACTCTCGTGTTGCTTTTTATTTCCCTTTGCAGGGTTGAGGAGACGTGGAGGTTGTGGCAGAAGTTTCTGGACGATTACTCCAGGTTTGAGGATTGGCTGAAGGCCTCAGAAAAAACAGCAGCTCTGCCCAACTCCTCTGGAGTCCTGTACACTGTTGCTAAAGAGGAACTCAAGAAGTTTGAGGTTTGGTTTTCAAATATTTAATAAATCTGTGTTACATTCTACACTGAGTTTGCACATGTACATGGCTGAATGGTTGTGCAAATATTTAGAATTTCAATTGATTTATATCAAGTTCATGTTTTCATATAATCAAAGATAAAAGCTAAATCTAAAGAAACCCGGCAGCAGCAGAAACGGGACGTGAAGCAGAGGAGTGTCATGTTTCTGAGACCGCTGTGTTCAGCTGCTGCCGCCCGTCACTCTGAACATTCCTGCTGAACGTGTTCATAACTTTAACTCCAGTTAAAAGCAGAAATTTAAACATTTTAAGGTTGAAAATGTCACCGTTGTTAAAGCAGATTATTATCTGATTAGAATAAAGTGATTTCATTGTACTTTTATGAATAAAACTGAAGCTCAAATTCCCAATTTGCACTATTTGGAGACTCAGAACGTGTGTTTGTTTCGCCACAGGCCTTCCAGCGTCAGGTGCAGGAATGTCTGACTCAGCTGGAGCTCATCAACAAGCAGTACCGCCGTCTGGCCCGGGAGAACCGAACAGACGCTTCTTGCCGCCTCAAAGAAATGGTGCATGATGGGAACAGGAGATGGGATAACCTGCAGAAAAGAGTAGCTGCCATCCTGCGCAGACTTAAGGTAAGATAATATCTTCAAAGTTTACTTTGGATTTTATGTATCAGCTGGTTTCTACTCCTTTTGATTTTGAACAGTTCTTGTTAGATTTTAAAACTCATTTACCTGAATCATCACCAAAGAAAAGCCATTTAATTTTAAAATCTGTCTTTGTTCGAACAGCACTTCATTAGTCAGAGGGAGGAGTTTGAGACGGCCCGAGACAGCATCCTGGTGTGGCTCACAGAGATGGACCTCCAGTTAACCAACATCGAACACTTTTCTGAGTGTGACGTTCAGGCCAAAATAAAACAGCTCCGGGTGAGAACAGGTTTATTGAAATATGCATGAATTAATCTTTATCTTTGTTTATTGTGCTTTTGTAAATAAAATTTATTACAAATTTCCACCAATTCCAAGCATACAGACCATTTAATCCTGCTTGTGTTATGTTTTGTTTTGTTTGCGCAGGCCTTCCAGCAGGAGATCTATCTGAACACGGCAAAGATAGAGTTGGTCTTCAGGCAAGGCGAAGCTCTGATCGAGAAGAGCGAACCTCTGGACGCCGCCGTCATCGAGGAGGAGCTGGAGGAGCTGCAGAGATACTGTCAGGAGGTGTTCGGCCGGGTGGACAGATACTACAAGAAGCTTACGCGGCTACCTGTAAGAAAAGACCCACAAATATTAAACCGCTCTTTTTCTAATCAGAAACGATAAAACATTGAGAGCGCTTTTTCTCGTCTGTCCCTCCCAGCTGGCGGACGACGAGCTCGATGGTTCGGACAGAGAGCTGGACATGGAGGAAGGGGGAGACCTCTCTGAGATGCAGTGGGGTGAGTCCTCCTTGCCTCGGACATCCAGCCGTCCATCCTCGGGGACGGCAGCCGTCATTCGGGCCGACCGCTCGGGCCGGGACACCCCAGCCAGCGTGGACTCCATCCCCTTAGAGTGGGACCACGACTACGACCTGAGCAGAGGCCTGGAGAGTCCCGGAGGGCGAGGGGAGAGGAGCCGAGGGCAGGAGGAAGAGGAGGATGAGTATCTGAGGACATCTGCTGCAGTCCTCTCAGGTTGGTCTCACTTCACCGACTCATTCTGGACTCCATTAGAGACACACCGATTGTAGTTCTCTGGATCTATACCAATTTCTGATTTTTTTTTTTTTTTTTTTTTTTTCTCTAAGAACTATATTTAACAGCATACAAAATCTTTGGTGTATTTTATTTTCATTTATTTATATTCCTGATTGAACTGTACATCTAACAAGTTACTGCGTTCTCTCTTTGTCATTGGAAATAAAAATATACATCAGTATTAGTCCTACAGTAAAGCAACAGTAATACATCTTCTGTACACCCATTCTTTCCAGCAATTTTCAACATTTGGGAAGTAAAAATCTCAGAAACAAAGTTAAAGAAAACAAAAGCTCTAACCTTCTGATCTATATCTAAGTTTGTTAAAAAAAAAAAGATTATCTTTTCATGGGTGATAATTTTTTTTACATTTTATTTGTAAAACCTGGTGCATCTGAAATTAGTTTGTTTAGCCGATCAGTGACAGAAAACAGACGAGTTGGAAATGTTAGCCTGCAGAATTACAACCAGGTAATTGTAACTATTATACTGCCTATTTTACTTTTTTTCACCAAATAAAAAAGCCAGAGTTTTGAGCACCTAATCTGACAATCGTAGGTTAAATCTGACCACAGCAGAAGCAAAGTTGAACTGGTGCCCTTTCTGTAAATCCGTTTAGCTTGAGGGAATTTAGAAAACAGACATTCAGAGACGGTCAGAAGTAAAGATTCAGATTCGTGTCAGCTCGCCCTACTTTGTCACATTGACTGTCTCCAGTCAGGCTCTCAGTATAAGTAGTCTATGTTGTGTCTTTCTTCCCACCCAGATGTAGTTATCCCAGAGAGCCCAGAGGCCTATATAAAACTGACTGAGAACACTTTGAAAACGTCCTCTGGTATGAAACAGCATGAACTACTGGAGCATGTCATCATCTTTTTTTATTAACAGACGTTTGTTACCACACTTTGAGTATTCATTCACTTCTGCTCCACCGTTATGAAAGCCTTTTATAGCTGCATGTGAAGACGAAAATATCAAAAAGTGTTGCTTTCAGTCATCCCCCCCTTCATTTACTTCATCGTTAATAATATCAGTGTGTTTGTCTTCCTGTTAACCATTGTCGCACTAATGCATGGCGATCCAGCATCATTTTATCAGCATCATCAGCGGCATGCAAACAGAAACTCCAAGTGAAAGCTTCCTTTTACAGTCGCCTAAAACTGTTTGTGGTTCGTGGTCCAGGTGAGCCGGGCCAACTGGAGGCCAGTCTGAGACAGCTGGATCAGGCTCTGGATGCAGGACGGTACCACCTCCAGCAGAGGGAGGCCGCCGCCAACCGCTCCAGCCCCGACATCGACTCCACCTACATGGGCTACGTAAGTTCTCCATCTATAGTGAACTTTGTTTTCTTTTAATGTGACAATGTAAAGGATTTGTCTCCAGAACACAACAAGCACATGTGACGTGTCTGATCCTCACAGATGCGTCTGATGGGGGACTGTCGCGGCAGTATCGATGCCGTGAAGAGAGCGGAGGAAGAGCTGACAGAAGACGAGGACGACATGACGGGACTCACCAACCCCACCAGCTCAGACCCGCAGAACGCAGGTCAGTTACACGAACACACACAGAACAGATCATTTACCCTTTTACAGACCTTATTTATCTCTTTTCTTGTGTACCTTCAGGTGTGATTGAGCGCTGGGAGCTGGTCCAGGCTCAGTCTCTTAGCGAAAAACACCGACACAAACAAAACCTGCAGCAGTGGCAGCAGCTGATCTCAGATCTGCAGACCACGAGGGCCTGGCTGGGTCAGTCGGAGGCCGAACTGAGCCGACTGCGCGGGCTGGACATCATCACCAACATACACAGCATCCAGCAGAGAATCAAGAAGCTCAAGGTTTGTCTGGTGCTGATCTGTGTTGGAGCTGCAAAAGTAGCAGAAAGGGTTAAAAGACCCTTAAAACCATAAAAAATACTTTTCATCCACATGAGCTTCTGCTGAAATGTAACTGGAATGTTTTTGGTAACTTTTATTTTAATCTGTGGGACGTTATTTTGCCTTTCTGTCACGTTTTCCTTATCTGAGTCAGTCCCAGTGCAGAGTATCATCGGATCCGTACATGAAGTACATCATTTGACCTCACTGTTAAACCTCAGTGCAAGTTTGTCCTTCAGGACACTTAAACACAAACATGTCAGTGTCTCGTTCAGCTTTTTATGAAATAACTACACCTCCAAACCTCCTCAGATTATTTCGCCTCATCTGTTGTCAGCTCTGTAAATACGGCTCAGCGCCTCTAGAAATACATCCTGTTGTAAATAATCTAACGTCTCTTCCGATCAGGAGCTGCAGAAGGGGATGGAGGCTCACAAGTCAGAGGTCCTCTCCATAAACTTGAGCAGCGCAGATTTCCTCCAATCGGAGGCCGACTCGGAGGAGGCCTGGGAGCTGCGGGACCGGCTGAAGGAGATGAACTCGCGCTGGGATCGACTCGGCGCCTCGCTGGAGGACTGGCGGGAGGAGCTGCAGAGGGCGCTGATGCAGTGCCAGGTACTAAAAATAACGCCCACACTTTGACACAGGCTGCAGCGTGATTGTTGCTTGTAGTTTTAGGTTTCACCACTTTCAGAACAAATTCATCCTCATCTATTTCCATAAAGGTGGGATGCAGCTACACGCAAAGCTGTAAATTTTCTGCTGTAAAAGCGAACTGAAAAGGTTCCTTAATCTAAATCTAAAATGTTTGTGTGTAAAAGCCTCCCATGACATAACTTATTATGACTTAAAACTCTTAAATTCAAAAGGGGAAATGCCTTTACTCATCCTAACAATGGCTTGTTTTTTGTGTGTGAGACTCCTGAAGATAAACGAGCTTTACTAGCAGGAAGTTGATGTGTTTTTCCAGGAGTTTCACGAGATGAGCCACGGTCTGCTGCTGTGGTTGGAGAACATCGACCGCAGGAGGAACGAGGTGGTGCCCGTCCCTCTGAAAGCAGGCCGCGAAACTTTACGAGCTCATCACAAAACACTGACGGTATGTTTGCATTTAAACTAGCAGCTACGTGCAGAGAGGGTTTATGTGCGCAGTAATAATCATTTGGTCTGAAATGTTTGAGCTAAATATTAACTTTAAGTTATAATTGTCATCATTTTATTTTCTCTGGATGAAAGGGAATCAGATGATTATTTCCTTTAGACCTATTCTCTAAAAGTAGGGAAAATAAGATGCTAATTATTAAACATTCAGAGAAGAAATTAAAGCCTCAGATTCTCAGAAAGACAAGTTTAGAACAATAATATTGGTGCTTGGAATATGTGATGTGAATGACTCCCAGCTACTACTACTATCTATAAACCTGACGGTGTTTGCTAAAACTGCTTAGCTGTGGCGGCCATCTTGAACTAGCTTGACTCCCAAAGTTAATCAGGTGTGGATGTAGAACCAGGGATTTTTTTTTTCCTGAAGGTTTCATTTGAATCAGGCAAGTGGTTCATGAGATATTTTGCTAACTTTACAGACAAACATTGTCCCTCTGCCTTCCCCTTTAAGTGATAATAAATTGTGTGATAACATCGATTAGCTGCTAATATAAAAACACCTCATTAATCTGTTCTTCCGTCTCGGTTCATCCTCCTGCAGCAAATCAAGCGCGAGCTGCTGGACTCGCAGCAGAAAGTCTCCTCCCTGCAGGAGCTGTCGGCCCAGCTGCTGGTCAGCACCAAACCTCAGGGCCTGTGCGCGCCGGAGCGGACGTGGGCTCAGAGCAGCGAGTGTCTGGAGGCCCGGGAGAAGGTCCACGTGATCTGGAACAGGCTGAGGCTTCTCCAGAGGGAGGTCAGCTCAGACCTGGAAGGCCTGGAGAAGAGGCTGGAGGGCCTGGACACCCAGCAGGTCCGATCAGCGCCGACTGACTGCAGCTGCGGCTTCTTTCTGGAGCAGATTTAGTTTTATCTCACCATTACGGTTCTTTTGGTCTTGTTTTCAGGGCTGCTTATCAGGACTAACAGGAAAATTAGAAATCTGTGGATCCACAAGTCTTGGGACAGAGAAGACCGTCCAAAGCCGCAAACAATCGGTAATGTTTTTAATCTTAATATCCAGTGGGGGCGGTGCCTTCTAACGCCCTCCTAATCTTGTTTTTTTTTCCAAAATAGACTTTTAGTAGCTATTACCCCTCCTTTATTGCTCTGCTAACATGTATAAAAAAATCTGTTGCCATGCATCCCTCCCACCTCCCTTTTTATGAAATGTTTTTGCTGCCCCCGACCCCACCTCCCCACCCCGCATTTGGCTGCTAAAACTTACAAGAAAACCTGGCTTTTCGTTTTTTAAAGTTACTGTAATGTTTGCTTTTAATTTGAAGTCATAGTTTAAAACCTAACTGAGATGTTTGTTTTGAGAAGCCAGATTTCTTGGTTCAGAAATTCACCCTCATGGATTCTGTTGCTGCTCCGATGATGATTGCTCTAGCGATGTTATGGCTCTCTTTATGTTATTAGTTTTTTTTCTCTCTCTCTCATCTTTGAGGCTTTGCCTTTATTTGCCTTTGACTGAAACATTTTTTTTTCTTTCTTTTACCCCACCCTGCTCATTGCGTGGTACAGCCCCGAGCCAAAAGTAGTCAGGCCCACCCAGGACCCCCTGAGAGCGGCCCGCGCCACAGGTACCTCTCTCCTGGACTCTAGAAACACGGGACGATGATGGAACCAGAGCTGCACTCGCCTAAAACCATGTCTATTACACAATCAGGACATTTCTTGATGAATATTTGGGGTTAATAAACGATGACTTATAGTTTTATTAACTGAATACTTTAAAGGTGTTCCATGATCTTCCTTTTTTCTCTGGAGACCGTTTTGTCAGCTCCTAAACGAGCGGGGACCCGTCTGAATCAGGCGGTTCCTTTTCTCCTTTAAATGTTTTATTTCTCTGCTTTGCTGCTTTTTAATGCGCTTGATGAAATATTGCCTTGCAACACTTTCTCTCCCACCCTCCCTCCCTCCCATCCCCCTCGCCTTCTCCTGAGCCTTGTAGTTCCCTCTTCACCCACCAGATGGCACTAACTCAGCCTGCGGGTCTCCAGTTTTGTTTTTCTCTCCCATGTTTCCTTCCTGTTTCATTCTCTTCATAGTTGTGCAGCAGGATGTGATGCTTTGACCCCTGCCGGGTTTCCTGTTACGTTAACTCCCACTCTCTCCTCCGTTTCCTCACCAAACCTTAGGCTTCCCTATTATTTCTAACTTACCCCTTTTTTCAAACCGACAAGACTCAGCCTAAATTTCTCCTGCTCTGATCCGAATATGCTCCACCTGATAACATCACATGACTACATTGTACACCGATGGGCTGCAGAATTTAGAGTCTGGCCCTAAAACATGACGCACACGTGCCTCCTCACAGCTGCAGCGCTGTGAGGAGGAGGAAGAATAAATAAAAATTGGCCGCGGCGCAAGTAGCCGGAGGGATGTGAGTGTTTGACCCTCCCGCAGCCTCGGTGAGGATGAGTCGCTGGAAAAGAACATAATGTTCCTCCCCTTTAAACTTGGCTCGAGCTGTAGAAATCTCCAGAGAGGGTTTTGGCATTTCTCCCTTTTCTGTTTGGAATGATACGTGGCATTGAACTCTCACTTAGTCGGCTCGAAAACCAGAGCGTCCACCCCCCCGCCCCCCCTCCAGAGACTCAGAGCTCACTATCTATGAATGGCTGCGCTCAGACGTCTGTGTTGTACTTGTGATGTGTTTCCATGCAGGTATTAATGCACACCTTTGGTCCCTCTCTTTGATTCGCTTCCATCTTATTTTGTTTGCTTTAACATAGCTGCAAAACTTCACCTGTATTCTCAATCGATTTCTTGAAATTCCAGACTTGAAAGATCATTTTAGGCTCAAAAATCTTGACTTTTATTTGTTTATTTAAAAATCACAGTGTTCAAATGGTGATTTGCAGATTCCTGTGAGCTCAGATTTGCCATGTTTCACTTTTGTTTGGGTCTTCCTGCAGCCGGAGCAGATCACCAGGCGCCGCTGGCTGCGTTTCCTCCCGTTCTGACCTTCCCGATGGCGCCTCCTCCTCCTCCTCCAAGTACCAGTCCTTCCTGCTTCGGGTCTTCAGGGCCGCGCTCCCCGTCCACTTGCTCCTCTTGCTCCTCATTGGCCTGGCCTGCCTGGTTCCTATGACGGAGGAGGACTACAGCTGCCACCACGCCAACAACTTTGCCCGCTCCTTCCATCCGATGCTGCGCTACACCAACGGACCTCCGCCCATCTGAGGAGCGGCAGACTTTACCACTTTCAACCAATGACTCCTGTGAATGTTTCCTCCTCACCTTGTGCCCGCAAGCAGAAAAACCTGACCTGCATCATGAAGTAATTCAGTAACGACATGAAGACTTGTCTCATCTACGTTGCACATCCTCTCTCACATTAACCCTTTAAAGAAACACTCAGCATTGTTGGACCTTCATCGCCACAGGGCTCCTCCTCAGTCCAAATATTTCTTGTTTTAACTTAAATGTGTATATTTTTAAAGTTTCTGACAAAAACGTGTGAAATCATAATAAAACAGACAAAAAAATACACTATTTATATGATCTACGTTGGGAGCCAAAGTCAGCTGTGCTTTTTGTCCATGATATTCCCAGTCCTGCTAGTATTTATTTAGTGTTCAATCAGCTAATATCATTTTAGCACTGATTAGGCTAAAGCCCCACCGTGAGTGAATGAGTGAGTGAGTGAGTGAAGGTGGGGTATTGTACCTGTAAGCTGTAGAGTAGACTTGCAGTTTGAGTAGCAATCATTCAGTCTTTGGGTGTGAAGAGTTTCATTCCAAAATGACACATTTGAAGATCTGCTCAGACAAAAAAAAGACTGAAACGGCACAAAAACCCTTCTGATGGGCTGTTTTTTATATATATATATATATATATATATATATATATATATATATATATATATATATATATATATATAACAGCCTGACTAAAAGTGAAGCGATGATAAAAGAAAAGAACATGTTTTTTTTATTTTTTAGCACTGATAAAGGTACTGCATTGAAGCCCTGAGGCAGACTCCTCTCCCCTAAACCCACGGCTTCTTCTTTTTTTTATTATTCAGTATTTAATTAACTGGGGAAACTATTTTAAAAAAACAGATTCACTCTCAATCACCTGCTCTGTATATTTTTGTTTAAAAAGCCTTTGAAAAAGAGTCAGTTATTTTTTTATCTTTCTGTTTGAGCATGCACTTGAAACTCCTCCGCGTTTAAGGAAGCCAAACAATCACTGGTCGTGTTTTAGTAGAAGGCTGTGACGTTAACGTAGTGTGCTTTGTAATAACCGCCTAACTATTCTGTGAGAATCACAGCGCGAGACAAACAAAAAAAGGAAAAAAAAAAAAAGGAAAATTGTTATTTATGTATGTACAGTTTGCTAATTCAGGAAGAATAATCTCTTTTACAAATAATAAAACATGAAGTATTTACGTTTGTGTGTTCTTGGACTTGATTTTTTGGGGGGGTAAAAGATGAAGAGGAAAAAACAGCACGGAATGAGATATTCCCAACTTATGCTTTTATTTACATCCACAGTAAACATATGATAACCGATGTCCAGTTTGGCTGGATTTCCTCTGAACTTTGCTCAAGCGTCCGTTTCCCACACATCTATCTGCGGCCTAAATCAGCCCAAGATTACGCCGCAACTATCTCTTCTTTTTGTCACGTTTGCAACAGAAACTTTCCACCAATTTAAAGTTTACCTAAAAAAGAAAAACATACATGCATCTGTAGCATTAACAGATTTAATGAAAGTTCTTCAGCTATCAGCTCGGTTCAGTGACCTGGTTTAAAATCTAAACATGTTATTTTTTACCCTTTTCTTGCGTCATTAGACTAGATATAAAACGTTTCCCAAATTGGAAGCAAAAGCTCAGTAGCTTTTTGGGCACCATAAACGGAGCTAAAAGTAAGATGCTAAATGCCTTGAAAGTTCTGTTAAAAGTGCACAAAGAGGAACTGAAGAGCCATTTCCAGGAGCTGTTTGTGCGTCTGCTTTAAATAACAGAAAAATGAGAAGTTACAGGAGTATGTGATGGGGTCAAAGGTTGAGCCGGACGTCGAGGGAAACACTCCAGCTGTGGTTGGAAACAGCAGCCGACCCACCATCACTAAAACCCTCCAAGAACGGCTCAGATTAGAAGTACTAAGAGTGATTTGTGTTTGTCTGCTTTAGAATTCGATCCATTTAAATGAACCAAAGACGGCTGATTATCAGACTAAAAGGTTCACTCTTTGATCTCCAGCCTAACTCGGATTGTAGATTTGTTAAATGTGGTTGTGGTTAACAATAAACGAAACAGAGGATCACGTTTAAACAAGTTTTTCTTTTTTTTTTTCAGACCGCTGTATCCTGCCACAGATTGAGCTTTTGTTTTATCGCCCGGAGAGCTGAAAGGCAAAGGCAGACAATAATGTGTTTCCAAATGTCGGTTACTAAAATATCGCATGAAGCACTTAACAAATTTTAATGAAACTTGCAAAAAGTAATCTTTGGATGTGGCGTTATCCTGATTCAAGATGGCCGCAGCAGCCAACTGATCATCAAAAACACAAAAATGGCTACAACTCAGTCAGTTTTACAGATATTGAGCTAAAGTTTTGTGTGGTTGTAGCTGAAACTGATCCCCAACACAGGATGTGAGCACTAATGGACTTTGCTTAAGCTTTGTTTAAAATTTTGTCATTAAATATTTGGTGTCAACTCTGTCTGTTAGCAAAATATCTCATGAACCACCAGGTGTATTTGAACAGAACTTTCAGGGAGTAATCACTGGATGTACGTCTACAACTGATTCATTTTTGGAGTCAATTGAATTCAAAATGGCCTCCATAGCTAATAAACATTAGACAACACAAAACTGGCTATAACTCTGTGAATTTTACAGCTAGTGAGCTAAAACTTGATGTGGTAGTAGCTGAGAGTCATCCTCAGTGCGTACTCTGAGCGTGACGGATCACCATTTTGCCAGGCCTTTAATTCTCTTCCAGCACGACTTGAGTCTCACCAGAAGAAGCTTTAATAACTGATTAAAGGAGGAACATGTTTTCCACTGCGGTGGTTAGACGTGGTTCTTTGGCAGGATGTGTAATTTAGTTTAAATTTAAGAAAAAAATCTTCGTTGCACACAATTGTCCCTTTTCCATCACGCCACAGGGGCCCAGCCGCTGCTGGTCATGGCATTCACTCACAGTGTGGGTCAATTTAGACGCTGTTCTGTTCGTCAACATTTTACATCCAGATTCCAGGAAAAACACAGCCAAATAATCCATCTTAATAAAACACACTCTTTGTTTAACCACAACGGGTATGAAGCCGTTCAGACAGATTTAGATGTTTGTCTAAGATCGTTTTCATTTTGCGACCAAGAGATTTACACACCCTGGGATCCCACTGATGCTTGGCGAACGGCGACAAAACACTCAGTCACGCTGAAATCAGATGTCTTTTTGTCAATTTGGAAACAAAACCAATGGTCGAGTAAATCCAGCCAAACTCAACATGCGCTCACTGGATTGGTGACAAATGAGCAACAGTTTGTGGTTAAAATGCATTAAAACCGATCTGTGCATCAAATCAACATTAACATCATCTCCGATCTCTCCCTCCCTCTTTTACAGCCTCGACGCATGCACACACTCACAAATGCACACACATTTAACACATAAATTCAGAGGAAAATTAGTAAGCACTGGGAACGATCTTCCTGTACACAGAAAACTGTAGATGAACATTCAGCCTTGGCTTCCTTCAGCGTGTAATCAGTGCTCTCGCTGCCTGAAATTCGTCAAATTTCAGCCACAGCTCATTTGAAAGTGTGACAAAATTTACCCAGATAAGTTGAATGTGTAATTATCTTTTATATGCAAAAGTAAAAATAATGCCCATGGACCCCTTCGATCAAAGAGGAAGTGCACTTTGGTCGACAGAAAAATTAGCTGCTCATTTCAAACTGTAGCTGCGCTAACAGAGTGCCGCGATCGGACCAAAATATCTCGGAAATTAAAAAGCAGTTTTCAGAAGCTGCAACAAAACAAAACAAACTAAAAATCACAGAAAATAAAGGGATAGTTCAGTTTTTTTTTAAAACTAATATCTTACCTGTTGTAGATCTAACTCTTTGGACTAGACTGACGAGCTAACAGCTAGTCCGCCTGGGACCAGGACCACGGTGGACCGCCGCTCAAATCTCAAAAACATCACAGATGTTCTGGCAGAAATACTCTGATACTCCTGCCAGGTGTTGCTACAGCCAGCTGCTGCTGCCGCCACCAGCAAATAAACACAGAAACAACAACGTAAAAGTTTATAAAACAACCTTCACGTGAAAACTTTGAGATTCGAGTTTTAAAACGGCACCGATCCACTTCGGTCTTGGCCCCGCTCGTCGTTCAAGAAGCTATCTACAACAGGTAAGATATTAATTGCTCATAACAGAACCTCACTTGAACAGAGCTGAGCTATCTCTTTGGGAAAGTAAATCAGGATCAGTGGCACTGAGGCTCAGATCGTACTGAGATGGTGAAGTTCTCCCTGTTAGCTATAAAATCACTTTCTTTCATTCTGAAATAATTCTCTAATGAAATGACATCAATTACAACCTTCCGCTCCTCCACTGTTAAAGCGCACGCACCGCCTGCAAACACGACTGCTGAGCCTCGGACCCGACTCACAGGGCGTTGGTGCAGTCAGGACGGGAGCCTCCGTACTGCAGGACGCTCGGGCCTGACGGGGTTCTGCTCGGGTTTTCACTGATGCCTCGAGGTCCTGAACTGCAACCTGCAGAGGAGGAGCCGCCACCATCACCGCAGCAGGAGGAGGAGGAGGAGGAAGGGGCGACTCTTTCAGCTTGGGACAGGGACTGAGATGATTTGACTGGACGGTGGAGGCGGTGAGCATCGAGCATCTCCAGCAGCAGGTCGTACAGAGGCACTTTGTTCTTGCATTTCATGCTGTACAGATGTTCCATGCCTTTGTTGCTGCGAGGAGGGAAACAAAGAGGAGCAGAATCTGTGCTTTACAACTTCAAACTGTTTTCTGGACCTGTCAACACTTCAGCGAGGCTTTTCTTCTTCGTTGTGCGAATGCTGAGTCAGCTAATGTTAGCTTTCAGCTACGATTTTGTTCATTTTAGCTTCTGTTCTGCTCGTTTTATCTTCAACAGTTAACGATTCATTCTTAAACTAATTTCAGCAAAGTCTTCCAGGCAGAGTCACAGAAGATGTCTATTCTCTAGTTTGTTTCTACTTTATCCATCTAAGAACTTTAAAATTTAAGGTCTGGTTCCTGTTTTTCCTTTATCTGTAATTCTAAAAAAAAAAAAAAAAATTAAAATACAGATAATGACACTTACATTTCTCAACTAATTTATATTTTACAGACAGAGATCAGTTTTCACAACCAGTCTCTAGTGTTTTATTATAATTAGAGACACAACAGTTTAGAGTTTTTACTTTAAAAACTGTCTATAATTGTCAGGAAATATCGTGCGTTTAGTACTTAAGCGAGTTCTTCTAATCAAATAAAACTTTTGTTACACAAGTAATGTTTTTTTAATCTTTTTACCAAAATGAACATTTTATGCTCAAGTGTTAAATCCATTTACTTCACCATAAATGTTTATTTTTAATAATCACCAGTGAGAGGTAACATGGGAGCGTGGTATCTGTGTTTGAATAACAAATTATTACTAAAACTGGTTATTTTACTGTTTAGAAACACCACAGCCTGCCTTGTGAGAGCAGAAATGTAAATTCATAACTTTCACAACTTGTTCTCAACAATAAGATAACGAAAAACCTGAATCTAATTTAAATAACCTAATAATCGGAGGGATGACTTCAAGCATCAAGCTTTTTGATCAAGCTAAAAATCTACAGCTCCACAAAGTGTTGTAGAGCTCCGGGATGATGTTCGTTAGAAGAACTGGAGGGGATTTGATGGGTGAACAGAAGCTGTCGACTCCGATGACGATTTTTACCTCATGTGTCTGATGTGGGACAGCAGCAGGAGCAGCTGGGCCTGTCGTCTCGCCTGCTCCTGAACCGAGTATCCCGACTGGCTGATGTGGTGTATGAGCGCGTCGGTGATGGTGTCCAGCATGTTCTGCACCGCCGCGCCGTCGTGAAGGGGCTCCATCGTGCCGGTGCAGAAAGAAAAGGCACCTAACGAAGAGCGAAGGGAACCCGTCAGTTTACACCCCCATCGTTTCTCTAACAACAAGACACGCTTGATATGAACTAATGAGCTGCAGTGGCAAAGAATAATTTCAAACCGCAAGAAAAACAAACAGTGTTCAGCTTTTATTAGAAGTTATTAGATGTGACTCATTTAGTAAATAGAAGCAGATATTTAGGATGCAGGATTGAAATCAGAAACTAATCTAAAGTTCATCATGATCCAGCAGCTGAGCAGCCAGTTATGGGGCGCCGTTTGTAAAGGAGCTTGTGCTCAAAATTCATGCCTAAATTTTGTCACATTTAGCTTCAAACACTGTTTTAAAATGTAGTGTTGATTTTCTGATGTCACTTTTTACAACATTTAGCTAGTTACATGTAATTGTTACAGCT